>NC_092040.1:37328795-37646336 GCF_003086295.3 Arachis hypogaea
TATTCTTAAAAACATCATTCATAATCCATCAATTTTGCACTCCATTCATACAATCCAAACAAATTCACCGATTACATCCTCTAACTTATGACACTTTCGTTTGAGTTATTTTTGCGGACAAATAGTCAATTATTTACATAGATAATTTTTTTTGCATCATGATGAAACTTGCCATATTTGTCCTTTTTTAAGAAAATAAAACTTTCTTTCTCTCAAATTTTTACCAAAGTAAGTGCTAATGTTGATCTATTATATTTTGATATATGGAGACCGTTTCGGTAAAATTCTATTCATAATCATAAATAATTCTTTTACTATAACTGATGATTTTAGTCGTTTTACTTGGATTGTTTTATTAAAATAAAAAGGAGAAGTACAAAATTATGAAAAGAATTTTATCAACTTAGTTGAAAGACAATTAACTTTAAAGTTAAATGTAATTATTCACAAAATGGACTAAAATTTTTTTACATGATTTTTACTTTTTCAAAGACATAATTTCATCAATGCAGTTGTGTTGAAACCCACAACAAAATAGTTGGGTCGAACATAAGCACCAGACATACTTTTTATATAGCCCTTGTTTTCATGTTTCAATTTAATTTATCTTTTTTATTTTGGTCTTATATTATTAATCATGCTATTTATGTGCTTAATTGGTTTTCTTCTTCTGTATTTAATTTTAAAATATTATTTGAGGTTTTATTTACTCATTTTTCAAATTATCATCATTATTCTAAATGAGTTTGCCGATCTCAAATATATCTCTTTGATAATTTGTTCGATTCCTCTCTCACCTACGCAAATTCCTCTTCCTCAAAGTGTTGATATCCTTTATTTTTATTCATGTCTTTTTTTTTCTCTTTCACCTACACATAATTAGTCTCTTTTATCTCTACAGTTTGATATTGAGCCACAGTCTTTTAAAGACATCAATACCCACTCTAATTGGTGCAAAGCTATGAAAAATGAGTTGGATACTCTTGAATTGAACAAAATCTGGTGTATTGTTGATTGTTCTGTAGGTGTTAAGCGGTTGGCTATAAATGAGTATATCACATCAAACACAAGATTGATGGTTTAGTTGATAGGTATAAGACACGTCTTGTGGTTAAAAAATTTACCCAAACTGAAGATGTTGCTTTTTTTGAAAAGCTTATCTCCTGTTGTTAAGCCTTTCACCATCAGATTGGTTTTGGCTTTGGCATCTTTAAAGCATTGGCCTATATCAATTGTATGTCAATAATGCTTTCTTACATAAGGATATTTTTAAAAAATTTTACATGACTTTACCATCCAGGATTATATCTCCTCGACTAAATTGATGTTGAAAGTTGTTGAGATCGTTGTACGGTTTACAACAATCAGGTCGTATATAGTATGAGTATGACAAACTTTCTAATTTTTGGCCATCTCATGAATATCAGTAGACCTTATATGATTATAATTTATTTGTAAATTAACTGGTGCTGAAATCTCTATTCTTCTAGTTTATATTGATGATATTGTTTTTATTGGTAATTTCATTTCTGAATTTATCGCCATTAAGTCTTATTCTACACTAACACTTTCTCATTAAATACTTGTATCCGTTGAAATATTTTTTGGATATTGAGGTTGCTCAATCGGTAAAAAGGATTTGTTTATTTGAGAGAAAATATTATCTTGATCTTTTAGAAGATTCTGATTTATTAGGTGCCAAACCTATCTTTGTTCTCATGGATAGTGCCTTAGTGCCACAAAATTATATCAAGACAATAGTCTCTTGCTATATAATCCTTTTGTTTATCGTCATTTGGTTGGACAGCTTATCTCTGTCACCACTACAGGACCAAACATTATGTATGCCACTCAACAATTAAGTTAATTTATGACATCTCTCATTAAATTTCATCCTAAAACTGCCAAGCGTGTGTTAAGATTTTTAATAATATCCTTTTGCAAAGGAATTTTCTTTCCAAGAGAATCTGAAATTCAAATTCTTGGATTTAGTGAGTCCGATTGGACAAGATGTCCCGATACTCGAAGATCATTGGCTGGTTATTGATTTTTTGGGTAATTCTTTGATTTCTTAAAAAACTAAGAAATAAATCATTATTATCTGATCATTCATCGAAATTGAATATCGTACTCTTACTGGTACACCTTGTGAACTTCAATGGTACATATTCTGCATGTATCTTTTATTCATCTATCAATTTCGTATTGTGATAATCAAAGTGTTATTCACATCGCGACTAATCCGATTTTTTATGAACGGACTAAATACCTAGAAGTTGATAATTTAGTTTGCCAAAAATTCAAGTTAGAGTGATAAAACTTTTTTTATACATTCTTTTAGACAATTAATAGACATATTTATCAATCTTTTATCTCTTTAATTCTTTCACCTCAATCTTTTCAAACTTAATGTTCTTAATATTTTTCATCTTCTAACTTACCCGAGCATATTAAACCATCCTTCTCTTCGTACCTATGACCATACCAAAGAAAAATCACAACTGTCTATACACAAATAAATTTAGCGCAACAAATAGAATAAATTTCTTTATCACATCTCTTCACATTTTTGCTAAAAACGAAGTTAGTTATGCTGACTCACTTTTTGATAACTAATGGAATTACCTAGAAGATTTAATTGTTTTAGACTTTTATCCTTTTGGTATTTAGGAACTTTTTTCGTTGAGAAGAGTATAATCCAGATTTTGAAGGACCAAGCAATAAATAAAGATACCCAAAAATATAAGGATTGGTTCATAAATATTTAATTGTATTAATTGGGACAAATTTGAATATAAGTTAACTTTATGATCATAGCTAATATTATCTTTCTTGCAATAATCTTCGCTTTTATACGGGTCTTTTTTTGTTTTGGTCTATTATACTGTTCTTTCTTATTATTGTTATAATTATTATTTCACTTATTATTGCTGTTATTGTTTTCATTAGAATCATTATTATCGTTAATGTTATTATTATAAATCTCTATTATCATTATTATTGTTATAATTAGTATTAGTATTACTTTGATTATTAAAATGATTATTACTATTATTCTTATTATTATAATTGTTAATTATCTAAATCCGTCTCTAAATATTTTAAAAGTGGACATTTTAGTCTCAAAAAAAAATTAATACACAAATCAATCCCTAAAATTTGTGATGTCCTAGTGATCGGAGTAAAATCTTAAAGATTAATCTGTGTATTAATTTTTTTTAGACTAAAATATCCTCTTTTAAAATTCTCGAAGACTGATTTGAGTAATTACTCTAATAATAATAATAATAATAATAATAATAATAATAATAATAATAATAAATTGTAGGCCTAATAAAAATGAATCTAATAATATTAAGTTGTAGGTCTAATAATATTAGTGTATACCAAAAATATTTTATATGTTATCTTATTATTTTAAATGTGTTATATATGTAAAACAATAAATAATTAATTTAATTATTAATTATTATATTAATATTTTTGTTTTGTTGAAGAATAAAGTCACTACTTCTCGTGCATAGAGCATCTGTGTGTATTTTAGTCTGTTATTTTATTTTATTTTAGTCAAATAATAGTGTAAAAAAATAAAAAATTAATTTTTACTAATAAAAAAAGATATGCGACAATAGAAAAAAGATGTGCTTTGTTTTAACAAAAAAAATGATAATAACAATAATAATAATAAATAGAAACAAAAATGTGTACAAGTTTGCATTTTATTTTACCATAAAAAGAAAAATAAAAATCTTATAAGAGAAAAAAAAACTGAAACAGAAAATTACACCGAAAATAATATGAAATTGTTCATGATGTTGACCAGTAAATTAAGAAAAAAAAATGAATTGTGTTTCTATGAGTTATGTCTGTGTGGGTTATAGCCTTAAGAGTATGGCGTATAACCCATATGGTAAAGTTCAACAAAAAAAATTTGTAAACCAATTCATCTAAAATAAATCAATTATTAAATGATTGGTCTAGCAAAACCATGTTATACCAATTTACAAATACGTATAACATTGGGTCAAAACTAACATTACTAATAATTATTGTACATCAGTCATTTGAGTCCACGATAAAATCTTTTTATATGATCTTTAAAGCTCTTGATTATTTTTTTCCTACCAAAAATATTTTTTTAAAGTCAGATTTGTGGAATTGTCTACAATGAAAAAAGTAAAAACTGGACCTTTAAGAAGTATGTAAGGTATCAGAAACTGTTGAAAAAACAGAGAGAGAAGCGAGTAAAAGAAGAAAGGGAATGAGGAATTATTAGATCTGAAATCTTTTTACATTGAAAAATCACACTTGGGTTCTTTACGTTACAGAGTACTTATACACAACTTTGATGAGTTGGAGAGTTAGTTAGCAACAACAAGTTTCTACACTCTTCTAATCTCTAACTGCCTTTCTGTTTTGGATGCTGAGTCAGCTTCCATATTTCTCTAACTGCACTTACATCAACCCTGCTACTTCATGGGTTTGCTATCTTTGTTTCTTACAGCCACCCGAAGTTTGGTTCTGAGCTGCACAAACTATGGTGCTGAGAGGGGCTTGGTCAGTGCGCCAGCAATCTGGTTCTGAGCTAGGATATGCTGGATGGTAATCTTCTTTTGGGTGACATAGTCTCGAACAAAATGTAGGTTCAACTCAAAGTGTTTGCTCTTGTTGTACAGCACAGGGATGGCAGCTAGTAGGACTGCACTTTGGCTGTCACAGTACAGACTTGGTATGGTTGTGCATACAACATGCATCTCAGCAAGGAGATTTTGGATCTATATGATTTCTGTGAGCCCTGCAGCAAGACTTTGGTACTCTGTTTCCGTTGAACTCTTGAAAACTACTGGTTGCTTTCGGCTGGACCAAGAGACAAGATTTGGTCCTAGGTACACACAAAATCCACTGATTGATTTTCTGTCATCCACATCACTTTTCCAGTCTGAGTCACAAAAACCATAAAGCCTACAATCTTTCAATTTCTGAAAGCGAAGACCATGGTGGACTGTTCCAGCAAGATAGCGTAAAATTTGCTTTACGGCCTTCCAATGGATTTCAAGAGGACAAGGCATGAACTGAGAGACTTTGTTGACAGCGTAGGAGTTCTCAGGATGTGTGATTGTAGCATATTGGAGCCCTCCAACAAGAGACTAATACAGAGCCGGCTTAGAGAAGGGTTCCCCTCCATGGGCTGAGAGTTTTAAACCAGAGGTCATGGGAGTAGGCATCGGTTTTGCATTGGGCATTCCAGCCTTATGGAGAAGGTCTGTGACATATTTGATTTGTGAAAGGTGAATTTCAGCATCATGGTGTCTCACCACTTCAATGCCCAAAAAATAGCTCATCTCACCAAGGTCTTTGAGAGAGAAGGTAGAGTGTAATTGCTTTACTAGGTTTTGAATTTTAGAGTCCGAGGAGCCAGTGATTAGGATGTCATCAACATACATGAGAATGAAAGTAGCTGAGGTGGCAGTGAGCTTGGTAAAGAGAGTAGTGTCGGATCTGGTGTTCTGAAAGCCAAATGAGTGAAGAGTATGTTTAAGTTTTGTGAACCAGGCTCTTGGAGCCTGCTTGAGACCATAAAGAGAGCGTTGGAGGTGACAGACATGGTGAGGGTAAGCAGATGAAATAAAGCCTTCAGGTTGAGACATAAAAATTTCTTCCTCTAAATCACCGTTAAGAAAAGCATTGTTGAAGTCATACTAGCGAACTTTCCAGCCTCTGGCAAGTGCAATACTCAACACTACTCTAATGGTGGTTGGTTTAGCCACGGGACTAAAGACCTGATCAAAGTTGATACCCTCTTTTTGATGGAACCCTTTGGCAATGAGTCTTGACTTGTACTTTTGCACTATACCATCAGGATGCGTCTTAATACGAAATACCCACTTGCAGCCGATGACTGGGGTTGAGTGTGTGGGCCTAGGAGTGAGACGTCATGTCTTGTTGCGGATTAGGGCCCCAAATTTCTCCTCCATTGCCTCACGCCATTGGGGACTACACAACGCCTCACCTACAGAATTAGGGATGCGAGACACAAGGTCAGAGGCTGCTGCAGAAGCTAGGGCTCGGGTGGACCTGGCAGCACCAGCAACTGTCACCGCCACGAGAGCCTGAAGACCAGAAGCGCCACCATCGTCAACTGGGTCAGAGGCAGGAACCACTGCCAGCGTCTCGGAAGCAGAGTCACGCCGTTCAGAGTCCTCACGGACCACAGCAGCGAATGAGCATGGCTTGAAGATCCCCGATTTGCTCCGAGTTTGCATTAGGTGAGCATTCGATGGAGGGACTCCCACAAGCGGCAGTTGTGGCACCTGTAAATTCTCCAAAACAGCACTTGCAAGGGCGTTAGGATCAGACAAAACATCAACCACAGCATTAGAAGAATCAGGAAAATAAACAGATGCAGGAGGTTGGGACACAGGTATGCAATTAACACTATTGGAAATTCTATATGATGAATGCATTGGACTGGGGGTTAGGAAGGGAGAGGCACTAGAGGGTTGAGAGAGGGGTTGAGGGATTGGCTGCTGTGGCTGAGAATAGGGTGCTAGAGGCTGGATAGCTTGAGCATTGTCAGGGAAGGTGATAGATGGTTGAGGGAGGGGCTGCTGGGTCTGAGAGGAGGGTGCTAGAGGCTGGCGAGGCAGAGTAGAAAGAGAGAATAGGAGGGGACCTGGGTTGATTGAAGTCTGTGACACTGGAGGAGGGTTAGTTGAGGCAGGGAATAGATGGGAAAACGGGAATTCGAATTCATTGAAGATAACATCTCCAGAGACATACTCCTTTTCTAGTGGGGATAGGCATCGATACCCTTTCTGGTTGTCTGAGTACCCAATGAAGATACGTTGATGAGATTTGAAGTCAAACTTGTAGGGGTTGTAGTGTTTGAGGAGGGGGTAGCATGTATAGCCAAAAATTTAAGGAATAAGTAATCAGGTTTTCGGCCAGTGAGGAGTTCCAATGGGGAATTGCAGGAGAGAGTTGGGCTGGGTAGTCGGTTAATAAGGTAAGTAGCAGAGAGGGTAGCATCTCCCCAAAAAAATAAGGGTAAGGAAGCCTGAGCTAGTAGTGTAAGGACAGTTTCAGTGATGTGGCGATGTTTTCTTTCAACGGTCCCGTTTTGTTGATGGGAGTAGGGACAGGTTAGTCTGTGATGGATTCCATTAGAAGCAAGGTAGGCTGAGAATGCATTTGAGACATATTCCTTTGCATTATCTGTTTGGATGGATTTAATCTTTAAGCCTATTTTGTTTTCAATGAGTGCTTTAAACTTCACAAACGCGTCAAAGGCTTGCCCCTTTGATTCCAACAAATAGGTGCAGGTATACCTAGTACTCGCATCAATAAAGCAGATGTAGTATCTGTGGCCTAGTCTGCTGTAAACAGGGGCTGGACCCCAAATATCTAAGAACACAAGTTCTAGAGGTTTGTAGGATGTGAGGGACTCAGGGTGAGGTAACTGATGCAGTTTACTGATGCAGCATGCATGACACAAAGTAGGAATAAAATTTTCTTTATTTATTGATTCATGAGGGATATTACATTCTTTCATGACAAGACTAACTATTTTGTCACCGGGGTGACCAAACTTTCGATGTCATAGCTGCATAGTTTGGGTACTAATTTTACATGTAATTTTTGCATATACATTTCCTATAGAGGTGTGACATTCACTGTTATTCCCATATGTGGTTGCTGCAGAAACAGGAGCCATGCGGACAGCAGTAGGAACAAGAGCAGCAGTGGCATAGGGTGCAGATTATGAGGCTACACAGGTATGTGTATTTGTTTTATTGGGTTTTATGGTTGAGGGAGGTGTTTGAATCAAGGTGTTTGCATTGATAGGTGTATGAAGAGGCAATGAGGTGGTGTGTGGAGTATTAGAACTTGTGTTGACTGAAATTCCTTCAAATTTGTAGAGGCCATCCTTAAGGAGTCATTGTAGTAGAACCTGTCTGGTTATCCACAACTAGAAAATCGCTTAATACAGATAGATTTGGTCTATATTACAGACGGATTTTTGGTTACCGACGAAATTACCGACGAATTTTGTCCATCTGTAAAACCCTCATCAGAAATTATTTACCGACGAATTTTTTTTCGTCGAAAAATTACCGACGGATTTTTATCAGTTATCGACGGATTTTCTCTCTGTAAATTCTCCATCCATTTCCCTTAGGCGTCGAACTTTCTGACGGATTTTTCGTTGGTAATTACAGACGGATTTTCCAACGGATTTTCCGTCTGTAATTACAGACAGATTTTTCGACAGATTTTTCATCTGTAATTACAGACAGATTTTTTGACAGATTTTTTGTCGGTAATTACAGACGAATTTTCCGACAGATTTTCTGTCTGTAAATACAGACAGATTTTTCGACTGATTTTTTGCCTGTAATTTGAACCTTGGAAAATCATCCCACACTCTGAATACTGATAGAAAATCCGTCTGTAAATCCGTCAGTAAGGTAAAATAAATTTTTTTAAAATTTTTCTATTGCAAAATAAATATTTTAGATTTGTTTTCTAAATTTACTCCATCAACCACACTGTACATTAAAAAAAAAAAAAGCCAAAAATTACATAGATAAACATAATATTCATTACATGATACCTATAAAAATGGATATTATTTTTCAACACCATTATCCAATATCTCACTGTCTCAATAAAAGGATACCCCAAAGTTTCTTTTAAACTACAACAAAGAAGGACAAGACTTTCAACCTAAATTTTAAAACTATTTCCTCATGTTCTCTTTAAAGTTTAAACTCTCCAATCTAATCTGAGTTACATGATTCTTCACTCCATGGTAGACTCTTGTGTGGCTGAAACTTAAAAGTATTTGTTCATTTACTTCTTCTTCTTTGATTTGTTTGCATTGGACTGAGCATATGCAGTTCCCTGGTGTCAAAAAATAGGACATGGACAGATTTTAGAAGCCTAGCAATGTTTTATAGGATTAAGAAAAAGTGAAGGAGGATAACAAAAACACAACTTTAAAATAGAACTGCAAGAGAGAGAGAGAGAGAGAGAGAGAGAGAGAGAGAGAGAGAGAGAGAGAGAGATGCTTGCATAACTATATTTAAAAAAGTCAGCACAATCCAGTAAAATGTACAATTTAAAAACTTCAATCTAATAATAACTATATTTAAAAACAATCACATATTATTTTTGCATAAATAGATAAATTTAAATTAGATACCTGCTGCTTGAGATCGTAAGGGTCAGCACCCTTCTCCTTCATGTCAGCAGTTTTTGCAGTTTCTCACTCAACTTCCTTCTCATAAGATACTAATAAAGTAGATACTTAAATGTTGAAATTACTATAGTTCTAAATTTATTTATCTCAACTAAGGCATATCTTGAGAATGCTTTCAGAACTGACTAAATCCTAAAATTCACAACCAACAGCAAGTAAAACTTTCACGGCAATATCATTATCAATCGGAGTACCGTAGAACCCATAAGTTGCAGGAGTGTAGAACTTGAGTACAGCAAAATTGTAGTTGCATATGCATATAAATATATGTTTACCACCAAACAATAATATCTAAGATTTTCATAAATAACTAAGACACATGTAGAATTAATCTATTATGACAGGATTGTTGTCCATCCCACCATATATACGTCTCTGTGTGTGTGTGTTAAGAGCATATCTACAGAAGGTACTTACCAATACTTTGCTCATGGCAGCTACTCTTAGTGGCAATGGTCTCAAATTACTTTTAATTTGGAGAACAGCAGATGGTGAAATAGTAGAATTCATGGATGTAGATGATGATATCACTTCTGTGATATATGATTGTGCCCTTGACTTTGAGAATCCAGTACCTTAGACAAGAGAAGAAGAAAATAGGAGGTAGGGAATACTTCATATTAATATAAAATAATGAACATTGAAGATATCACAAGAACTAGAATCAGAAATATTTGAATCTTTTTGTTCGTGGCAAATGCTTCTTGAACTGTCTTTGCATCACGCTGTCGCTTTGTCTGAGATGCCTTTATTGTATCAATCCTCAATTCAGAAGAAGAGTCCTCCCTGTAGCAAATTTGAATCCTATAAACAATAGCACAGATCCAAAGTTGAGCAGCAACAAACAGCATAGTAAAGTTCAAACCTTCTATAACGAACACTCCAGCCTCCCTCACCATCTAAGGATAAAACTACATCATGAAATGCAACTAATGCAACCAAAAAATAAGCTCGGCACCCTTTTTTCTCTGGATATAATACACATACTGAAGCCCTTCTTTCCCCTCCTCATATGTTGTTGAAGGAAAGGGAAAAGATAAATAATGAAAAGAATATTGGCAGAAAAGCTACCAAAAAATAAAAATCATCAAAACAATGACTCATTTTTACTGTTGCAGCATAATTCTTCCAACCTTCTCAATAAAACCAGCAAGGCTTGGGAAGAAACATGGTACAAAAGTTAAGCTATTGTTGCTGTTCTTCAGCATCCATGCGAGTTCCCTTCTCGCTAAGGAGAAAAGACTGCTCGGATTGGTCAATTGGTGGCTCTAGTGTTGAGTCATCTGCGGTCGATGCCAAACCCGAGTCCAAATTTGAATCAACGAAGAGGCAAACTGCAGCACAATCATCAACCTTGCACAAAGGGAACTTCATCCTCCATACTTTAACAGCTGACTCCACCAGTGATCGAGCCGCAGAAGGGCGTGGAGAAGATGCCACTATGTCCACAACCTCTTCATTTGATAAAACATCCCATATCTGCCAAAAGGAATCAACACGAGTTTATTAAATAGTTAAAATATTTCATACACAATCCCCTGATACAGCAACTATTACATCACCCGCAACTTAGTATTCTAGATCATCCCCTATATATATATAAGAAGCTTAGTATTCTGCCGTAAGCATATTAAATGATCCAGAGAAGGGCTAAAAAGATAGGTCAAACAACTTGCAACTTAGAAAATGTTGGATCATTTATTTGATCCACTCAGGTGGGCATGGCTTAAAGCTATGGAGCATAAGTGGTAAATGCTACATAATATTATTGAACAATAATTTTACAGAGTATGTTGTTCAGCAGTCAGGAATAATAAAGGAAATAGTCAAAGGTGTTCAATGGCAAATAAAATGTACCTGCTAGATCCTGAAAATGTTTTCATACCTTGAATGAAGGTTTGTGCTTACTCATCAACATTGTGCTGATTGTTAATCTGTAATATAAAATGCAGCAATCAAAGTGAGCTTCCTAAACCTTAGTCTTCAAACTATTTCCCGTTATACAAAAAAATAAAATTAATTCAAAAAAAAAAAAGAAGAAGCTAAATTACCTTCAACCTTGGAATGTAATATCTATGTCTGCGAGATTTTGCAGCAGCTCCACCAACGATTCTTCAAACTGAAAAATAATTTTGGCGTTGAGGGAGAAAACAAAATAAAATAAGAATGAAAACTATTATGACTCCATTCAAATTAACATCAAATTCAAGGTTTCTCATCATATGCGCATGATAGTGTGAAAGTGACCTATTGAAAGAAACTAAGAAAGCAACATTAGATAAAGCTAAATAGATAAACTTTTAATTTGGTTATTGCACTAAGATCAAGGAGCGTGACTTCTCTTTTTCCCATAGAATGTAAACATGTCAGTTACTATTGATAGAAATCCCTACTATACATACATATATATATATATATATATATATATGATTTTTAAATTGCTTTTATAAAATAATTGACACCAGTAGTATAATACTTGACTCGAGTTTCAATCTAAGAAAAAATCATTAATTAATACTTGAGTGTTAATACCTTAATCAGGTCATTAATTAATTATTTCTATGAACACATCACTAAAATTAAATTGAAAATTTCATTTACCCTATTTGCAAGAAAGGCTCAGATTGGCAATCCATAGGGTTATTGGTTTGAGAAGGCTAAAAGGTAAAGTTGCTGTTTGTAGCAGCTGAAGTTGAACTCCACAAGCTTTCCATAGCTTTTAAATTGAACCCTTCTGCCTCAAGCTGAAAATTGAAGTTTAATTTTTCAAGAAAATAAATTAATTTAAAAATGTGTTCATTAATTAAATTAATTAAACAAATATGACAAGAGGCATGTATCCTCCATAGCTAGAATTGTTGCAATAATAATTTCTATGCTGAAATGTTTGGTGTATGTTATATTTCAAAACCTTGAGCCTAAATTGCTTATTCATATCTCCAAGATGGCGCTCCTGCAAGATTAATGAAAAATACAAAAATTGAGAATAATAGCATGTAAGTTCAAGTGAACTCCTTATACACTTTTGCAAATATTCCTATATGAAAATGCACTTTTACTAAAATTTCAGCCAAAAGAACCTTTACAAAATCTCAATCAAAAGAAGAAATAGAACATATTAGTTGGATGCACATGGGGACCATCACTCTTTCAACAAGACAACAACAATCTAAGGCAAGAGAGTAATATTCTCCATCTTCCTCAAAATATACATATATCTCTCAGTTAGCATTTAACTAAACTTTCGAAACAAATAAAATCCATCCCCACCTCCTAGGCATATCTCATACCTGATAACCATAACAATTCATAATCTACATTGATGTTTGTCATGAAGGCATGATCCCCGTGAAACTGTCACCAAATTCTTTGATCAGAAAGCTCTTTTCTCAATATTTATTCATGGAAGCTATATCTAACTATAAAGCAGCATCAGGATCCAACCTTCTCTGGATTACAGCAGCAGCCTATAGTGACAAAATTACAAATAAACAAGCAGAACCATTAAAACCAACCAAAGAGCCTCAAATAGTTTAATTTGGGATTCTCACCTCAAAGTTACCAAGCTTGTATTGGTATGCCATTTCCTCCCTCAGTTGAGCTTGCTCTTTCGTTGCTTGTGCCTGTAAATGACAGCCTAGAAGTGTGAGAAGAAAAGGACCTTGACATCAACAAAATAATCTAAGAATATGAGCCACATCAACATAAAAAAGTAATCTGGTAAAAACTAACCTTCCACTTTGCATAGAGTGCTTCAAAGCAATCACTTGCTCTTCTTTATGCTTTTTACGTGCTTGCAACAATTCTTGCATACAGTGGCAATGAAAAAATGATCATGCTATAATAAAAATAAAGGAATTTAATGTTAAATCATATAAACTACTATATGCCTTGATTTAAAATAATTAGAGTAAAATTTTCCGCTTCATGAATCAAATAAAACCAGGTGCAGTGTAAGTTCAGAGGAAAAGCTTAGACAAATGGAATCAATTTACAATGCCAATAACAAAATCCACATGTAGGATGACATATACTTGTGCTGTTCTTTATCGTTAAAAGAAAATAACAGAGGACAAAAAAAAGAAAATAAAATAATGATATTCTGCCACAGTATATATATGAAGAATTAAGAAATTTGAGAAGAAATTGTTGTAACCTTGAAGAACTCATCTGAATTGCCAATAACGCTCTCAACAACTAAGCCTGCATTCTTAAGCTCCTTGGCAAAGACATTGCCGCAATTAAAGTCTTCATCTCCTTTAAAGAAAGAGTAGTGCTTACCAATTTTCTAGGAGTTGAGCAGGTATTTCCACGAAGTTGGGATCAACACGTAGTCTAGAAAATCTTGCAAATGAGGAGCGGTTGTAAATTTATTGAATCTAAACATTTTATGAAAAGACTTCAGAGTTATACGTAAAAAATCAAATAAACCAAGCTACACATACTACATCTGGCACCATCAACAGAAAAAAAAACATACTACATCTGGAATTTTAAGAAGGATTGTCTTAACAGCTTGTGTATCCAGTAGCATCTGCAAAAGTATCACTTTGTTAGCTTGTACTCATAAGGTTTCAAGTGTTCCACAGAAAAAAAAAGTTTTAAACTCCTTTATGTATCTTGTACTCTAGATAAAAAATGTTCAAAACTATTGAGAATAAAAGCCATCTTACATTTACAAACCGATCAAAAATATGCTTTAACTTTACTCTTGATGTAACCAAAAGGAAATAAAAACCAATTAAAGAAAGCGGCCAGTACTTGTTGAGTGCCCGTTTCTGATATTTGCTTGCATTTGAAAATGTTAGAATAGAAGTGCGGACCAAGAGATGATGCAAGCTGTTGATAATAAATGGAAAATAAATGTAAATATTCAACTATTGCATTATTAAGCAACATTGAGTATTTACCATCTAATTTAGTCCCTTACAACATCTGCAAGAAGAAAGCTATTTAAAACAGAAAAGCATTCAAGGAATATTTTATTTATTATTAATTATAAGTTTATAACTAGCATGTCAGAAAAGAAAATGTCCTTAACACCAAGGTTGACATAAAAAATCTTAACTCAATGCATCAAATTGATCTATATTTTCAAAGTCTTCATAGGAAAATAACTCATTCTGCATGTTAAAGACACAAGTACCTTATTATCAATAAACTCATCTACCATCAACAAAAATATTCATGAAAAGCATGTTCATACATAAATTAAGAGCATGTGAAAGTGTTAGGTTAGGCTTAAGTGACATAAAAAAGATTCATCCAACCTTGATTAGCTCTGCTCTTCTTTCAGGATCAATCCCAGCCACACCAAATATCATCTTTTCAGCAGAAAACATCCATTTGTACTACGACCTCATAGCCCGCGAAAGCAACATCTCGTCTCCACTGCACCTATACCCACAATGAACAAGAAGTAAAAGAATTAATTACTAAATCTTAAAATTCTAAAAAAAATCCAAAAATAATCAAACAATAAATAAATAAACAAATAATAACTATGATTGTAAATCATTAAGAGCTTGAAGAAGAAAAAAACTGACCTCCAATTAAATCACAATCCTAGGGTTTATCAATCCCAGCTACTACATGCACCATCAAATTTCTTCAAAATTCAAACAAAAGTATGGACTATTGTAATTGTTATCTCCTGCTGCTACTATTTCATGTTTCAATGACAGGAAAAGCATTATTATATATATATAACCTAAAGTATTAGTACTCTTTACTACAATGTTATCCATACTGTATGAAAATTGGAAAAAACCTCATAGCAACAACAAATTACAACAAAAACCTCACAGCATCTCCTTCTGATTAGGGTTACCTACACGACTGAGGTGAGATCGAAGAGAAAAACACATCAACTAAGATACACACGAGCGAGAAATGCACTTGTGATTTCTGTGAGAATATCTTTGATCAAGAAATTAATGAAACAAGTACCGCATAAATTCGAATAAGAGAAAGGAGAATGCGAATCTCAGAAAGAGATAGAAAAATGGAAGACGTACGGTTTGAAAATTTTGAGGGGCGACGCCGGAAAGGTAGAAAGAATGAACGCAGGAGAAGGTGAAGAGGATGAGAACGGAGGCGACGAAGACGGTGGCGGAGAAATGCATATTAGGGTTCGAAAGGGAACCAACAACACACAGAGAAGAGCCGGGAAGGGGTGTGACAGAGTTTTGCGGCGATGGAAGTTCAGTGCAATGGAGGTTCAGTGCGACGGCGGCGCAAGGTAAGACGGCGGTGCAAGGGTGAGACGCGCTACCGATAGAGCATTTGGAGGGGATGGGCGTGGAGGTGTGGGGAAGAGACACGGGAAATGAGGAAGAGCTCGTTTGGTCAAATCTTTATTCTAATATTTCTGACAGAAAATTTTAAATTACAGACGAATTTTTCGTCTGTAACCATTTTTCACGGAAAAAATTAATTTTCTGACGGAATTATCGACGGATTCTCTTTTCTGTCTGTAATTTAAGCTAATTCATTTTTTTTGTTTTCTGACAAAAAATTCCTTTGAAATTCCGTCTGTATTTTCGTGGGATAAAATCCGTCAGAAATATCCGTCTGTAATAACTACTTTTCTAGTAGTGATTTGACATTTCACATTGCATAGATAAGGCCAAAACTCAAAGAAAACACAATTATCCAGGGCAAACTTAGCTATGCTTATTAAATTTTTTGAAATGTTGGGAACATGGAGCATGTTTTGCAGTCTAAATGGTCTGTTTTGATAGAGATGCATGCAATATAGAATTTCCAATATGTGTAATTTTCATACCTTGGCCATTACCACCATATACCTGTTGTGATCCATCATATTCTGATCCTGTGTTGAGGTTACTCTGGTCGAAGGTAATATGGTGTGAAGCTCTGGAGTTCGGATACCAGTCGGCATCAGGCACTGCAGAGGGCAAGGCAAAGTAGGCCTGAGGACTTGGAGCAGTAGGCTGTTGAGGGCTAGATTGTGGCGTGTGATGTTACACTTGTCCGCCGTTGTGGAATGCCATGGAAGGAGGAGGTGTAGCATTGGGAGGTTGGAATTGTGGATTAGTGTAGCTCTGGTCAAAGCGATGGTAACATTGCAACGCAATGTGTCCTATCTTCCTACACACTTGGCATTGAGGCCGATTACCTTGCCACCATGAGGATCTGCCGCCTCCGCCTTTGAACCCTCTGGTACGTCCACCTCTAAAGCCTCCTCTGAAATTGTTGGAATTATTGTTGAAGTTGTAGGAGTTGTTCTTAGGTGCATCACTTTTTTGCGTTAGATTTGCTTGAACAGATCCAAGATCTACTTTCCTAAATCTTTCAAGCAATTCTTTCTGTGTTTGTAGTTGAGATTCGAATTCACTTTCGAACAACTGATCTATTCTTCCATTAGTTACTGTGATGAAGGTACTGTACTCTTCACCTAGTCCTCCGAGCGTTGCCTCAATGTAATCTTCCGTGGACAGTGGTGCTCCAAGCGCGTTGAGAGAATCAGCAACCTGATTAATTTTTGCCATGTATTCTGAGACTGAGGAGCTATGCTTCTTGAGTGTCTTTAGCTATGCCTTCAACTGCATGATCTTTGACTTCACACGCGCAGCAAAATAATCTTCAAGTGCATTCCAGATTTGGTAAGCAAATTCAAATTCAACCACATGATTGACGAAGGTTGCTTCCATAGATGACATGAGCCAAGCCACTAGGCATTGATCTTGTGCCTCCCAATTAGTGTATGATGGAGTCTCTGATGCAGATCCAATTTTCGAGTTGAGTTTTGACGGAATTTTTTGTGGATCCAAGTGATTTTGTAACTTGTTCATTTTGATGCATGCTAGGGCCTACTTCCTCCAGGCTTTGAAATTATGCTCGCTATGCTTGATTGACAAGAACGCAGCGAACGTATTCTAGTTGAAGAAACACGTTGGAGTTCTTGAAGCGGTACTTTCATGGCTTTTGATAGGATTGGATTCAGGTTCCATGGATCATACAGCTCTGATACCATGCAAGGTATCAGAAACTGTTGAAGAAACAGAGAGAGAAGTGAGTAGAAGAAGAAATAGAATGAGGAATTATTAGATCTGAAATCTTTTCACATTGAAAAATCACACACGGGTTCTTTACATTGCAGAGTACTTATACACAGCTTTGATGAGCTGGAGAGTTAGTTACCAACAACAAGTTTCTACCTCTTCTAATCTCTAGCTGCCTTTCTGTTTTGGATGCTGAGTCAGCTTTCATATTTCTCTAACTGCACTTACATCAACCCTGCTACTTCATGGGTTTGCTATCTTGGTTTCTTACAGCTACCCGGAGTTTGGTTCTGAGCTGCACAAACTGTGGTGCTGAGAGGGGCTTGGTCAATGTGTCAGCAATTTGGTCCTGAGCTGGGATATGCTGGATAGTGATCTTCTTTTGGGTGACATAGTCTCGAACAAAATGGAGGTTCAACTCAAAGTGTTTGCTCTTGTTGTACAGCACAGGGTTGGCAGCTAGTAGGATTGCACTTTTGCTGTCATAGTACAGACTTGGTATGGCTGTGCATATAACATGCATCTCAGCAAGGAGATTTTGGATCTATATGATTTCTGTGAGCCCTGCAGCAAGACTTCGGTACTCTGCTTCCGTTGAACTCTTGAAAACTACTGGTTGCTTTCGGTTGGACCAAGAGACAAGATTTAGTCCTAGGTACACACAAAATTCACTGGTTGATTTTCTGTCATCCACATCACTTCCCCAGTCTGAGTCACAAAATCCATAGAGCCTACAATCTTTCGATTTTTGAAAGCGAAGATCATGGTGGACTGTCCTAGCAAGATAGCGTAAAATTTGCTTTACGGCCTTCCAATGGGTTTCAAGAGGACAATGCATGAACTGAGAGACCTTGTTGACGGCGTAGGAGATCTCAGGACGTGTGATTGTAGCATATCGGAGCCCTCCAACAAGAGACCGATACAGAGCCGGCTTAGAGAAGGGTTCCCCTCCATGGGCTGAGAATTTTAAACTAGAGGTCAAGGGAGTAGGCATTGGTTTTGCATTGGGCATTCCAGCCTTGTAGAAAAGGTCTGTGACATATTTGGTTTGTGAAAGGTGAATTTCAGCATCATGGTCTCTCACCACTTCAATGCCCAAAAATAGCTCATCCCACCAAGGTCTTTGAGAGAGAAGGTAGAGTGTAATTGCTTCATCTGATTCTGAATTTCAGAGTTCGAAGAGTCAGTGATTAGAATGTCATCAACATACACGAGGATGAGAGTAGTCGAGGTGGCAGTGAGCTTGGTAAAGAGAGTAGTGTCGGATCTGGTGTTCTGAAAGCCAAATGAGTGAAGAGTATGTTTAAGTTTTGTGAACTTGTCTGGTTATCTGACATTTCACATTGCATAGATAAGACCAAAACTCAAAAAAAACACAATCTAATTGTACTTACAAAGTAAACTCATAAATTCTATATTAGTGGTGGAAAATGATGCTGTACTATTATTTATGGTATTTAAAAATTTTTCCTAAAAATATACTGAATTAAAAACATTCAATGCTTGTTTAAAAGTTTAATATTTTTTTTGTTAAATATTTTACAATAATTATTAATAATATAATTTTTTTGACTTATTTAATAATATAATTATGAATAGAATGACTAACATATATAGAAATATTGTAAATAAAGTTAGATAAATATATTATTATTATTATTATTATTATTATTATTATTATTATTATTATTATTGAATAAATTAAAAAAAATAATTAAAAAAATTGTTAATTTTGCATCTAATTCTACCTATTATGCAAAATTTCTATTTATATGATTTATTTTTTATTATATCTAAACTAGATCTCATTAATAATTCTTCTTATAGATAAAATTTTTTTATTAATTGCATTTTAAGTTTTTAATTATATGTCAAAAGTAAATTTTTTTTATCTAAAGTTAATGTAAAAAAAATATATTCTTAGGGATGTCAATGGGGTGGGGTGAGGGCGGGGGATGCCTTCCTGCTTTCCGTCCCCGCCCCAGAATTAGTCCCCATTTTTGCCCCGATCTCCGCTGTGGGGGATAATTGTCCCATCCCCATTTCCCGCGTTCCCGTATTCTCGCGGGACCCATTCCCCATCCCCTTATGTTTAATATTCATATGAAAATTATAGTAAAAAATATCAAAAAAATAAAAAACAAACTAGAAAATACTATTACAAACACACAAATATATCTTATCTAAGATTATAAGTCCACAAATACAACATAGTAAATTATAGTCCATAAAATAAAATCTTAAAATACAATTTTCATTCTAAAAAAAACAATAAGATATAGTCTTTAACATCAAGTGGAAACTGGAGAGAGTTGGGGCTGTGGGAGAGAACAGCGTATGGTGCTGTGGGAGTTTTGCAGTTTGAACAAAGTGGAGATAGAATAGAGTTGGAACTGGGAATAGAGAGTAGATGGCGCAGCAAACAACACAGTGAGTAGGAAAGACTGAATAATAGAGTTAGGTTTTTTAATTGGTGAAATTGCTAAAAAAATCCCTATGTTAGAAATAAAGTAAGGTTATTTAAGAAATTTCAAACATTTAGGGAATTATCGGGGATGGGGCGGGGATCCCCGTTCGAGTCTCCGCGCTTGTTTCGGAAAAATTTTGCTCCCCATCTCCATCTCCACGGAGAAAATTCCCCCCATTCGGGGCGGTCTCCGCGGGATCCCCGCCTCCTGAGAATTTTTGACACCCCTAAGTTATCTAGACTCATTTTTGGTAGATTACTAAAAATTTTTTAGGATCATTTTTGTTAAGCCTATAATCTGCCCTAATATTATTATTGTCGTAACATTGACAATAAGGACAATAATAATAATAATAATAATTTTAATAATCAAAATAATACTAATACTAATTATAACAATAATAATTATAATAAAAATATTATAATAATAACAGTATCGATGATAATATAATAATAGACAAAAAAAATTAAAACAGTATAAAAGGTAAGGTTGCAAGAAGGATATATTTAAATTTGTTGCATTTACTAAATTTTACTATTTGCAAACTGGCCCTTGAATTTTTGACTATTTTCATTTATTCTTTGGTCCATCAAGATCCAGGTTATACTTTCTTCATCTAAGAAAGCTCCCAGTTTTGTATATATAGGTAGCATTATTTTCTATGTTTTAATATAAAGAATGTACGCAATTAAATTATTCTTTGAGCTTGTTTGATGAAGTTCTAATAATAATTTTTTTTCAAATTATATTTTTTAAAATAATTAAAAAAAGTAAAAATAATTTTATATTTAAATATCTTATACAAAAGATTTTTTTATCTATCAATTATATTTGGATACAATAATATAAAAATATTTTGCTTATTTATTTATTATATGAATTTTTTTAAAAAAAATCTTTTTAAAAAAGATGTAAATGATAATTTTTTTAAAAATGTGTTTTTTTTTAAAATTTTTTTAGTGTTTTTATTTTTAATTTTTTTATTATTAAAAATTTATTAAATACGTTAAAAATAACAAAAAAATATTTTTTTTTCATTAAAAAAATTATTTTGTATTTTCTATCAACTTAATGAATAATGACATTCCAACTAACACTATTTTTTTTTTATCCTTTTGTCTATTTCAAGTTTTATTACTTATATTAATATAAAGCATGAAGAATGATGAATGATTTGGAAATCAAAGGAAGTGGTAGCAGAAACATAGGCCATCTACTGAAGTATTTAATGCACAACATGAAAGTGTCTCCGGATCCCATGAAGCAATCTCGTGTCTGTGAGGCAACTCACGCCATGACAAGAAGGACGGAGACATATTCACTTGTATTTTTTCTGCATATGCCATTGCCGGCAGATATTTTTAGACTTTGGAATTAGCTTTAAACATGACCATTTTATCTCGTTTCCGATCAATACAAAATGTCACAGTCACGGACGCAGACATTAACAAAAAGAGAAAAAAATAAATTGAATAATAATAGTGTGTTGATCTTCTCCTCATCCAATATGAAAAAGAGCTATGCAAGAATTAAAAATTACTTAGCAAAAAGGAAGGAATATCTTTCTAGGCTTTTAGAAATTAGAAAAGTTCAAGAGCTTATAATTCGTATTAATTGTCACGGGAAAGTGACTGACGACATATTCATCAATCCAATCCACCTAATAATAAAGTATTAATAAAAAAATAATGTGAAAATGCATGTTCGAAATAGGACGCAATCATCATCTTAACCATATCCGGATCATTATTCCAAAAAAAAAAATCCGGATCATCAGTATCCTCGCTTTGCGTGCCACGCTCCTTACATTTCTATCATTTTCTTTTCCATTATATAGTTTTTATTCATTTTTCTGAGGAAAAAAAACGCAATAAGAAGAAGGAAAAAAAAAAGAAAAAAAAATAGAGTCGTTCTCTTCTCCTTTGTGTCTAAGCTGAGTTTAAGCTTTCGCGTTAATGGATTCAGCTCCTGCTCAACGTCGTCTCAAAGCCATCCACGGTCACCTAGTCTCCGCCGCGGATTCTCCCACCGCCCACCTCTGTCAGAACCCCACCGCCGGCGAGTTCTTCTCTGGTACAACCCTTCTCTCGCTCTCTCTGTCTTTCTCTATGAGTTTCTCTTTGTGATGATTGTTGCAGTGGAAAATTAGTTGCGGCCAAGGGTAGTGCAAAACTATAAATGGGAGATCCAGCTCTGAATTATTTTTTATCATTTATTTCTCCTTTATTGATGAATATGATTTGCGCTTCTTCATTGAATACACAGAGAATATGGGCAATTCAGTGTGTTGTTGACTTGGTCTTGCTGGCTTCAGTGGGATTTTTTTTTCTTTCTTTCCAGAAATATTTTCGGTGAAATGACAATTCACTGTTTAGTGATACTAGAAATTGGTAGAGTTCTGAATTCTGTTTGGAATTCTGGTGTACCTCTGTATTATAGCTTATTTATGATTTTGAATCTGATTTCCTGCTTGGTGTTGTTAATGAACCAAATAGTCAAAGAAGATAATGAATAGTATTGCACATTTTTCTCCGTCTATGTTTCTTCTGAACTTTATTTGGATCCATTACCTTCTGTTGGTGACAATCACAGGAGCCAATACTCGAATTGCTAACCACTTGCTGTCATTTATTAACTGTATGAACTATGACTTGAGGCAGGGCAGAGCTGACTAATTATATGATCATTGTTGCTTTGATCATGTTACTCAAAGTGGATTACATTAATAATACTGATCTTTGTAGGACTTTTGTCAGAACTATGAAACTTTTATATCCATTTCTTCAAATTAGTCTTTCATTTGCATGGCTTGTTAGTGTTATTATACTATCTTGCTATGCTACTATGTTCTTTGTCAACCATATTGTTAATGTTACTAGTTCTAATCTTTACTTGGGAGCAGAACAGGGGTACAGTGTTGTATTACCAGAGAAATTGCGGACAGGAAAGTGGAATGTGTATAGGTATACCCCTTCCAATGCACTTGGTCTACTTTAATCTAAATCATTCTGAACCATTATTCAGATTCTTTTTATTCTCTTTTCTTTTGTTTTCTATTTGGGGTGCAGATCCTCACGTTCTCCTCTCAAGCTAGTGAGCAGATTCCCTGATCATCCTGAAATTGGTACACTGCATGATAATTTCGTGTGAGAATTACTCCTTTTTTTTTCCTCTGCAAATTTCAATTTCAACTCCATTTGCTGGATGAGTGCTACTAATGGACAATACTTTAAGGGGAATATGTGTTTGTATGCCTAAGACATTGATTTATATTTTATCGAAATGTTCAATCATAGGCGTTCAGTTGACACTTTTCGAGACTATAAGTATCTGGGAACCCGAAACCGTGTTGATGGAACAGTTGGGGAGTAAGCAGCTCAATTATTTATCCATTATGCTTTCTTGTCCTTCCTTTCTTTTATAATAAAACTTATTTATGAACTTCTCATCATTTCCACTCTTATTCCATTGTCAAGGTACAAGTGGATGACTTTTGGAGAAGCAGGTACTGCACGGTCAGCTATAGGCTCTGGTTTGATTTATTATGGAATTCCAAAGGTTAATTCTATAATATAGTCATGAACCTCAATTATTTATTTCAATACTTGGCATATATTATTACCTAACCACTGGTACGTGCATTTCCAGGGAGCTTGCGTTGGCATATACTTTATTAATAGACCGGAGTGGCTCATTGTTGACCATGCTTGCGCTGCATATTCATACATATCAGTGCCTTTATATGATACTCTTGGTTTGTTGATTCTATCTATTAGGCAGCATTATTTCTTTCATAATGACCTTGGATTAATCTTCATATATAACAGCAATGAATTTTTTGCTCGATAGGTCCTGATGCTGTCAGGTATATTGTTAATCATGCTGCTGTGCAAGTAATATTTTGTGTGTCTCAAACATTAAATTCGGTATGTATTGTGACCTTCAACTTAGTAAAGTATGTGTTTTCTGCTGTGCTTGTCAATTGTATTTTACCATAAGTTTTCTCTTGTGAAACTTAAGTATTTGTCACCCCACCTTGCAGTTGCTGAGCTTCTTGTCAGAGATTCCAAGTGTACGACTAATTGTGGTAGGTATTATATACGATTAATTTTTCTGTTAAATTAAATCTGCATTGTTTATCCATGATGATCAATTATTATGCAGGTAGTTGGAGGCATCGATGGTCATATTCCATCACTTCCATCATCAACTGGAGTTCAGGTTGTAACATATTCAAATCTACTAAATCAGGTAACTTTTTTTTTTTTTGGGTCCAAGAATATGATTATCTAGAGTTAATACTTCGTCGTCTACTATTTGCTTCTATGGAGTAATTAGGAAGTGTCACTTATGTTCTGGTCTTGCTTTCTCTCTTTCAATTTACCTACCCACCACACAATCCTTTTCTTTTTATTATTTTTTATTTTATAAAAGAAACACAAAATATTTCTTTTTACTATTTTTTCGTTGCACTAACATGGTGATTGTAGTTTCTTACCACCATCTGTAGTTGCTAATGATTTATAATTTTATTTATTCAAGAAGCATCATTTATGATTTCATTGCTAAGTACTTGTTACCACTTGCCTTTTTCTGCCTTGGATGTAGGGAAGCAGTAATCTTCAGCCCTTTAGTCCACCAAAACCTGATGATGTTGCAACTATTTGCTATACAAGTGGTACAACTGGAACCCCAAAGGTGAGTAGATTCTTGCCAAATTACTATTTTTTGTTTATGGTAGATGTGTGCATGAAATGCTTTCCTGGTCACTTTATAGAACATTCTTCATTTATCTTTCTGCTAAACGGATTCTCTTCAGGGGGCTGTCTTGACCCATGCAAACTTCATTGCAAATGTTGCTGGGACCACTATGGATGAAAAATTTGGCCCTTCTGATGTGTGAGTTCATTTTGAATGCCTACCTCATATTGTACAGTAGTTATTGTCATATTTTGGCTCATAAAATATTCTAAATGTTCTTGCTCTGGATTCCTTTTTATTTTCAGTTATATATCATATCTCCCTTTAGCACACATTTATGAGCGGACAAACCAAGTCATGATAGTACATTTTGGCATTGCAGTGGGATTCTACCAGGGGGTATGAATCTTGAACAAATTCCCTGCCTTTCATTTTGCTTATGTTTTACCGACTTATTCGCACTACATTAGCCAACTTTCTTTTTTTCTTTTCCGCTCATTACCTGACTCACGTATCTGTATCATGCAGGATAATTTGAAACTAATGGATGATCTAGCTGCTCTCAGGCCTACTATCTTCTGCAGTGTCCCTCGGTTGTATAATAGAATATATGCTGGGTAGAGTATCAAACTGTAGTTTTTAAACTGTTCACAGGCTTTTGGTGTATTCATTGTGACTTAATGATATTCACTTGAACGGTTTTGCTGTAGTATTCTTAATGCTGTTAAAACATCTGGTGTTCTGAGGGAGAGGCTATTTAATGCTGCATATAATGCTAAAAGGCAAGCATTATTGAATGGTAAAGTTCATTATGTAAACCTTATTTTGTATAGTATGCATTTATATAGTTATTTTTCCTCATGTGTTTATTATATTACGTAATTGATTCCCATCATGTTCTTAAGATTGATCCTAATAATTCGTCCCTCTCTCGAACTGAACCCCTGGAAGCAGATGTCTTATGGGTCTTTATTTGTGTAGCCGTTTTTGTTCTACTGAGAGGTGGGGAAAAAACCTTACTTTCAAATTCCATCTGTTTCAGGTAAGAACCCTTCTCCAATGTGGGACAGATTAGTTTTCAACAAGATAAAGGCAAAGCTTGGAGGACGAGTTCGCCTTATGGTATCGGGTGCCTCACCTTTATCACCTGATATCATGGAGTTTCTAAAGATGTAAGTTCTTGTATAAAATCGGTATGCATTGCTACAGAGGATTATCCTTCATTTCTTTTATTTTTATCATTTAAAAAAAATTCCTAGTCCAATGGTCTTTCACAACTACTTCACAGTTGCTTTGGTGGTCGGGTGACTGAAGGATATGGAATGACTGAGACTTCTTGTGTTATAAGCTGCATTGATGAAGGCGACAACCTTGGTGGTCATGTTGGATCTCCCAATCCAGCCTGTGGTGAGTAAATGATGAGCTTCATGATTGGGATTTGAGCACCGCTCCCTGCCCACTGCCAGTTCAAAAGAATAAAAATTGAAGTCATCTAGTTCATAAATGTTAAGTTTATGTTGGCTGTTGCTTGAAGTGCCATGCCAAGTGCTGAGAGTTTGTTCTTTTTGTTTCAGAGGTAAAACTCGTGGATGTGCCAGAAATGAACTATACATCTGATGATCAGCCCTATCCACGTGGTGAAATTTGTGTTAGGGGTCCAATTATTTTTCAAGGTTATTACAAAGATGAAGCTCAGACGTAACTCCCTTTCCTGTTCTGTGGTTCTTATGAGTCGAATTTTATTTATTCTATCTGAAAGATACCTCATATTGGATCAAATTGATCAGGAGGGAAGTCATTGATGAAGAGGGGTGGCTCCATACTGGAGATATTGGGACATGGTTACCTGGAGGTCGTCTCAAAATTATTGATAGGTGAGGTATTATCATTCCAGGCATAATGGGTAAATTTATGTGCTGACCTGTTAAATTCCTTGGCACAAGTATTCTCTGTTCTATAAGTAGGCTTCAATAATAATCTTGGTGCCAACATGCTATCTTCAGTTTTTGTCCAATATGTCCTAAAATTGGCAACTCTTTCCTGATTTATATTTGTCAAGTTTGTTAACCATGCAAATCAAAACCTTGCATTTCTATGTAGGAAGAAGAATATCTTTAAGTTGGCACAAGGCGAGTACATTGCACCAGAGAAGATTGAAAACGTATATGTCAAATGCAAGTTTGTTGCTCAGTGCTTTGTATATGGTAGGGGAATTGTCATACAAATTCGACAAGCACACATGCGTAGTCCTCTTTTGCTGTCTTATTTTCTCCTTTCCTTCACGATGCTTCTTTTTCCTTTTGTAGGTGATAGCCTAAACTCTTCTTTGGTAGCTGTTGTCGCGGTGGATCCTGATGTATTGAAAGCATGGGCTGCTTCGGAAGGCATCACGGTACTTTAATCTTTTCCTAGAAAACGAACTTTCGATATCTGAACTTTGAAGAGGAATTGATAACCCTGTTTTGCATGCATTGTGCAATTTTTCACAGTTCATGAATCATGCTGGCTGTTGACTGTGTTCTTGTCCTCTATTTAGCAAGCTGTTAATGTTATAGTTGCGAGACCAAGCACAGTTATTCAGTTTGAGAATTGAATCTTATGAGATGGATGGATATTTTCTTTCGCAGATATCATATGTAGCAGATAAAACCTCTTCAGTGACTTCCTCTTGATATCCCCTCTCTCAAAACCATGCAACTAACTATACTTTTCTAAGGTTTAAAATTTGGGATGGTTATTATGCCCGTGCCTATCCTTGTATAGGGAGGCCTTATTTTTCTGAAAAAATGGTAGTTAATGCTATGTTGCCAGCGTGTGTTGTTTTGAGAACAAGAAGCAAGGATCCTTCCATGAAATTTACTATAGTTCCTTTTAATTTTTGTATCACTGCATGCTGATTTTAAAATGCAATATCTTATGATAATGTGGTTTTATTGGCTTGGTTGCAGTATAATGATATATCACAACTTTGTAATGATCCAAGAGCGAGGGCTGCTGTCTTGGCGGACATGGATGCTGTCGGACAAGAAGCTCAAGTATGTTACTAAATGTTTTGTTAAGGTTACGTTACTTGTTTAATACACCCCATTGTTAATAATATTAAATATTACTATCTTAATTTGATGCCTTTCAGCTTAGAGGTTTTGAATTTGTAAAAGCTGTGACTTTGGTGCCTGAACCATTCACAATGGAGAACGATCTGCTGACTCCTACATTCAAGGCAAGTGTTGAAGTCTCTGAGATTTCCTGATTGTCATTTCAGCAAGCTTCAAACATTTTGTTTGTGACAATAAATGATGCCTAACTAACTTGCCTCTGAATTTTCTCAGATTAAGAGACCTCAAGCGAAGGAGTACTTTGCAAAAGCAATATCTGATATGTACAGTGAGCTCTCCAAAACTGATCCTAATCAGAAGACATTGTGATGCTGAAGGCCCTATAGTAGACAAAAGAAGACGCATCATCAAGTGGCCCTCATCAGAAGCTTCCTCAAGCATTACCCTCATAAAAATATCGTATCTTGGAGGATGACATTTTAGACGCATCTTATAAGAAAGATCCCAAGGATACTTCTGTACTGGTATCGTCTCAAATAATAATGCCTAAATCAGATGAACATTCATAGTTTTCTTTTTGTCCTTTTCTTTTGATAAATGAACATTCATAGTATTCACTCTATCCATCTAGTGGAATATACAAATGGAACAAGGCTTAATTGTTGATGTATTTACTTACTGTTCTTTCGGCATTATTATTTTTTACAATAAGATATTAAGATGCGTTATTTTTATTTTTTATTTTTTGCCGCGATTCCTCATCAGTCATCACTATTCATTTCATTTGATTCCATAGCGACAGTTTAGATTTGAGAATTCCCGAAAAATACTTAATAGCCAGTGAGAGTGAACTCAAGTCCACTGAGCTAGGCGAATGAAACTTGGTCCTGAAATGCCGGGGTTCGAACATTTTTGGCTTGTGTGGGCCAGTTATAATTAAGATGCATCACAAAATGGCTATTCTTGGTTTAGAAAAATATTATTTATACATCAAATATGCTTTAACACTTGCATAAAAATATAATTTTTTTGTTGTTTACAAGTATTTTTTAGTTTGATAGTCTAAAAATTAATTCGTTACAGGTATGAATTATATAAGAGAGGATTTAAACTTTTGACATTTGTTTATGCAAACAAGTGAATTGATCACTCGATCAATTTAAGTTGATTTATATAAAAATATAGTTGTTATTAGTTAATTATGTATTTGAATTCTTTTAATCAACAAATAAAGAGAATCCGTTTGTCTATTAAGAAGATATGACTATTATAAAAGAGGTAGACGTAGCTTGAATTGTTCAAGCTCCTTGCTCACTCTAAAACCATCGACTACTTCTGTTAAAATTATCTTCGAACCACTGTTATTTTCAAGTTGTTATTCAGGATGTGACTTCAACTTACCACGCCCTTAAACGAAAAAGATCATAAAATTGTTTGTGCGCAAGATCGCTGCCTTAAATTCCTCATGTCCACCAAAAACTAAGGGTGTGTTTGGCACGTTCAAAGAGAAGAAATAAATTTAGATATCTTGAAAGCTGTAATTTTTGGTTTGGCAAATTATTTATTCATGAACGCAAAAGTGATTTTGCATTCAAAACCACATTTTCAAGAAGCAACAATTTTAAGCTTCTGCGTTTCACCAACGGGTTTTTAGCCATCAATACTCAATCTTTATTTATCTTTTACCAAGTTTATCCTTTATGCATACTATTATATTATTTATATTATTTTTGTTTATATGAACTATCTTTTTCTATTATTTACTAATTTTTTATTAATTATTTATTTGATATTATACACTTTTATAATTATAATTTTTTTGTATTATTTTTATTTTTTTAATATAATATATTGATCCTATTAAGAAAATAAATTAAACAAAAAATTAATTGTAAATAATAATAATAAAAAATTATAACATACTAAAAAAGAGTACTAAGAATACTAAAAATATACTATATAAAAAATATCATAAATTTTTTTTTGATTTATTTTAATTACTACCAAAATAAATATTTAATTTTTTTATTATTTTTAGTACTCTCTAAAATTTATATTTTGTTAGTTTTAATTAAAAGTATATTTTGCCAATTTTTATATATTATTTTTATTTTAGTGTATAAATATTAATGTTATTATAGAATTAATTAATAAGATCTATTTAAATATCTAAATTAAAATAATATACAAAAATTATTTAAGTTGATGTCTATTTTAGTAATTTTGTATCTAAAAGTGATTTTGAACAGTGTAATCCAAACAACATTTATTTTACTATAATCCATTTTGATATAAATATTGTCAAACATAAATCACTTAACACAAACTTACTTTTCATCAAAATCAAGTTTGCAAAATCAATTTTATTCAAACTCCCGTGTGCAAACTGTAATCCAAACTCACACTAAAAAGTTCAACTGTAACGTGTCACCTCTATTAGCCAACCAAAATATTAATAGTAAAAAGCAATTTAATTAATGAATATTAATAAGTTGATTAAAAAAAGGATTTTTTTAATTTTTCAATAGCTAGTGGACTTGAGATTAGTTCCGCAGCTCGTGTTGTTTTCGGCAGGTAAGTCCACGTAAGATCTCACATGACTTGCAAGTCATGATCCCCTACACCGTCACCCTACAGCTACCTCAACAGCGATCAAGATCTATCCGTTGATCTAACTGACTTTTGTGTCTGATTCGGATGAAGCCAATAAGTTGGAAAATCCATAACGTAGGCTTGCGCCTATTATAAACTATGTCTACACCTTTTTCCTCTTTGCGACTTTGCCTCTAAATCGATTTGCTTGGAAACAACGTTGGTAGGGGAATGATTTCGCGTTGCACAGTAAACAGAGCATCATCGAAACGCGAAAACGACGCAACAGCATAGGGAAGAGAGAGTCGTTTTAGATTATACCACACTGTGCTGGTGGTTGGTTCCCTGCATTGATTTGATTTGCAATTGCTGCGGAGTTTTGAAACCAAGCTGATCCGTGCGAGGAAGGTTCTTCTGATGCGATTGAATCTGGAACTTGCAGGCTTATGCCATTCAGGTTTTGAGATTGTAGGTTTTTCAGACTGAGGGAGACAAAAGGAAAAGGGTTTCGCTTCCGAATTCCAATTGACGATGCTGTCCAATCATTTTCAAAACGGCGTCGAAACGGTGAGGCACGCTTGGTCGCGGATCCCAAACTCCGAAGAATCACAGTTCGTCGACGACGCCGTTGGGCTTGTGAGGAAAAGCGATGGAAGCAGCGTTGAGAGCCTTGACTATGAAGTCATAGAAAATTTTGCTTATCGAGAAGAACAGGTTTTTTTAAAATATATTATCTTTTTTAATGATAAGAATAATTTTCCATGTGGATTCTGAATTTTATTTTACTTTTGTTTTAGTTTGGTTTAATTATTGTTGCTCAAATTATAACGGGATGATGTTGGGCTATGCTTCGAGATTTGTAGGCGCGCAGAGGGAAGCTGTACGTGAGTTATTTGCTGGTGGTGAAATGGCTTTTCGCCTTGCTCATTGGCATTGGTACTTCTCTCTTGAATAATGATAGTGCTTCGCTTTACCTAGTTACCGGAAATGGCAAATTTTTGTTTCTTTTAGGGAAGGTCCCCTTTTTTTTGGGGTGCTATAGGTAGCGGAATTAATTTTGTGATTATAGTTATCCCATGCTCAGGAAATTATTATTTCATGGGTAGGATATGGAGTGGCGGGGAGACTGGCTAAATTTCCAGTTCTTGATCACTTCATGTTGGATCTGTTGGTTCTTTTGAGGCTTCACAACTAATATTTCGATAATTTAATTTCCTTCTATTAGGTAGTGTCTTTCCATGATAGGCAAGCCAGCATTTGAAGTAATTGCATGAAATTGTTATTCACTGAGAGGTTGGGGTAGGGATAAGGCACGGGCATGAATCTTTGAGCTTTTAGATTATTTGAACTCAATAGAACTTCTTTTTTAAAGGTGGTTCAAATCTATTGATTAAAGTGTTAACAAGGTAAGGCCTAAACAAAATAAATTGAAGTATGTGAAAATGACTCCACCATAGGAGACCATATAATACTTTCAATACGATTCTATCCTTGCTCAAATTATTTAATGGTGCTAGTTCCCCTGTCTCTTGTTCATTTTATTCAGTTGCAATTGTTTACTTTGATACAGATTCAAGGCTAAATTTTCAGTTTAACCAAACCCATTTACTTTGAGTCATGCCCCATGTTTTTCTAATGCTAATCTCATAGCTCTTTTTCTGAAGTTTGTTTCTTGACAAAAAATGTCTTCCCATTTTATTGCTTGCAGGCACTGGTCTTGCTGCTGTTTTCATCAACTTGTCTGTTGAAAATTTTGCTGGCTGGAAATTCTCATTGACATTTAGTATAATTCAGAAGTCATACATTGCTGGCTTTCTCCTATATGCCCTGATAAACTTGGTTTTGGTGTTTTCCTCTGTATATATTGTCACACAGTTTGCACCAGCTGCTGCTGGATCTGGTATTCCCGAAATCAAGGGTTACTTAAATGGTGAGTTAGACTTTTCAACTGTTTCTGGGGTTATTGTGTTGAAATTTTTTCCAGCTTGCGCAAAAAACCTTCATATGCTGATAGTGTGGATGCTGAATAATGTTCAGGGGTTGATATTCATGGGATTCTTCTTCTGAGAACTTTGATTGGAAAGGTCAGAGGGCTGCATTGATTATTTTTCTTTTTTAAGTTTTAGAAATACATAGCTGTTTATTAAATGCAAGGATTCTTCTTATGTTCAGATATTTGGCAGCATTGGATCAGTGGGAGGAGGCCTTGCTTTAGGTAAAGAGGGTCCTCTTGTCCATACTGGTGCTTGTATTGCTTCTTTGCTTGGACAAGTAAGTATGTACTACTCAGTATATGGTAGTATCTAAATGGTATGTTAAAAGTACAATATGCGCATAGAATGTGTTAGATCTTTCAGTATGTCCTTTCAATGCTTTGTTTCCCTTAAATAAAGAGGCTAAAATGTGGTGGCAACACCACATAAAGTGTCCATTGTATTTTAACTGACCATTTAAATGAACCTTGCTTTATAATTTATCAACACTTGCACAATACATTACCTGAATTATCCTCTGTGCTTCTGTGCATTACTTTTTTAAGACTAGTTGTGTGATTTTCACTGAATATGTATTTTATATGGAAGAAACTGATATAATCTGTTGGTGTCATGTCTTGAGTAGGGTGGTTCCACTAAGTATCATATAAATTCAAGATGGTTTCAAGTATTCAGAAGTGATCGAGATCGACGAGATCTGGTAACCTGTGGGTGTGCAGCAGGAGTTGCTGCTGCATTTAGAGCTCCTGTTGGTGGTGTATTGTTTGCATTGGAAGAGGTTACATCTTGGTAAGGAATTCTTAGTGACATGGCTCTTTTCATTAGAAGGGGAAATGTGGTAAATCATTCATCATATATATTTTTGTTTTGATTTTTTTCCTATGCTCTTGAAGGTGGAGGAGTCAACTTATGTGGCGTGTCTTCTTCACTTCTGCTATTGTTGCTGTTGTAGTGCGAACTGCAATGGGATGGTGTAAGAATGGAAATTGCGGACATTTTGGGTCTGGCGGATTCATAATATGGGATATATCAGAGTAAAGATCTGTGCTTTCACCTTTTTCACTGCCAGTTGAGCATTAAGGTTTTATTTTTGTCCTCTTCCCTTGACTGGTTTTTTTTTTTAGTGGTCAAGAGGATTATTCCTTTGCAGAGCTATTGCCAATGGCTATTATTGGGGTTATTGGAGGCCTACTAGGTAGGAGTTTTCACCTTTGTTTTGCACTTCAATGTATCATGAATTTTTTACATTTGGTTGGCTTTGGTACACCTGTTAACTTATTGTCAATAATTTGCAGGAGCTTTATTTAACCAGCTTACACTTTATATTTCTAGTTGGCGTCGAAACCACCTTCACAAAAAAGGGAGCCGAGTCAAGGCATGTTGTTTTTTATACAATTGATTTGTCTGTATCTGCTTCCTTGTAGTAAGGACAACAAAAGAATGGAAGAACTGTACTGAAGAAAGAAAGTGATTATTATTGATATTTTGTTGTTTATCATGCTAGTGGTACCTTTATCTTCTCACTTGTCTTCTTATTTTTGTTTGCTCCTTCCTTCTCCTGCACTGCAGATTATTGAAGCATGCCTTGTCTCCCTTTTAACGTCAATTATTTCATTTTGCTTGCCACTTCTAAGAGAATGTAGTCCATGCCCAGAATCTGATCCTACTTCTGGTATTGAATGCCCACGTCCTCCTGGAATGTATGGGAATTATGTAAATGTAAGACGGTTGAATTTATATGATGTTCATCATTGTTAGTCTTATTCAATTTTCTCATTTTTTATTTATTTTTATTTTTATTTTTTGGTTTCAGCTTGATCTTTATTTTTTTTTTTTGTGTTTTCATACTTTAGTACTACTTAATGACAGTTGAAACAAGGGTGTCGGATGAAATCAACAATGAAGCATCTTGTTTTTGTTTCAATTGTGAAAATGTTTGCCTGATTTGGTATTCTTTTGAGAAATGTACTGTTTTTATTAGATGGAATATAAGAAATTAAAATTAAGGTTACAGTTGTCCTATACAGCCTAAACAGAATGTTTTTGAGAAATATACTGTTTTCATTGCTTTTTCCAAAGGCCTTCACTCCTCAAGAGATTCTTATATAGGCACAAGCTTAATGTCATATTTTTTTCTTGACACAAGCTTAATGTCATTTTTGGATACACATAAAAGTTGATAAGACTCATGAATGACCAGATTATCTTAAGTGGGAACCACTGTGTGTGCGACTAAAATAAGGCTTTAAAACTTGGGTCTATGCAGGAATCTCTATTCTGGCTCGTTTTACCTCCATTTTGAAATATGACGTTCTTCTTAATTTAGTTCCGTTCTAAAGATAATATAGGTTGTACTCCTGGACTTAATTACTTTTGGAGATTCCATTTAATTTATGCCCTTTTTTTGGCAGTTCTTTTGTAGCAGTGACAAGGAGTATAATGATCTTGCGACTATTTTCTTCAATACACAGGTTTTGAATGAACTGGGAATCATAATTTGCTTTTTCATTTATTGTTATATTATATTAAGTTACTTCTCTATTGCTTCAGGATGATGCCATCAGGAATTTGTTCAGTGCGAAAACAATACATGAGTACAGTTCCCAAAGTCTGTTAACCTTTTTGGTATTGCACTCTTGCTTACTGGGTTGGACTTTAAATGCATTTGCCTTTATATTGAGATATTTTCTATTTTTTTATTCAATAGAGTTCTTGGATACATGTATGTGGCCCTATATGGTTTATAGGAATTCTTATTGATTTATCTTCATGCACCAATATTGAATAGAGTTGCCACTTGGTGCACTTGATTATATACCAATTATTTTCTCTGTATGTGGCAGGTTATGTTTTATACTTTAGCAGTGTTGACGTTTGGTACTGCTGTGCCAGCCGGTCAATTTGTCCCTGGTATAATGATAGGATCAACTTATGGACGTCTTGTTGGCATGTTTGTTGTAAAATATTACAAAAAGCTCAACATTGAAGAGGGAACGTGAGTGTCTTTCTTGACATTCCTTTAAAGTCATGGTCAAAAAGATATATACTTCTTCCATAGTTATATTTTTTGAAGCCTTTTGTTTCTTGATAAAAGGGATTATTATTATTAAAAGAGAAGGATAATACTAAGACCATTGAGGACAAGAAACAAAAAATATCAAAAGAGCCAAGCTTTCTAATCCCTACTATACTGAATGATTTTCTTTTTCTATATGTGGAATCCCCATTTCCCCTGTAATGTTCATCTGATACTTTCTTATGTTCAGGTATGCTTTGCTGGGAGCTGCATCTTTTCTTGGTGGTTCAATGCGGATGACAGTGTCTCTTTGTGTCATTATGGTTGAAATAACAAATAACCTGAAACTTTTGCCCCTTATTATGCTTGTTCTTCTTATATCGAAGGTATGCAGATCAGGACTTTCCTGTACAAAGAAAGTCACTTCAAAATGCACTAAGGCCCAGTTTGGGTAACCAACTTAATTAAGCTCCTTTTGATAAAATAACACAAACAATAAATGACTCTGTTGAAAGTAACTTATAAATAAGTTATTTTGTGTTTGAATTTTTAACTCTAAAAGTGTTTATTTTATAGAAATGTGATGAAAAGTAGAAGTATTACGAGAGAAGTCATTTTTTTTAACTTCTTTATAAGCTCCTAAATAGCTTCTTAGAAAGTTGCAATTTAATTTTGAAAATTGCACCAGACATTAATACTACTACTTTTCATAAGTCAAAAGTTAAAAAAAGTTACTTCTAAAGTTTCCAAACAAGCTCTAAGTTCTTCCCTTACAGGCTGTGGGTGATGCTTTTAATGAGGGTCTATATGAAGAGCAGGCAAGATTAAGGGGCATTCCATTACTGGAATCAAGGCCTAAATATGAGATGCGGAACATGACAGCAAGGGAGGCCTGTGGAAGTGGAAGGGTGAGTGAACTTTCAAATTATTTAACAAATTGCATGTCCTTTATTAGTTGTCCAAGTATTGTTTTTTGTTTATTATTTGTTTTTTGGTGTGTCATTCTTGTGATGTGCAACTTGCCAAAATTGATGCTACCACTGGTTAAACTATATGTTTCACATGCTTTATTCTTTTGATACTTTGGCTTTTGACTCTGTAAATCTGTCTATTGAAGGTGATCTCGTTACCTCGGGTAGTTAAGGTTTCAGACGTAGTTTCCATTCTACGGAGCAACAAACACAATGGTTTTCCAGTATGTACATCTCTTATATCTATCCCTTCTATTGATAAATATTCCTTGCATTTTCATAGTTGTAGTTATACTTAAAATTATGCCCAGGTGATTGATCACACAAGAAGTGGAGAATCACTTGTTATTGGATTAGTACTTCGGAGGTGAGCATGTACACAATATAGTTTTCTGAAGAATTCTTATACTTTGATGTCTCGAAAGCTTGAATTCACTTGGAAACTAAGCTTCTATGTCCCTGTCTTCTGTCTAGTCATTTGTTGGTAATCCTTCAGTCAAAGGTTGATTTCCAGCACAGCCCTTTACCCTCTGATCCCAGAGGTGGGGACAGGTCAATAAGGTAAGGCTTGATGAGGTATTTTTATATTTGGACTTTTTCATCTGTATTCTATAATGATGATAATTGTCGACTCTCTAACTTCCAGGCATGATTCTCATGAATTTGCTAAGCCTGTTTCTAGTAAGGGGATATGTATCGACGATATACATCTAAGTCCAGATGACTTGGAAATGTACATAGATCTTGCTCCATTTTTGAATCCCTCACCATACATTGTCCCTGAAGACATGTCTTTGACAAAGGTGTGCAGTTTAAAATCCTTAAAAGATTTTTTTTTCATTTTTTATTTTCTGTTATCCTTTTTTGTTGTCAGATAATTATGATCTCCTGCTTATGACACAGGTGTACAATCTTTTCCGCCAACTTGGTTTGAGACATTTGTTTGTTGTTCCTCGACCATCTCGTGTGCTTGGTTTGATAACCAGAAAAGATTTGATGATCGAGGTAATCTTTTTTAATAACTGTTAAATTTAACATCTGTTGGACCTCCTGTTATTTATTATTAGGCTTGTTACTTTGAAACTGTGCAGGACACGGAAAATGTGAATACATTAGAGCTTCAGTCAACTAGTGTAAGGTCTCTGATGCTTTACTCCTTACTCATTTGGCACTCTATTCATCTTTTTAATAAATTTAAATATAATATTTTGAGTAGCCATATTCCTTTATACTCTAAAAGCAGTTTGAGTTTTTCTTTGTAGTTGAATGCCACGGTGCCATAAAAGTATTGCTGGCTCTTGGCAAACTTTTGGTCTAATATTTAAGTTGCTATCTGTCTGTCAAGGTTTGCACTGCAATGCAACTTGTCTGACTACCATAATTCCGACACTTGGTGATTATTGCTTTGAGTGTTCCCATTTGAGCATAAATAGTTTTTAGGTTGAGTTAATTACAACGAGCTTTGTGCTGCTCGGCTTACACAGTTTATCCAGTTGTAGATCCATTATTGGATGATTTAGAGTTTAGATAGATGAAGAACTTCATTGTGCATTTTCATCCTCTGGTGTCATTTTTCATCTCTGCAGTACAATCTGTTCCAACGTGGTGCCTTAGCAAAGCAAATTGCTTATCTATCTTGCAAGGATTTACATACTTACTCCAATAAATTCAGTTAAGTAGATTGTCTCTTCATGATTTTCTCCTCACAGAAATCGGCATCATAATAAAAGACCGACGACAAGGAATTCAGATGTGGAGCGCCCTTTGCTCAATGGTCTTCTTATTGGTTCAGAATAATCAAGATTGTCTCTTCTGCGCAGATTGGTCCTTTCTGCCACCAATTTTCCGGGAAGATCATTATTTATTGTATTTTTTCTTCTTCAAATAGATTAGATAACCCAGAATTGTGTATATTATTAACTAGGGATACCGGTTAGAGTATTCGTTAGATTTGTTAAAATTGATGCTGATAATGAGGGGTTAGTGTATACTTGCTAGTTTTTCGGGTTCTCTTTACCAGTACCAAAAAATAGTTAAAATGTTAGCTGAGTTTAGCATGGTCCATTAGAATGTGTGGAATATCTTCCATTATTTACTTAAGTAGAGGTTTTTCCATTTTAATGAATCACTTTTATTTTATATTCCCCCTCATTTATTTATTTTTTTTCTATCGTTCTAAAGGCATTTGAGCTTGAAGACCTCGGATTTGAGTGTGTTCAGGAATGAGTGGAGATGCATGAAATAAATAGCTTTCGTGTAATTTTTGTTTTTGATAGGTGTTGAAACCTTAAACCTTTAAAGTGAACTTTAAAGAAAAGTACTACATTTTATGCCATCATTCTAAATTATTGTCGCTTCCAAGTATTGTGAGACACAAATCATAACTACAATAAATATACAACTATCATCTGCATAGCACGCTCGCCTATGTTACTGAGCCCCGCCACCTTTTGTGGCGTTCCATCGCCATTAGCCGTAATTGTTTGTAGCTTTGTACCAAAATCCCAAAGGCTAGGCGAATAGTCGTCCTTGTCTTGCGAATATATACGTACGAAATTTTGGACGGATGAAACGCATTAGAGTAAAGACTAAAGAGAATTCCAATTTAAATATAAGATATGTATATAGTTATTTCAAGCTAGTCTCATATACTCATCCAAATCTATGATCTTGTAAATGAAAAAGAAATTATAAAAAAAAAAGAAGAAGAAAAAGTAGATGTGATTGAGAAGGTTTACAAGGTTGCCTAAGTTCTAAGCTATGCTTAATCATAATGAGCTTTGAGAAAGGAGGAAAACTTGTTCCTACAGGAAAACCCCAACCAAATGATTAAAAGAGACCCCACAGACGAACTCCAACAATAACTAAAAAGACACTTGACTGGTTAATAACAAATATTTTAGATGTATACCAAAACGTAAATAAAATATTCGCATAATGTCTAATTTAGTAATAAATTTTTAGTATAATTTTTTAAAAAAACAAATTAGTGAACAAAAAAACATAAGAAACAAGGAGGCTTGGCTTGATGAGTTGCATGCATACTAAGGAAATGCAAACGAAGCTAAGCGGTAGTATATCCAGCAATGAGTAGGAGGGCTGAAACCAAGAAAGGAACAAGTCCTGTTTTTGTCGTTGAGGGTGCTGCTTGGCTTGGAGCAGGTGCCGGTGCAACTGGAACTGAATACGCGAATGCCGAAGATGATGACGGTGCCGGTGCCGGTGCCTGTGATGCGGCTTGTTGTGTGACATTATTAGGCCTGTGGACGTTGATGTCAACCTTCTGTCCAGCTTGGCAGTGGCCGGGGACTCCGCAGATGAAGAAGTGGTGTCCGTATTTTGTAATCTTGATGGAATCATTCCCGCTTGCATAGCTCTCCAATGGAGCTGACGTGTTGCATGTTCTGTACATTGCGTGCGTCACCCTCATCACGTTGTGGAACTCCTCATTGTATTCAAATACTGTACACAAAAACAAAGCAAAGTTAAATGAAAAAGTGGCAGCACTATCCACTATGCATGGAAGATGGAAACACAGACTTACTGATAGTGTCACCGACATGGAAGGTCTTGGGAGAAGCCCAGGAATTGTAATCAACGTTGCCAATGATAGTCCATCCTGCTGAGTCTCCAACCTTATACACTGCTCCATGTGATCCGCTCTGCAAACCTGACATCACTATTAACAAAACTATAACTCTCTCCATCATCATCGCCATTCAATTTGCACCACGCTTATCACTTAATTTCCTGTGATATGTGTGTGTAATGTCCACTCCTCTCTTCTCTTCTCTCTCGCCTTTATATACTCTTTTTACTACCCATCTTAATAATATATTTTAATTTCAATTTTGTTTTTATCTTATCTTATATTGCTATTTTAGATGTAAATAGTTTATCTACAATATCCATTTTCATAAGCTTCGTATTGTTTCCTTTTTATTTAAGAAATACTAGTGAATCATATCTTTTATCTTTCACATCTTATATAATTTTTAAAAAGTAGTTGTCTTTTTCTTCTTATTATTTTCTGGAAGAAGAAAAAATATATATTCTTAAATTAAGATATATCGAATAAATAAGAACTTTATGATTGAAATAATGATAAATTCACTTCAGATAAGGAAGTTACATAAATAAATTTGGTAATGTTAGAAAAAACAAACTAGAGGTTGTCTTATTTAATATTTATTAATTACTATATTAATTATTGATAATAATTAATAAATATTAAATAAAATAAATTTTAGTTAATTTTAATTAATTTTTTTTGTTATTAAATATTTTTTAATGAAATTGATAAGAATGTTCCAGTAACAACAATCATTCGTACATGAGGGATTATTTTAGGAGGAAAAGATTTATGGTTATCAAAAGATTAGCTATAAATTAAAAGGAATTCCTTTTATATATGTAACGAATAATAATAATTCTAAAAAAAAGAATAGATACCCTAATAAATTAAAGTAAGATTACCATTAAATTTGACTTTTGTAATTTTGTGTAACAACAACCAATTTAGAGAAGTGAATAGTGATACGACAAATTAAATAAAGATAACCACATTTAGATTTAAAACTTTTCTGAAAATTTCTAACTTATATTATCTTATTATTTTTTGTTGTAAGTTTATCTTTTTGTTTATTTTTATCTAACGAGCTAGTATCTTCTTCTTCTGATCTAATAATAATACTGATAATTTCCCTTCATAATAGACCAACATATATAATCCACAGTTAAATCTAGGTTTCACCAACAACAAGAACATCTTTATTAGCTGTAACAATGTAACATCATGAATGAAAAGGCCAATAAAATTGGTGGTCCCGCATTCTTTTTGCAATTATTTGGTTTGATGAGATCATACTTTTTATATTTATACATTACAAAAAGAGGTGACTCACGTACAGATTCAAAAAGCATAGAGATATAGAAAAAGATAAAAATGTTGTTTTTTTTTTCTTTTCCTTTCTTTTTTGTCCTTTCTTGTGTTTAGTATTTACTCAATATTTCTTCACCTTTTGAATTTGTACGTGAATCATCACCTAATATAATAGGTCACTTAAAAAAAGATAAAATATTAAAAATTAAACATAAAAAATAAAAACACAAAAATAAATGTTTTTATATTTTATTTAATAATAAATTAAATATAAGATAAAATAAATAATATAAATTCAATTTATTTTTATCTTTTTAATAAAAATTTTAAAATAAAAATAAAATAATAAAAAATATAATTAAAAAAATTAATAATAATAATAAATAAATTATATTTTTTGCGAAATGCTTTTGTGTCTCTTTTAAAAATATAAAATATATTAATTTAATATATTAAAACACAATATTTTATTTATATTTTATCTATTAAATATAATTTTAAAAACATTTTAAATGCACCGACAAAAAATTAATTATTTTAACCGTTGATTTTAATTAATATATATTATATATTTTTTATAATTTAAATTAATAGTTAAAACAACCGGTACTTCCAGTGCATTTAAATGTTTCCTATAATTTTATGTCTATATATTTATATTTCAGTGTCTTATAAACAAAGCCTTAGTTCTTGTCTTTAGTGAGTTCAGTGACAGTTGGATGGCGGTATTCGGTCGAAGACAAATTTTTCATTTTTGTTTAATAAATTCTGTTTTACTATAGATACTATTTTCTAATCAAAATCTTATCATATTATTATGTAGATAATAAATCCGATGTACCAAAATAAATAATATAATTCAGTAAAGCGGATTATAAAAGCTGGCTCATAAATATTAGGCCTATTTTGACAAATACTGAGGAAAGCATATTTGTGAAAGATAGGTTAATCTAAGAGAAAATGACGGATGCCTAAAATTCAAATTAAATGCTGATACGAGAAATATCATAAAGTCATCAAAATTTTGTGTTTTTATCATCGATTAATTATTATTAATATTTAAAAATATGAATTAAAAATATATTATTAATTTAATAAACTAAAAAAATTGAGATTAATAGTCAAATTCATTTTTAAAATATCACTAATTTTTTAAATTAGTAATCAAAATATTTTTTTAATCATATTAATCTTTAAAAAATAAAATATAAGTTAAAATTAGTCTTTCCATTAGTTAAATGATGATGTTTTACGTTAAATACCATATGACATGATGACATGACAGATTAATGTTACATGTTACAAAATAATTGATTGACATATTAGGTCAGCAATACCTAACATGTAGAGGTGTCAAAAATTCCCAGAAAGCGGAGATCCCTGCGGGAACCGCCGGGGGTTCCCGATGACAGGAAATTTTTCCTGTGAGAACGGAGATAGAGGACAAAATTCCCCTGAAACAGATGCGGAGACCCGAGCGTGGATTCCCGTCCCCGTCCCCGTATTTCCCACAATCTCCGAATATATTAAATTACTTAAATATTCTTAAGAATTTAGTTTCACACACACACACCCGTATTTCCCACACACACACACACACAGAAAAGTGAAAACCCTAACTTCTCTTCCCAATTCCCACATAGAGGCATAGAGCGCCGCATTCCAACTCCCTCACCCTGCTCCAGTGCTCCTCGCGAAACCCTTCCTCTCTGCGCCCTTCCTCTGCGTTCTCTCCCTCGTCCCAGTCAGCCACCTCCGACCACCATCGTCACGGCACCGTCCCGTGCGCCATTTTTCGTTCGCCCTCTTCCGTGTCGTTTGTCGCTCTTCTCTTCACCGGCGTTTCTGACCTCTTCGGCCATTTCTGTCTTATCCCTGGTAAGATTCACTACTCTCTCCTTTTCTTCTTGTATTTTGGCATTTCACTTTAGGTTTTTATTTTTTTCATGAATTTGATAGTGATTTTGATTTTTTGAAGTTGGTGGCTGTTATTTTTGTTAATGAATGTTTTCTTCTATGAATTTCTGATAATTGGTGGCTGTTTTAAGCAAGATTAAAGCAATCTCATTAGGATTCATAATTTCATATCTCCTAACAGCATACAAGTATATTACTGCAATAAACATTTCTGCTTAAATTCTAAATTGAAACATTTTCTAGTTATATCGCTTACATAATTAATATGCTTATATTAATGGTTATGTAATTATTATGCCTGTTATTTAGAATGATGGCTTGGTGGCCATAACTTCGCCTCTAATATCTTTGATTGGTGTTTTGAAATAATCTAAAGCTAGCTAGCTAGATAGATAATGACATGATAAAATGTATATGAATGGTGATGAAAGTGAGGTATGGTTAATTTAGCACTCAATGGAGAAAACTGGCATCTTATAATAGCCTCTCCTTTCATTAGAAAATTGATGCGGATTGAAAGCACCATTCTAGTGTACCATTCAAGTGTGTAATTTAGTGCACCATTCCAAACATCATTCTAATTTAGTGTTTATGTGAGGGTAAAGCAAATTAGCAAATCTATGATTGGCATTTCAATTATCTAATGCTTTCCTCGTATGCATGCTTTTTGGATCTTATTCTGAGTTGATTCTGTGTTTTAGTGTTTATGTATTGAATTTTAATTTAGTGTTTCTGTATTAAATCTTACTGTATAGGATGGATAGTTTAAACTCGACTCCAATTGAAAATAATAATGAGACAGAACCAACTCAAGATCATGAGATTCAAGCAATTGAAGCACATGTCCAAGGAACACAAGAAGAAGGATAAGAAAAAATGCAAGAGGGATGGCAAGAAGTTAGCCAAAGTGTGCAAAATAATTCTAACAAAAAAGGATTAACTTCTGAGGCTTGGAAACATTTTATGAGGGAGCAAATAGATGAAAAGTGGAAGGCAATATGTAAATATTACGAAAGAAATATTGGAGGTGACACGAAGCAAGGAACTAAGCACTTGCATGATCACATTAGAATTTGTCCAATTCGTACTGTTAGGGGACCAAAGCAATCAATATTAAAAACAGTGCAGCAATCATCAAGTTCGACAGGAATGGAAAGGCCAACGAATTCACTTTTGGTTGAAAACTTCACATTTAGTCAAGAGGGAGCACGACGAGTACTCACAAGATGGGTTATTAGGGACGAACGCCGTATGTCGTTTGTTGAGCAACAGGATTTTCATGAGTTTATGGTTGAGACTCAACATTTGTTCAAATTTTATACAAGAAATACACTGAGAAGTGATGTTGTGAAGATGTATGAAGCTGAAAAGGCAATGCTTCTAAAATTGTTGGGAAAAAATTCAAGCCGCATTGTGATATCTACTGATATGTGGAGTGCTGATTGTCAAAACAAATGCTATATGGCGATTACAGCTCACTTTATTGATGATGATTAGAACTTGCAAAATCGACTTGTAAGGTATTATTTATGCTTTTAGCATCTTTTAAATATTTGAATTTTTAATGTCATGATTATTTATTATATTTACATTACTCTAGGTTTGCATATGTGCCTGCACCCATACTGTTGAAGTTCTTAGTGATGCTTTGGTGAATTTCTTGTATGATTGGAATATAGATAAATATTTGAATTTTTAATGTCATGATTATTTATTATATTTACATTACTTTAGGTTTGCATATGTGCCTGCACCCCATACTGTTGAAGTTCTTAGTGATGCTTTGGTGAATTTCTTGTATGATTGAAATATAGATAGAAAATTATCAACTTTAACGGTTGATAATTGTAGTACAAATGATGCCATGATTCATCTTGTGCTTGATAAGATTTTCCCGTCTAACTTTGTTAAGAGAGGGGAATTTTTTACATGCGTTGTTGTGCTCACATTGTGAATTTGATTGTGAAAGATGGCATGAATGCAATATATGGTTCTATTGAAAAAATCAGAAATGGTATTTCATTTTGGGTTACAACACCGAAGAGGGAAGAAAAATTTAAAGAGACTTGTAGGCAATTAAATATTAATTATAGGAGAAAGCTTGCACTTGATTGTAGAACTTGATGAAATTCAACTTATCTAATGCTTGCTTCTGCTTTGCCATATAGAGAAATTTTTGAGCATTTAAGACACCGTGAATCTCTGTATAAAGTTGTACCATCTGATGATGAGTGAAAAATGACAAATGAACTTGTTGATAAATTAGAAGTCTTTTATAGTGTGACTGAATTATTCTCTGTCACTTTATATCTAACGACAAATTTATACTTTCCCAAGGTGTGTGAAATGAGATTGACATTGAATGAGTGGTTGTTTAGTCCTAATGAGATGATTCATAGAATGGCAACAAATATGATTAGTAAGTTTGAAAAGTTTTGGGATCAAATTAATGAAGTCATGGCTGTGGGAGCTATCTTAGACTCTAGGTATAAGATGAAGTTATTGAAATTTTTTTCCGTAAAATATATAGATCTCAAAGTGAGAATCATCTGAGCAAGGTAAAGAAAATAATGGAAGAATTAATATGTGAATATCAACTTAAGGCAAGGGTTAAAAGAAGAGCAACAAATGATGATAGTTCAGATTTTACTTTGAATGTTGGACATGATGAAGGATCTTTAAAGAGAAAATTTAACTCTATCTACTTGCAATTTGTGGAAGATACATCTGAAGACTGTGTTGCAAAAACTGAGTTGGATTTCTATTTAGAAGAGAGTGTTATGGTAGATAAAACAAATTTGAAAAAATTTGACATTTTGGGCTACTAAAAAAATATTTGAGTGAAATATCCTACTTTACAAAAGATTGCAAGAAATTTTTTAACCATTCCCATTTCTACTGTTGCCTCAGAGTCTGTTTTTAGCACTGGTGGTCGAGTTATACATCCACATCGCAATAAATTGGATTGTGAACTTGTTGAGGCGTTAATTTACACTCAGCATTAGATACACTCTTCAGATAAAAGTACTAATAACTCAAATTTTATTTCCTATTAAAGTTCAATTTCATGTTCAATTTAACTCTCGTGAATTGTTGGTTGATATAATATAGGTAAATCAGGGTCGAAATTTTCAATTCTTTGGGACTATGTGATGGATATGGAGATTTAAGAGTTTAGGTAATTATTTTTTTATTATGTCAAATTCTTATTAAATATATGATATTCTTGTTTATAATTTATGTTAACATATTCATGTTTGTGTTGTATTTTAACAGAGAACATGAAGTTGTTTGTTGGAAGTTGAAGACTTTATTTTATGACTTTTTTTAACGATAGAAGTATTTTAAAATTTCATTTTATGAACTATGATAACTTTATTTTATATTTCTTTACTTATAAGTTGTAATCTTGGATAAAATATGTATGTTTGTGTGTTGTTTTGACATTTTGTGGTATTTTTTTATGTTTTTTTAAATTTTTTATGATAATTTTCATATAAATGTTCAATATAAGCAGATGGAGAATGGAGACCCACGGAAAACATGAAAAATGGAGATGGGGGGCAATTATCCCCCATGGCGGGGAATGGGGTGGGGACAGGGAGAAAATATGAGGGCGAGGACGGGGAGCAGGGAGGCATCCCCCGCTCCCGCCCCGCCCCATTGACATCCCTACTAACATGTCACATGCCACTTGATATATAAAAAAGTTATTTATAATCAAAATAATCTCTGAAAATTTAAATGTAAGTCATTTTTATCCCTAAAATTTTAAAAGTTAATCAAATTAGTATAATTTTTAATTTTTTATAATATTAAATTTAAAATATTTTTTATAATACTAAATTTAATATCATTTTTAGACTTTAATAAATAAAATTTTCTTTACACAAAATAATAAAAATAATTAAATTATTATAAAATTATTTTGTTATTTATATTTTAAAATTTTATATTTTTAAATTATAATTTTTTTATTTAAACGAATTTATCAAATTATTGTTGATTATATATTTAAAAATTTAATATTTTAAATATAACTAAATAATATAATAAATATTTTAAAATTTAAATCTTTTAAATTTTTTAAAATTATAATTTTTATTATTGTTTAATTTATATGGTAGAACTCAATAATTGAAAAATTGATTTGTGGAATCACTTGTTGAATCTTAATATTTTAATATAATTTTTTAAAATAACTACTATATTTATTTAGTAAAATCTAAAAGATTAAAATATTTAAGATAACTATTATATTTATTTAGTGAAATCCAAAATATTAAAACTAGATATTTTAAAACTAGTTATATACTGTTACAGTCCAGCTATACATTCAAGTGTTTTTGGCTACCAAGTTGGCTTAAACTCAACAAAAACTACTTTCATCAAACCAGTGTGTATCACACACGCGTTTCAATAATATAACTTCTTCGTCTTCGTCTTCTCTTTCTATTTCTCCATTTCTTCCTCCTCCTCTCAAATTCGCGCACGCAGATTTTTTTTCTTCTCTTTCGTTATCGTAATCACCAACAACACCAACATTTTGAATTAAATTTGAATTTATATAATGGACAATGTTCGGTTCATTCAGTATTATACAGTGATTTCGCTTAGATAATATTTTCGGTTCATTCTAGACGCAGGTGTTTCTGAATTCGAATTTATATAATGGATAAATATTCGGTTCATTTGGTATTATACAATAATTTTGTTTCGATAATATTTTTGGTTCATTCTAGATGCAGGTGTTTCTGAATTCAAATTTATATAATGAACAAATGTTCGGTTCATTTGGTATTATACAATGATTTTGCTTTAATAATATTTTCGGTTCATTTGCAGTCTAGGTGTGTTGTCAATGAATAATTTCTCCCAATGGTTGGAATGGCTTTTAAGACAAATTGAATGGAATGGAATGAAATCTAATACAATTGAATAAAGTGATAATAAATAATTTCATTCTTTTTTGCTAAAAAAAGACTCAATCATTAACAAAAACACATCGAATTCGTTTCTGGATCCAAATGAATCTCAATTAAACTAAGAAATAAATCAAAATTATTTAAGGAATAAAAAATTTAGTCAATACTTATTAGCAGTATCAAGTGAACCTCAATTAACACACAAATGAATCGAAATTATTTAATGATGACAGCAGAGAAATCAGAACTAATAAAGATGTTTGCAAAATATTGGTATTATTGGGGATGACGGTAACAAAAAAGAAAAGAAGAAGATGCAACATTGAAGAAGAAGAAGAAAAAGAAAAAAGAAGAAAAACTTGTCGGGTGAATTTGGAAGAAACAGAAGAAGGAGAAGGAGGCAGATGAGGAGAAGGAGAAGAAAATGGAAAAAGAGAAGGAAAAAGAAACATGTAATTTAAAAAATTATTATAACTTAGTTAAACTTTGTTAAGTATTTTGTTTCGACGTAGAGTTTTATTCATATTATTAACCCAAAAGAAATAAATTTGATGACTAAAAGTGATAGTTAAAATAATAAATTGTAATGGTCATGGAACATTTTCATGAAATATTATTGGTGTATTAATTAATTGATTTATCTCCCCTCTATCCTCACTAGCAGCATTGATGGTGTTGGTACTTGGTAGCCACTGGCCAGCCAGTTGAGTTGTAAGGTTGAAACTTGAAAGGAAAGGAAAGTGAGGAAAATGGAAATGGTTTCGGAGCTGAGCAACAACTCTTCATTGAAAAATGCTTAACGAAGCCAATGATGACCATTTTTATATATAAATCTTAACTTATTCTTTTGTATCAAATCAAAGCAATTGATTGGTGGGTGTTATCATAAAATGGTAACCACCATATATTGTTTCCATTTGGTGATCACATTGATTTTGCGCATGAGAAGAGAATTGAGCATATATATCACTTGCTTTCATTTATACATCATCCATCCATCCACTACGCATCATATCCATCCATGTGTTGGTATATCTTTATGTCCAAAAATGCAAGGGAGCAGCAATACTCATTGGCGTAGATACAAAGTATTATAAGAAGCTTTCATTCCATCATAATCACAAAGATGTGGTGAGTAGTGACCTCCATTCACAACATAATTTAAGCAGGAAATCAATCTACTTTAGGAAACAATTTACAATATTTTTTTCCAAAAAAACAAAGCGTGGGGAGGTGGTAACTGGTAAGCGGAAATTTTGGCGAATATGTTTAAACAAATAATATGGCTTGCAAAAGAGGATAATGGCTTATGAGTTATGACTGTGTTGTTCATCACAATGTTGGAGCCCTGCAGGCATAAAGAAAAGAAAAGAAAAGAAAAGAAAAGAGAACTAATATATACTTTCGTAGGAATGGAACCATTCACTCTAAAAGGCCTACTGAATGAAATGATAAGAGTCATGGTTTACAACTGGGAAGCGGGATCAAAGCCATTATTGGCTGCTGCTATTTTATCATCTTTAACATAGTCATCATCGTCTATGAACCTCTTCCAGAACCAATGCTGCTTCCACACTCTGTTGGTCATCTCTTCAATGGGGACGCCCTTTGTCTCGGGCACAAGCAGGAAGACGAAGCAGGACATGATCAAGACCCAGCCGGAGAAGAACAAGAAGATGCCGAACTTGAAGTGGCAGAGCATAGAGAGGAAGGCCTGCGCAATGACAAAGGTGAAGAGCAAGTTGACGCAAACCGTGACGCTCTGGCCGGCGGAGCGAGTCTCCAATGGGAAGGTCTCGCTGGGGATCAGCCATCCAAGAGGACCCCACGACCACGCAAAGGAGGACACGAAGGTGCACACCATCACAACCACAAAGATGGCAAAGCCCTTTGAGAGGTCATCGGAGTGGTCCTTCACCTTGAATCCGAGGATGATAGCTATCACCACCTGGGAGAGGAACATCTGAACACCAGCCTCAAGGAGTAGCATTCGGCGGCCGATTTTGTCGACGGAGTAGATGGAGACAACGGTGGAGAGCACATTGACGGCACCAGTGATGACAGCAGAGTAGAGGGAGGCATCATTCTTGAATCCCAGGGTGTTGAAGAGCACTGGTGCATAGAACATGATGGCGTTGATGCCTGTGAATTGCTGGAATATCTGTTGGACAATTTCACAAACACATACAAGGCATGCATAAGTTAGTTAGTTAGTTAGTTAGGAAGTGGTTCAATTGCAATAATTGCAATGTGAATGAGGAATGAGAAATGACCTGGAGGGCAATGGAAATGACGATCTGGGGGCGGTTTTTGCGCTTGAGGAGGTTGCGGAAGGGGTGCTTCACCTGCTTCGCAATACGGCTGGCCTCGCACAGCTCCAAGAACTCAGCTTCAATGTTGTCGGTGCCGCGAATCTTTCTCAGCACGGCTTTTCCGTCATCCAACCGCCCACGCTCGATGAGGCTGTTGGGAGTGTCCACCACCAGTATGGCCCCCACCGTCAGCAGAAGTGCTGGGATCCCCGCCAGTCCAAGAGACAGCCTCCATCCCCATCCCCCTTTGATCCTGCGTGTCACTCATTCCGATCAATATCAAAATGTTAACAATTTATGGGCCTCCACATTGGGCTTTTTTTTACATGAAAAGTAAGTTCTGGGGTGGGCCTGTTTAAGGAATTCAACAAAAAAAGGCCCCCACCACAGAGTGGAAGCATGTGGTAGGGTTTGGGAGGGTGATCACGACTCACAAGTCAAGACATGACCACTATTTAGATTTCAACATTATCTCTTAGATACGCTAATTAGCAATTTTGACCGCCATCACCCATACCTTCATTTTTGGACTATTATGCTAACTTGTACTACTATTCATGAAAACATTATCGTGAATGATGTCAAAACTTTGGAAATTAAACTAGCTAGTTAGACTACTCTTCTGACTTATATATTATGAGTTGTTGTTTTCTATAACACATACGTCATCTCATTCAATTCGTTTTAACTTCTTATAAATTTCTATGCCAATTGCCATGCCAGTAAACACTTACTTGTTGGTGCCATAGTTGACAAGGTTAGCAAAGAGAATGCCAATCGTAACGTTGAGTTGAAACAGTATGTTCAATGCTCCACGAATTCTTGGAGGTGCGATCTCAGAAAGAAACACTGGCACCGCCTGTCATCAATCAGATTCAAAACACAAACCAGTCAACACACTCCGATATACAATTAAGGGATATTCAATTCTTCTAAGTTTACGGCCAGGGATTTTAATTTATTTATTTTTAGTAGTAATTATATAGACCAAAGTACTTTAGTTGTACACGTAAGGAATCAAAACTTAAGTCATAGAAACGACGCAACGATGCAGAAAATATAGAAAAGGAATTTGTATACCGTAAAAGATACTGCATATGCACTTGATAATAAAGCCTCTGTTCAAAAGCAAAAGGCTAAAGACTTTTCAATATTTTAATACGGAAAATTACTTTAAAAAAATGTAGATAGTGTGGTAGATTCAAAGAAACTGAGTTGGGGTTGGGTCTTTAATTTCTTTGTCAAAAGGGACACCTAGTACTACTCATCATAAAGTAGGAATTTTTCCATAAACTATTAGAATGAAAGGGGCCCCCCAAGTGGCATATATGCATAATAAGTTTGGTGGACTGGGGGACTCGAGTTGCATAAACAAGTGAATAATTAAGACTTTTAAGTTTTACTCTCACGTAATTAAATTCCAGTTCAAACTATACACATACACTTGCGTGCATCACATAACCTTGGGGACATTCATCTTTGTTCCCTCTATGACACTACCCTTTTAGCTGTAATTCTTAAATTCATTGTAATTTTCATACGTCGTTGGTCTATGTTCCTTGTATATAATATTATGCATACGTTACATGTAGAAACACAAAATTAAAATAAAATGCGTGCTAAATCAATTATTATTTGTCCCTTTGGTAGACAGAGACACGGGAATCTGACATCAACTAATTAAGTTTTGAGCAATTAAATAAGCACGATGACATTTCAGTAATACAGACACTTAATCAGGCACCATCTAACGAACAATATACAGTAATACCTAAATTAATTAATCCCCTTCAGCAAATTATAGAACGGCACTTATTGAGCAAAACAGATACGTACCAGCAATGATTCATCGTTTAATTATTTTCTATTTCGAAAGAATATATAATAACTATGCATAGTAGCAAATCACGTGAAGAGTAGTTATCGTGGGAATTAAATGTCAACAATGTTACTTTTTGAAATAAACAAGCAATGATATTGAATAATAATAAAATGAGATTACCTGGTTAGCAAAACCAACACCGCAACCAAGGAGGAGCCTGCCAACGATGAGCATGGCAAGGTTTTGAGCGGCGGCGTTGAAGGCAACGCCGCCGATGAAGAAGAAACCGGCCATCAACATGGTGAGCCTTCTTCCCAACTGACGAGTGGTGTAAGAGGCAAAGAAGGTGGCGGTGAGGCCAGCAAGGTATAGGGAGGAGGTAAAGAGCTGAAGGCCCTGGTTGTCATATTTGCAGTAATTACTGTCCAACCCTTGCTCTAACACTGTCCTTTTGTATACCGCCGGAAAGAATTTTTTCAAGAATGGGGGCATAGACGTCACTCCACCTGATCATTACATTATTCGTTCCAAATATTTATTAATTTCAATCCCATATTAATTATACTAATTTAATTTCATGCATAAAAAGGTTTGTTTGAAGGACTATTTGTACTGTTAATATAAAAGATTTTTATAGTATTTTTTAATTTAATATATTCAATATTAATTTATTCTAATGAATTACTGTATGTATAAGATAATATTTAAACTTTTACTATTTATTTATGTAAATATTATACCAATTTAAATTTGTTGATTAATATAAAAGTAAACAGATACACACGTAAATTAAATTCTAATTATATATACATGTAATAATATTTGATATAGTTGCTCTCAATGATTATTAGTAATATATGGTTGATTAATTATGTAAGGATTTAGTTAATATGTGATAAAATTATTATTAATAAAATTTTTTAAATATTTTTTTAATGAATATAAAATAAATATATTAAATTTTTAATTTTTTTATAAAAATATTTTTAATTTATAATTTTTATGTGCTCTAAAACACAAGTTACATTATACAAAAGTTAAATCAATGATAAAGTATCATCAATTATTGAATTCATAGTAATTTAATTGTGTTTGACTGTGGAAATTAAATTTGTACAAAAGCAAACAAACCAAACTTTTAGGTGGCACAGTGGCAGGCATGTTATTATCACAAGAGAAAATGGAGATATGAGGCATTATAATTAGAAAGTGAGTTTGGTCAAGGTAAGCCGTTTTGATCTCACAGGTCACAGCCCACAGGACTAAGTGAAGTGAAATTCCAAAAGTATCCTTGTCGAAATTGTTTGGTGATCCGGAGGTTAGGTAGTTGAGAAATTTTGGGAACTTATAGCTACATTATATTAACATGTAAATGTTAATCACTACTCATCAACACAAATCAAAATGACAAAGTCAGTTCAACCTCTTTTTGGTCAAATAATTATTAGTTTTTGGAAGAAATTTAAAATGATATTAATAAATTGGTTTTTATACATAAATCTCATAAGCTAGCTCTGTTATACCGTATTCTCCTTATCTTTGATTGATATAATCAAGGATATTATTTCGTTATAAAATTATTTGATTCCGAGTAACACATACATATTTAAGAAAGAAAAAACGTTTTCTTGGAAAGAAGGATATTACGCCACTAATTGTGCGCGTAAATTCATCTGAGATCGAGAATAGCATTTTAACCACTTGCAACGACTAAGACACGTTTTTTCGGGTTCCTTATTCATCACATAAAAAATATGATGAAAGACACGTAAACCAAGACGTAAAGTTTATGAAAGGTTCCTTTTCGTTCTATAACATTGTTCATAAAAAGTTAATACACATACATATATTGAGAAGGATTGAAAATATAATATTAGGTGCGTGTAAGATGGGTTGAACAAATGAGGTTAAAATGGTTATGTATAGGATTGGAACACACCTAAAAGGAGTTGAATGTGATGTATGTGAGAGAGAGAGAGAGAGAGAGAGAGATCAGTTATTGTTACCTGAAACACCAACATCATATCCAAACATAAGGCCTCCGGTGGCAGCCATTATGCATGAGATGATGACTATTGGAGTGATCTTGGCCTCGAAGTCGACGGCGCCTCCGCCGTTGGTGGTGAAACCTCCACCGGCCATGGTTGAAGAAGCTAGCAAAAACTAGTATTACTTGATTGTATGATAAGAGAGAGATTAGGGAAATGGAAAACAAAATAAATGTGAGCGAGTGAAGTGAAGGAGGAGAAGATGTATTTATAAGCGAAGTGGTGAGGATATGTATCATAGTCATGTGGGCCATGGCAACCTCTCTTATGGACCCACGTGGCTTTCCTTCTTTTATTTTATCTTTTTTGACGGCAGCTAAGTCAATGGCAATTGCCAAATTAACAGTATTAAGTGCTTCAAAACACGGTAAATCTCATTTTTTTCGGCAAATCTTATCGTCTGAATCATTTATGACGGTATTTTATTTTATTTTATTTTTGTTAAAAAATCCTCCTTGTTTTGACTACGTATTGCAATTTGTTAGTAAATCAAATTGAGATATAATATCTTAAGCTATCTTTTATTTTTGGTAATTAATGGTTTATCTAAAGTTAGTTACTATTTTCTCTTTATTTGTTTCTTTTCTCTTGTCATACAAACCAACACATAATAGATTTTAGATTCTGTACTATTGAATTGATCAACCCCGAATATATATTTCTTTTAAAATGGATAAATCATTCACCAAATTGATATACCTTATGTGTTTTTTTATTAATTTTAGATTTAATTTAGTAAAATTTTTATTTTAAAAAATAGTTTATAAAAGTTAATTTTTTTAAAAAAATTATAGTATTTATGCTTAATAAATTAAATTAAAAATAATTTTTAATAAACACAAACAATAATAAAATACTTTTAATAAAATAATTTTTAAAATTTAAAAATATTATAATAAACATTAATGTAAGAATTAAATTTAGACATTAATTAATGTATAAAGTTATATTGAACTTTTTAATTTTAACAACTACAAACTATTTTAAAAAGTTTTATTTTAGATGTTTTCAAGAGTACTTTTATCTTTTAATAAAGTTACGAGCACAAGCACTTGATTTTTTTTATTTATCAAATGCAAAATGAAAATTGTGTTTTTAAAAAATATAAGTATCTTTTCAAAAAATTTTACCAACTCAAATTTAAATAATTTTTTGATTGCTCACGGTATCTCTCAACCTGACAGACCAAAAACTAATTTGTAAGAATACAGTATAAATAAAAAGTAAAAAATGGTAAAAGTTTGTGTAGAATAACTAATAAAAATATAACTAAACAAGAAAGGTAAGAAAATAAAAAAAAATTATCACCAAATATTTATGTATGTTTATACTTATTATTTATATTTTTTAGGAAATTATTAATTACCTACTATAATAATTAAACTTCTACAGTGAAATAATTAAACATAATGAAACATTTTTATAATATTACAATTTCTATAAGTGTATTATAAAATTAAAATTATCTTATTTTGTGTATGTAATAATTCATTAATTAACAATAAAAAAACAACTAAAATTTACTTTATTTAATATTTATTAATAGTTGCAGCAATTAATAAATATTAAATAAGACAAATTATGATTGATTTTGGTTAAATTTTTCTGTTAGCAAATATTTTTAAAATTTTAGTTAATAGAGTTAGCTTTGGATTTATCACGAATTAATTATTGAATAATAAAAGATAAATAATTACAAAATTATCGAGTCATACAAATATTTTTTTTAATGATTTGTGCTTTTAGTTTATTTAATAGTTTAATTAAACCTATATATTATCATTATAGTCGTTTTCGATTTTTGAATAACTAACGAAGAAATTAAAACTGAATCTTTATACCGGAAGTATACTGAAAAATTGGTTTCGTGGAAGTTATGTTTGAATAAAACTCTCAATTCAATAATTTTGACTCTTATTACAAACCGATGATATCACTATGATATGTGCTGTTCTGTTGCTATAGCATACGTATATCACCTCAGAATACATTTAGTATTAAATCGGTGTGAATATGTGAATCTTACCTACGTAGAAGTAGAACTCAATTATAATTTATATAAGTGATAGTAATTTATTGAACTGATACTAGTTCGTACGTAAAAGTTAGGGGAAGTTACATAACTAAAACAAATGAATTTAGAAATTATACAATTATAACTTTTTCAAACTATTATACGTATGTGTTTTTTTTTTTTTATGTAAATCGTTATAGATTGTAGCGATTTAGTATTTTTATGTAACTTACGGGAGGGATAGTGCGATTTACGATAGAGAGCATGAAGACCAAAAATCGTTAAGGTACAGAAAGATTGAGATTGAGAGATAGAGATTGAAATAAATTTTAGTATTTTGTTTGGTGCAAAGTGGGAGACAGAAATTGAAATAAGAATGAAATTCTAATTTAATTTGTACAAAAAATAAACTTGGAATTAATTAATTGAAATGAAGGTAATTTAGGTATAAAATGTTATTAAAGTTTCCGTCTCCATTTTTTAAAATTTTAGTCTTCTATATTCCTACTTTTTGGAGGTACTGAAATACTGAAATTTTGGGAATAAAGACAGAAATTTTAGTACCAGTCTCTGAACTAACAAATATGATACTGATTCTCAATTTTTCAGTTTCTGTCTCAGTATCTCAAAACAAACGCTACCTAAAAAGAATGTAGTAGTTTATGCATAAACAACGTGCCAGCTAATCTGCTTAAAAGGTGTAACGATTTATGTGCAGATAGACTATAAAATCACCATAGCCAGAAGCAAATTTCTTATTTGGTAAAACCACCCTCGTTGAGTTTAATTTGAGAGAGTTTCATTTGGTATGAAAGAAGGAGGAAGAGGTTGGGAGAGAGTTGGGCATATTTGAGGAGATTATATTCAAGTGAGACCGTGACAGGCGATGATAATCAGTTATATTGGCTCAATGATATTGTCTAGATTGTTAGAAACATAAATGAAGAAGTTAGTGTTTTTTTTTTTCTTTTAATTATAAAAGCTCTTGCTATTTAAATATATAGATGAAAGTAAACATTTTTATTACGTAATGTTTATTGGAGTTTTTGTATATCTAAAAAATTAGAGTAATAACACGCATATGTATATATGTATGATTAAATTATTTTCATACATAATTTATTGAATTAGGGTTTAATGTACTAGTTAGATAAATTATTTTCATAAATTTGTTTATCAATTATTTTTATTGAACTTTTTTATTAAATTATTGAGATAAAATTTTGTTGATAAATTGTTTTTATACATTAGTTGGATAGGTAAGTTAACTATTTATTAATTAGATTTTTTTAAATTATTTTTCTGTTATCACGACTTAAAGATTAGTTACATTATAACTATATAATTTTTGCATCGGATTAGGACATTTTTAATAATAATTTATATTCCAATATTGTATGTATTAGAATTTAATTAGGGTGTGGTTATTTTTATGATATGTTATAATTAAGTAGGTGTATTTATAGTGTTTAGAGACAATAGTATGAGAAGATTATACCTTATTTAAAAAAGATTGGTTTGTTTACCTGGCTAGGTTGAACAGTCATTGGTTCTGGTTTGTCCGAAGACGCACACGTTTTACATGCCATTCAGAGAGTGTACTATCACGCTGTAGGATGTGGCGTACCATCTGAGGTTGCCTGTTGATGGAAAGGCTATTAGTGGGTATCTTACTGACTTCAAACAATATATGAAAGATGGCAAACTAGCTTGAGAGTGGTTTCAGGAATTATTCGGTGAGTTGTCACCGCCAAATAAAGTTAAACAAATGACCGTCCAATACACATGGTTTCATGAGAGGTTTAGAATGCTGCCAGCCGATGCGAGTGATGACATTATTCGCATTTACGCACGTGCATACATCATGTGCTATCCATCCAGCCGTTTGGTGATAAGGGTGCGAACTGGGTCCACAATATCAAACCAATAGTCAAACTCTATCTCTGTCTTCGCATATGCAGCATTCACAAGTAGCCTTTTCGCATTCTGTCTCTTGAAACTGAGGAAAAAATTAGTCGCGACATGACGAATGCAGAATGCTTAATATACATGAGAAAGTAGTCAACCACTTTCAATTGCCTCTAGAGCAACCTTAATGGCATTGTGTCTGTATTTGCTTATTATATTACCTTCTCTTTAACAATAGTTTTGTCTTTTAGGTTGTGAAAATTTTTTTAAATCTTAATTACAATTAATACACGTATCAATTAAGACATGAATTGAAATAGAAAAAAAAATAAAAAAGATAGGTTGAAATTGAATATAAAGAGAATTATTCTACTTTTTATCCAATTTTTTGATACAGTAAAAAAGGGACTCTTCAACCTAACTTGTTTACACCATAATTTAAAAATTGAATCAAAGGGACTCACTTAACCTTCTACCAAATTTTTTGATGTAACAAGAGAGAAACTTACTCAACCTCATTTGTCAACACTATGGTTTTATCACGAAACTAAAAATACTTTGACACTTTTGACACTACCCTAATTACTTTATATGATGACTATAATAGTTTAGGAGGTATTTATATAACCTTTTATTAATTTAAAATAAACAAAATCATAAGCTCACAAATATAAAACTCAATTTAGTAACTAAATAAATAAATAATACTTGAACTATTCATATTACGAACATTTGAAGTATGTATCATTCTCCTCCTCTTCAAAAAATATTCGTCTTCGAATCTTGTAGTTAAAAAAATAATAAATAAAAAGAACAAATACAAGAAAGATAATTTCTATTTTTTTCTTTTTCTTTTCTTTTTGCATTGTATACTTTTTTATTTTTTTTTCAAAAATAATGAAATCAACAAGAACGATAAAAATAATAATGAAACACAAAAAAAGACAAAGATGACAAAAACATAAAAAAGGACGTGAAAAATACTGGAACTCTTTTTTTTTGGGACACAAGAAAAATAAATATAGATTAATAAAGATTATTCTAATATTTAAAATATAATACCAAATGATACGAAATGACAACTAATGATAAACAAGAAGATAAAAATTGAAATAGAAAAAAGATGAATTAAAATTAAAAATAAAAGATAGAAAACAAAAAAAACAGGTTGAAATTGAATAGAGAATCATTATATTTTCTACCCAATTTCTTGATACAACAAAAAAAAGTCTCCTCAATCTAACTTGCTCACACTATAATTTTGGAATTGAATCGAACTCAATCTTCTATCCAATTGTGTGAAACAACAAGAGAGGTATTCACTCAACCTCACTTGTGCATATCATGGTTTTCATCATGAAACTAAAAAAAGTTTTTCAAATATTTAAATTACTCTATATGATTACTACAATAGTTTAAAATGTATTTAAAACCTCTTATTAGGTTAAAATAAAGAAATCCTAATCCCATAAATATAAAGTCCAATTTAGTAATTAAATTGAAAAAATTAAAATACATCCAATTAAATTGAACATTTTAAAAGTATAAACTAATAACTTCTAAATAATATTTGAATTATTTCACGAACATTTGAAGCATGTATCATTCTCCTCCTCTTCAAAAAAGATTCGTCCTCGAATTTTATAATTAAAAAAATAATGTATGAAAAGGACAAATATAAAGAAGATAATTCCTTTTTTTGCACCATATACTTTTTTTATTTTTCTTCTAAATATAAAATCAACAAGAACAACAAAATAATAAGAAAATAGTAACAAGAAGAAAAGAATATAAAAAAAGACGTAAGAGACATTTGACTTTTTTAAGGATAAGAAGAATAAACATAGATTAATAAGGATTCACTTAATACCTTATATCAAATGATAAAGAAGAAAAGAAGATAAACAAAAAGACATGAATTAAAATTGAAATAGAAAAAAAAAACTTGAAATTGAATACAAAGAGAATTATTTTACTTTTTATCTAATTTCTTGTTCCAATAAGAAATGACTCCTCAATCTAACTTGTCTGCACCATAATTTGGAAATTGAATCGAAGGGACTCACTCAACCTTCTACCTAATTTTCTGATGTAACAAGAGAGAAACACATTCAACCTCACTGCTTGTCTACACTATAGTTTCATCACGAAATCAAAAAGTATTTTGACACTCCTCTAATTCCTTTATATGACGACTACAATAATTTAAAAGGTATTTATAATTTTTTACTAGGTTAAAATAAAGAAACCCTAAGCCCACAAATATAAAATTCAACTTAGTATCTAAATGAATAAAATCAAAATACATCAAATTAAATTGAACATTCTAAAAATATAAATTAATAACTTTTAAATAATACTTGAACTTTTCATATCACGAATATTTGAAGCACATATCATCGTTGTTCTGTTCTCCGCGACAATCCAAGGAAAGACAGCCGCTATAAGTGGTGGTGACTTAGCCGCGATTAGGGAGACACAAATTTGGAGTTCTCCACCGCCGATAGTTGCTATTGAAGCACCACATGCTTCACCCTTTTCCTTCATGGGAGTCTCGGCCTTGCTTTTGGCTTCGTCGTCGTCGACGTCACGACCGCCAAATGCCGCTACTAAAGATCCTATCGTAAGAGCTATTTTTGACTGGATTTATGAATTTAAATTTTGAATTTCTGTGGATTCTTTTTATTACATCTTTTCTGTTAGAAATGAATCTAAATTTTCTGTAAATAATTTTGTTAAAATTGATTCATAATTTGTTAGTTCTTGACTTGTTGTAGTTGTTGAATTTGTTATTGAATTTTCTTTTGAATTTGAAGCTTGATCTGCAAATATTTTTTCATAAAATTTTGTCAAATATAGAGCGCTAAAAAGAGATTTTACATTTTTATATAAAAATTTATCTGTAAATCTAAATTTATAATCCATTGATGAAGTAGCAATATTTCATAATCATGCATATGAACACAATTTGCATAAGCTATAAATTTGTCATAATACTCTCTGATAATGTTGGTTTGGATTATTTTAAATTTGCCAAATCATTCAAAAAAATTGATAAAATGGTCAACAAAAACACCATTAAAAGGGAAAAAATAAAATAGAAAGGAATGAATAAAATTAGATAGAAATAAGAAAAGAATTTACTAGATCAGAGAAAATTAAAAAAAAAAATTCTACAAGAGAGGAATCTATTTTTACTCATTACACACCATAATTAGTTTTTATTGACTTCTAAATACATAGATAAAACAATTAATCTATTTATTATTGTAATCTCAGTTTTGTTTGTTGGGAATAAGTAGTATGATTACAATCCAATCAATTACGTGTCAAATAATTTATTATTGTTATTATATTAAAATGTTAATATAATAACGTCGCACTACAAGAAAATAGAGTTATTTTGACACTTTATTTTTTAACACCATAATTAAATGTCAAAATTAATATATATTTTTGACAAATATCACAAATGTCAAATTTTCTATATTTTCTTGACGAAAAATTTGACCGTAGAAAATTACTCCTCAATTTTGACACTCATTTGTTTTCAATCTACTCTACTATTTTTTTCTTCTTTGGGCTCTGTTAATTTTGACATCACACTGCTCTCAGTTTAGGATTATACAAACTCATTCTTTATCTTCAAAATCTCAATTTATTCTTTAGTTTCAAGATCACATCTCATTCTTTGTTAAAATTTTTTGTTGAGAATATTTTATAGTCAATAAGTGTCAAAATAAATAGTATTTTTGACAATTAATAAGTATCAAAGAAAATATGTTCTCAAAATTTTCTAACAAATTATTTTTGACAGCCAATATTTATCAAAATAAGATTTAAATTTTTTTCACAATTGCTTATATGTTAAAAATACTATTTTTGACAAAACTTTTATTAACATATTTTCATAGTTAAAATAGTGTCAAAATTTGTTTTTTTGACAAATTTTAATTTTCTTTTACACATTATAACCCTAAAAAATAATCTATATTGTTGTAGTCCTTGATTAAATTTAGAGATTTATCATTGTAATAGTGATTATAATATTGAGAGATAAATCTTTTATAAATTAATCTAAATTGTTCTTGGTCATAGAATTATTAAAAAGGACATTAATAATCCAAAAAGACCAATATATATATATATATATATATATATATATATATATATATATATATATATATATATATAATGGTCTTCATTGGATGAAAATTAATAGATCTCATTTATTAAATTATATATATAGATAGTGCATATAAAGATATGACCATTGAACTGACTCAGTTTGAGAATTCCTAATGGTTATAATTACCGCATATTTGTCAATAGGATATTCTCAAGATGAACATAGTAATAGAGTTTCCTTTGACCTGTGACTGTCATAGTAATTAACAATGTATTTATTATACTTTGATTCCGGACACCTAATACCCTAGGGTGCTAGTTGAATGGATATTGGGTATGATTTAAATACTTGTAGAATTAATGATTAGTCAATAAAGAATCCATCAACTCTCGGTAAAGAGTTTGAGCTCTATAATTATAATGACTGAGATGAATAAAACCTTGGCCAAGGGGATTGAATGAATGAAGAAATGAGTTTCTTAAGTCATTCACAGTTCATTATAATAATGGTAACAAGTTAGAGTTTGACAATTAAACTATACTCTAAAGGTTAACCAAGAGCTGAAAAGATGGAAGGAATTATACTTTATTCTTCTAAGGTTCTTAGTAAAAATATATTACTTTATACTATCGGGTCGTTGAGAAGTGTTGCTAGACGCCAACCTTGATTAGTAAATTTAGTACGACTAATTTACTACCCGCTTAGTATTGAACTTATGGGGTCACACACTAACAAGTGTTCTAATCTTTGCTATAGAATTATTTAATTATTATTTTGATTTGATCAAATAAATAATTATATTAATTCAAATGGAATATTATTATATTCTTTGCTAGCACCAAGAATATAATAATAGTATGATAATTGAGAATATTAAATGAGATTTGAGAATAATTAGTTAGTCTATTTTTAAATTTGGATGTGATCCTAACTGATTCTGTTTTCAAATTGAATTATGATATGATTCATAAATTTGAAGGATTCAGATTTAGAATTTCAATATATGATTTAAATTTGAATTGAGATTCAAATTTAAAATCAATAACAAATCTCATACTATATATATGTACGTTAAGAGTACAGAAAAGTGACGAGAATAAAATAGAAGAGTTTTATTCCTTTACCTCTATGCACATAAATGTATGTAAGCCTAATTCTTAGAGAAGAATTTTATGGCGTGCAAAGAGTTGCAAGAGGTTTCTCAACTTAGATCAGATGTCCATTGGTCAAGGAGTTGACAGCAAAGATTGGTCTCAGTCTGGATACGCATAGCGCCTTCGTACCGTCGAAGGAGAAAGTGATTTTTACTAGCGTACACAGGTATTTAGATCTGATCTATATATTATTATTAGAATAAAGTTTAAACACAAAATAAATCTTTAGAATTACCTTATTTTTCTTTCACAGCATGTTATGAACAACATGGCAATCCTTCATTGTTGATAATAGGTTATAAAGTAAGTAAACGATCCATTACGTGTATCTCTACTTAGATGATTTTGATTATCAGAAAATATTAGGCAGCCAAATATTTTTTAAATTAACTAGTACTCTAACGAAATTGTTTGCTTACGTATGCTTTTTTTCTGTATTTTTTTTATATGTACTGTTTTTAATTTTCCTTCTTCAATATATCTACTTTTTTTTTCTTCTCTTTTTATGTTTTCTTCATTTCCTCCTGCTTTTAATTCTGTATCATCATCATATATCTTCTTTTTTTTGTTTTTTTTTGTTCTCTTTTAATAAAGAACAATAACAATGAAAAAAAAATCAATGATATAGTAATATTCAAACTTTATTATAGACAAAATATCCACTATCAATTCAGATGTTCAATAGAATAAAAGATAGATATATAAACTTATATATATATATATGTATTTTTGTTATAGATATTATGTTACAGTTAAAATTTTTTTATGTCATAATTAAAAACGTTTGATAAAAAAATTATTTTTAATAATTTATAATAGATTAAAAAAAATTTTATCCTCATCTTTCTTTTTTTCTCTTTTAGTTACATCCTTTTATAACTATTTTAATTTGACCCGCTTAAAAGGAAAAAAATTATAATAACACCAAAAAATAAAAATAAAAAACATAATAACAACAATAGCAATTAAAGAAAAAGAAGGATTCTTAGAAAAGAATTCTAAATAGTTCTATATAGTTGTGCGTTTCTAGGGTTTGAAAGTTTCTGCTAAGGTTTGTATGCCAACTAGAGTTTGAGAGTTTCTAATTTGTAAATCTGTCTTTGAGGGATCTAAGAATGAGAGAGCAATCTACTAATCCTAAACACACCTTGTGAATTTTGAATGGCATTAGAGGAGCCTCAGAAGACTCAGAATCCCATCCTTTTAGGATCAAATGAGGAGGAAGTGGTAAATTTAGGAGAGGAAGACAGGAAAACAGAAATCGAGAATTGTTTCCGGAGCCTAATAGGAAGGCTGATGGCAGATAAGGGTTTTAGCTCGGGGACAATGGAAGGAGCTTTCAACGCCATATGGAATCAACCGAAATGTATGAGGGTCAAGGCTCATGGATATAATATTTTTCAGTTCTTTTTTAATAAGGAGACGAATATGCTTAGAGCTGAAAGTGGTTCACCTTAGCTTTTCAAATAATTTATCATTCATCTAAGGAAATGGCATACGACAATGAGAATTGAGGAAGAGGATTATACACGTATCCCGATTTGGATACAATTCTGGGACATGCCAGAATATTGCAAAACAAAGGAAGCAGCTAGAAAGATAGGAGGAAAGATCGATGAGGTCATGGAAGCTGAAATATATATGATGCGAGGTAAGGAAGACAGAATTATGAAGGTTATAGTTCATATTGATGTTACTAAAACTCTGAAATAAAACATCAAAATTGCTAGTCCTAATCAAACTATTTTTAACATTGCCCTGAGATATGAGAGAATAGGAATTTACTGTTGTTTCTATAGTTTTATAGGCCACGAAATCAAAAATTGCAGCAGCTATATGAAAGTATTAGCAGAATAACAAACAGTGAATAAAAAATGGAGGCTAGATTTGAAAGCACGCATACCAATTTGGGTGGAAGATAGCAGAGCAGAAGGAGAACAATAACCTAAATAAGAGAAACCAAACCTGAATCGCCAGATAAAAAATCCACACCAGTCAATTTGTTAAGGAATTTTGTAAACCTTTCAGTTTCAGACACACAAAGAATCCAATCACTTGACCATTCACCCAATCAATCACCACAACACATTTTTATACCCACACAATTGTAACAATTGTACAACCAAAAACGCATCCAACACCTCTCAAGATCACCAATAAAAACCAACCTAATAATCTCAAATCAATCAAACACACAAAATCTTTAAATCAACAACATTAAATATCACACAATAACCGTAAGCCAACCCGAACCCCTTGTTGACCCACCTAATAAACCCCAACACATGGAATAATCTGAAAATTTTTGCTCAGGAATTAACCATAAAACCCCTATCAAACCACATAAAAGACTGAAACTTAAACACCTAGCTAGGAATATGGAGAATGAAAGAAATGTGGAGAGAATTGCTGGCTTTAAACGAACCTTAAAGCAAAAGGATCAAAAGGAGAAAGAGGAGAGGACAGACTTGATGGAGATGAATGTTGTAGAAAGGGTGAAGGGTGCCATCCCCAAACTGGCACCCCGTATGCCATGAAGATAATCATGTGAAACTGTCGGGGTTTGGAGAAACCCCTAACAGTTCACAACATTAAAGGGATGAGAACATCCCATTCTCCCGAGGTATTGTTCTTTTGTGAAACAAAGCAACATCCCTCGTTTGTGGAATGACAGTTGCAAAAATGTGAATTTACAAAATTCTATCATGTAGCACCGAATGGCTTAGCGAGAGGTCTAACATTGACATGGATAGAAGAATTTAATGTGGAGGTTATAAGGGAAGAAGGATTTTGCATGGTGTTTGCTGCTATCGATTTTGAGAGAAATATAAGGTAGAATGTGATTAGAGTCCACTTGCATAGTGCTGACCACATTTAGGTGAACCAATATAAAAAACTGCTGGAAATTATTGATTCTTTAAATGACATATATCTAGTTATTGGAGATTTCAACGCAATTACAGCTGCACATGAAAAGGAAGAGGCATTGAAAAATCACCCCAATCAATTAGACAATTTCAAGAATTTATAAATAGTGGACAACTTGTGGATATGAGATTCATATGTGAAAAGTACATAGGGTGGAACAGAAGTTGCCAAAACAGAGTAATAAGAGAAAGACTAGATAGGGAGCTGATCTCGATGACTCTAAGAAAAAAATATTCAATTGCAACTATCACTCATTTAGAGGACACAGAATCATATCACAAGCCTATCTTAATGTGTACCAAGCCAGTTTTTCAAAAAGCCAAACGTAGATTTCACTTCTAAGAAAGACGGTGTGGAATGAAAAGGGTGGATGAAATAATAAAGGAAGGTTTAGAAAATAAATGTCCCTGGATCTTCAGTGTACAAGTTTTATCAAAAGTTAAAATAGTATAGACACGACTTAGTCAAATGGCAAGTTTCGGGTGTGAATATTTCAAAAAAAGTAATTGAAAGACTTGAGGCTAAATCAGCCGGAAGCAATAGAAAAGGTTCAAATATTGAAGATTGAAGGCGAACTGGCGGCTGCCATCATAAGTGAAGAAAGATTTTGGAAAGAAAAATCCAGAACTAATTGGCTCAAATGGGGTGACCAGAATACAAGGTATTTTCATGCACAAAACCAAGATCGAAGTAGGAGGAATAAAATCTGGAAATTAGAAGAAGAAAATGGCAATTGTTGTACTACTCCCAACACAATTGGAGCATGTGCACAGAAATACTATAAAGAATTGTTCTTGGCAGACCCTACCCAAGATCCTAATGAACTACTGGGAGGCATAGGAAGAAAATTGACGACAAATATGAATCAGTTTCTTATTAAACCTGTTTTGAAAGAAGAGATCAAAAGGGCAATTTTTTCTATAAATTTAGAAGCAGCTCCAAGGGAATGATGAGTTTACCGCAAAATTCTACCAATTTTATCGACAAATTATCAAATCTGATGTGATTCAAGCAGTTAAATTTTTTTTAGGGGAGGTAAAATCCTTAAAGGATTTAATCATACACAAATTTGTTTAATTTCAAATATACCTAATGCTACATCAATGAATCAAGTGAGGCCGATTAGCCTTAGCACTGTCTTCTACAAAATTATTTCAAAAATTTTGGTTCATCGTTTCCAACCTTTCATAAATTTACTTATCAGTAAAAATCAGAGTGCCTTTATTAAAGAAAGATTAATAAGTGATAATATCCTAATTGCTCATGAATGCATGCACCACCTTAAAACTAAGGAGCATGGAAGAGAGGAAATGGCATTTAAAGTTGACATGAGTAAGGCTTACGATAGAGTAGAGTGAAATTTTGTATGGTACATTATGAAAAAATTGGGTTTTTATTCAAAGTGGACTCGGTGGATGAAGGAATGTGTTTCTTCAATCTCTTATTTTGTTATTGTGGATGGATCACCAACTGATTTTTTTAAATCAAGTAGAGGACTCCGACAAGGAAATCCTCTTTCACCATACCTATTTCTTATTTGTGCAGAAGGCTTGTCCTATTTGCTCCACAAAGAAAAACAGAATAATGTAGTGCAAAAACTCAGATTTAACAATAGATTCCCTCCATCTCACACCTACTCTTTGCAGATGACTCATTACTTTTTTGCAAGGCCACAAAGCTAAACTGTGACAATTGTTGCGAATCCTAGAATAATATGACAACATGAGTGGACAGAAAATAAATTTGAGCAAATTTGCCGTATTTTTCAGCAAGAACTCCCTCAACAAATTCGGACTGTTTTGGCTAATACATTAGGAGTTCAAAATAATGGCGCTCAAGATAAATATTTAGGCTTGTCATCTATGGTAAATAGGTCTAAGAATGAAACCTTTTCTTTTATTAAAGATAAGGTAGGAAAGAAATTGGCGCATTAGAAAAGAACATTCTTACCCACTAGTAGAAGGGAAATACTTATAAGGGCAATAGGATCAGCAATTTTAGTATAGACTTTAAGTTGCTTTAAATTACCCGACTCATTACTCGAGGAATTACATAGAATGATGATGTAATTTTGGTGGGACAGAAAACTAATGAAAAGAGAATGCACTGGGTCAACTGGGATATCATAAGCCGAGACAAGAATCATGAAGGATTAACCTTCAAAGATCTCAAGGCTTTCAACTTGGCAATGCTAGGCAAACAAGGCTGGCGGCTTCTCACAAACACTCAAACACTCTTTTACAAAATCTATAAAAATAAGTACTTCAAGTACTCATCATTCTTGGAAGCAAAAGCAGGTAACGGATCCTCATGGGCTTGACAAAGCCTCTTAGAGGATAGAAAAGTACTAGAAAAGGGAGTAAAATGGAGTATAACGGCACAAAGTTCAATTAAGATTAGGCAAGACCCCTGGTTTGGAGACCAGGCTCCTTTCAGAATCCCAAATGGTGAATGCAATGATGATAATATTACCTGGGTGTGACAACTCATTATAGAGAATGGAGACTGAAACCCCCCAACTGCTTAGCCACAACTTTAGTACTGAAATAGCTCAGCAAATCCAGCAAATTTCTATCATATGCAAAAATCGGAATTAATTAAATGGACACTTCACACTTCTGGTGCTTACTTAGTCAACTCTAGATACAATGTGGCATACCAATTTTTTTATTCTCCTGTGGATAACCTCCATAAACGCCTTCAAGACAAGATTCTGTGGCAGAGTATTTGGAAATTTCAGTGTCAACCAAAGATCAAAACATTTGTTTGGAAGCTAATACATGATGGGTTACCAGTAATGCATAATTTGAATAAAAGAATACTAGAGGAATCGACAAGACTTGTCTGATCTGTCAAATTCTTCCAGAGACCCCCTCCACGCTACAGTGTTCTGCTTTGCAGTGATGAACGCATGGACCAGCTCCGATTTAGCAAGCATAATACCTAGAGATTCAACAATGACAACACGGAATTAGTGGAAACAAGTTGTGGGTATGTTGAAGCAAGAACCAACCGAATTTTAATGAAAAATGCTCAAAAATAGCTTACCTCCTATGGCAATCATGGCTAACTAGAAATGCCTTTATTTTTTAGAAAAAAAGAATATATATTGAAAAAAGTATATCTCAAACAGTAAAAAAATTCGAAAGATTTCAGAGAACTCGTCTCAATGGAACAGGTTGAAGAAGAAAACGGTGTGCTTCTTTCGTTTTTGCTTCTCATTTCTTCTTGATTCTATTTTCCTTACTTCAAGCTTTCGAAAGCTTTTTTTTAGTTTACTATTCATTATTTATCTTTTGGAAAATTTTTACTCAGATGTATTGATTTATATATGTTTTCTTTTCTAATGCAATAAAATACTATATCTTTGATAAAAAAAAAAGTTAAAGAAAAAGGCGATAACAAATATACAAGGAGTGTCTAATTCACAGTCATTACTAAACTTAAATTAAGACTTAATTTTTAAAAATATTTGTATATATAATAATATTGATTTATTTTTTTATTTTTAAATATTTGATTTTTTAATTTTTTTAATTGTAACACTCTACTGAAATAGATTAGTTCTACTAACTTACTAGGAGCAAGCCTTCATATATATATATATATATATATATATATATATATATATACACGTTAAAGTCAACGAGTAATTCGTAATACGGTTCTGTTACGTTACCGACAGCATATCTGTCAACGTCTGCCAATTTTTATTTATAATTGTGTTTCATGAAAGTGTGTTTGTAGATGTGTCTAATAAAAATGTCTTTTTTATAACTGTGTTTAATAGAAGTGTCTTTATAGATATATTTTATGGATGTGTTTCTTTATATATGTATTTAAAATATATTAATTATTAGACACATCTACGAATACACTTCCATGAAACACAAATATAAATAAGAGTTGACAGAAGTTGACAGATAATATATTGGTACCCTATACTTTTCTTTCGTAATATTATGGATATTTATCTTCGGGATGAATAGAAAATAGACCGTAAAATTCGGCATATACACGTCACTCCTGAAACAACTACGACTGTGTGTACAGGGTATTGTGGTTTAATAATAGACAATTATTTGGTACCAAACGAAATATAAACTTACAAATATTGAATTCATAATTTAATGGTTTTGTTTTGCTGGCTCATCCTTAAATGCTCTTTGCTAAGTATGGAGTACTGCACACTTTATAAATTTATTAAATTTGAATTTTTTATTTATTATATTTTATTTGAATGGTCTAGATTTAAAAAGATAACCTGTTAATCAGGTTAATCATTTTTTTTACAAATTTTAAATTTTTTTTATAAATCTCAGATATTGGGTTCAAGTTTAAAATAAAAAATAGTATATAAATATTAAAAATAACATGTCTATAAAAAAAATGTTATTGGACTTTAGAATTAAAATAAATAATACATAAAAATAAGTTGAAAATTCATGTACTAAATCCAGAAAAAAAGATATATTAGAATCTTAAAAAAAATAATATTAAATATATATTATGTATATAATATTAAAATTTAAATAAATTTTGTTTTGTGTGAAATAAAACTATAATATTAAATATAAACATAATGATAAAAAATTGTGTTATATATATATAATATTAAAATTTAAATAAATTTTATTTTATGTGAAATAAAATTATAATATTAAATACAAGGATAATGATAAAAAATTTTGTGTTATATATATATATATATATAATTTTATTTTGTGTGAAACAAAATTAAAACATTAAATATGAATAAAATGATAAAAAAAATTATATTATATAAATTTAATTAAAAAGAACATATATACAACATAAAAAGCAAACAAACATATAATAATTTTATTTTGTGCGAAACAAAAATTAATATAAAAAATACTGATATAATTTTTTATTAACAATTTTTTATTGAAATATGTTATTTTATTATATTTATAATATATTATTTTAGATAATTATATTATTTTAGTTAATATATATTATTTAAAAAATATTTAAAATTTATTATTTTGTATTAAGAATATTATTAAAAATATATTATTAGTTTTTCTTAAAATAATATTTTCTTGTATTCGGTTCAAACACTATGACAATAAAAATTTTTTACGTAACTGCATCTACTCAATAAATATTATATTCATTTATTTCTATATTGCATGTAAAATAAATAATTAATGTTTAAAAAAAGTTAATAAAAGAAAGAATTATTCTTTTTTTCCAACTCTTAGATGAAAACTATGTCATTTGAACTATAACTCGTTGATAAAGAAAGAAATATTTTTAATTATATATTAAATAGAATAATTATTTATTAGGCTCATTCTTATACAAATAATTTTTTTTTAATTTTATAACTGTAATATTTTATACCAAATTAACTTTAAAATTTAATTATTTTTTGAATAAACTACTAAAAAATAATACAAATAATTGTTTAAATATAATTGTATTTTAATTTTTCATTTTATTACGTACAATTTGAGGATAATTTGAAATAAAAGATAATAAACTTGTTGTAACTGCCATCTATTTTGTGCTTTGACTATGTCGTCATCTGAGAATCATGGCGTCTTCACGGAGGTTCTTCTACAGAATCGATTTTGCGTTTGGAGTTAGCCAACCAACAGTAGCGACAGACATGCGTCTTCCTTTTCTATGGCAGTAATTTTTCGGACTTTGAAGGTCATTTATGGTAGAGGTGGAATGTGGTGGGTTCAAGAGCGTTAAAATCTGTGACTAGTCAGAACGATAATGGAAGCACCTGCCAACAAATAAAACAGTGAAAATGTTTGAAGACATCACATCGACAATAACAGAATAATGGAGGAATTCAATCAAATTTTCCTGAGTATTTTTGTGGTGTAAAGGTCGTCCCTGTGTTAAATGAGGGAATTAGGATTTTTGTTAGTACCGGTTTGTTTGTTAAGCCCATGACAAAAAAAAATAATAACAATAATAAATAAATTTAATTTATCTGATAATTTTTGATAGTAGGTTAATTTTCAAAGAGTGTTGCACTTCCTACTTTACCTGGAGTGCACTAGCTTTCGTCCGTTTTGCTCATCTCATTTGAATTTAAAATGGTGTTAAATTCTCCTTTTCTTTTATTTTATTGATTTAAAAAAAAGCATAAACTATTGAAGAGAGAGGTTATCAAAATTCAAAAACAACATTTATTATTGTTTAGTGGAAAAAACACATGATGGTCAAACCAGAAAGAAAAAAAATGTGGAAAAATGTATAAGTCAAAAATAGCGCTCGACTAGAATTTTATTTTTATTTTCTTGATGATAATATATACTATGCCGAAAAAAATCGTTGTATGTAGACTTGTAGTTGTAACCTTTAACTTGTCCAATTGAACATTATATATGGCTGTAAAATGAATTGTAACAAAATTAAAATGCTTCTTATCAAAGAGATAGAGAGAGAGAGTTGGTGGTTTGATGAATTAGGATGGGCAATTAGGAAACAAAAGCAAGAGAAAGAGGGAGATGTTGCAGCTTCCAATTAACCGATTATTTGGTACTACATTCAAGAAGCAGCATCGAATATTGACCTAAAGAAAAGTAACGACACTTTTAATTTGGCCAATATGGTGTAAACAAGAACAAGATAAAAAGGACAAAGGTAGAAGAGTACAAATTAAATTAGCCATGTTGTTCCAAAGTTCATGTAAATTAGAAAAAAGCTGCAAATCAATTTAAATTTGACCCACTACTATATGTTGAGTCGGTGTGGTCCAAGTGCGCGGTTCGGACTTTTCTTTTTTTGGGTATGCAACTATGCATGCTCGAATCTGTGTTCCTTGTCACCCATCAAATCATCAAAAATCAAATTCATAGCATATGCCAAACCTGTGGCTTCATTTTGTTCTCTCATGAAAAACGAATATCCACCACACCATTTCATTTCGCCGTGTCCTTTGTACAACAACAAGCCATGCTTCTTAATTAACCTACTTTAGTTTAATTTGAAGGACTTTATTTTCAAAAATTGAGCACCATACCATAACATGTAATCACCACCATTCGATCAACTACTATACTACATCTGGTAATGTATACACATTATTAATATTATTAAATAATAATAAATATCTGTTCATTGAATAGGGAGTAATTTATTATTTATTTGTATCATAAATCACATACACACATTGTTAATAAGCTCGCAATATTTTATAATACCGGCAAAGCAGCAACATCTTATCTTGTCCCAGGTTTTAAAATACGTTGCCGCAAATAGTGCAGAGAAAACTGTTTAATTTGTAGCATGTGGCCCAAGAATTAAAAATGTTTTAATTTTCTTCATACAATTAAATTATTAATCAATGAAAACGTGGGTGGAGTGATGATTCTAAATAATATATCTATCCTATTGAAGTACCAAAAGCAAATTTTGTGGAAAAGGATGATAATCAGTTGTTTAAATATATTATGACTGGACGTTACGATATCCCACTCAAAATGATGAATACTCCATATATATTCAAAGAATATAATTAGAACTCTGTGATGTGCTACTAATATTGTTGTTGAACGAAGTTGAAAGTGGTATCTGGAAATAGCACCGTGTGTAAAATTATCCTTAAGATTTTAATTGTATTAATTATATTTTTAAAATTGAAAAAAGTTATCAAATTGGTCATTGACTTTATATTAAGCTGACTTATTTTAGTTTTTGAAATTGAATCGAATGTCGTAAGTATACCAAATTAGTCTATCACCAATTATTTTATTTTTTTATTTAAAATTCTCAATATCTTTAGATGTACTAATTTCAGTTTTATTTTTTTATATATTGTTTAAATACAAATATTTTTATAAATTATTTTTAAGATTTTAGTTTCAATTATACAAATTTTTTTCTTCAATAATTTAACATTGATAAATTTTTTGTAATATATATGTATGTTATTTTTAAAAAAATTATATAATTGATTAAACATGCATATTTTTATTTTCGTAAAAAAAACGCACATTTTTTAAAAAAATCAAGAATCAAATTTTTTTTATTTTTTGATTTTTATAAAAGTACACTTTTTTTGGACTTAAAAAATATATTTTAAATCAATCATATAATTTTTTTATTAAATAACATAATCATTGTTACGAAACGTACTTTAAATCAGTTATGTGTAAATGAGCTAGATAAAATAGGTTAGAGATGACAATAAAAGTGCTTAAAGTGCCTTTATCTCAGTTTCAAGATGACCGTTGAAGTTATGAGTAAGATACTCCAACACCTAAATTAGCAAGAATTTAAGTTGATTTATATGAGAATTGGATCGAAAAATACCTAAGTTTGTTAAAATATTTATAAGAAGTGGTGATAACTTAATCATCTAAATTGATGAATTTCTCTAAAGTGAGTATATGATTTTTTTTTTATTTCCTAGGAAATTATCTCATGTCGCGTAGTTATTAGTGTTAAATTATTATGAAAAAATTATATGATTAAAATTAAAATTTTAAAAATATTTATTAAAAGTATTTGTGTTTAAAAATATGTGAAAAAATGTATTAAAATTAATGTACTTAAAGATATTGAGAATTTTAAATTAATTAAAAAAAGAAAAAATTAGTGAAATGATTAATTTGGTACATCATATCTAATTTCAAAGGCTAAAATGACTTTTTTAAAAGTCAAAAACCAATTGAATGCATCTACAATGATGACATAGTGAATATAACGTGGATAAATAATATTACAATACGTAGCCCAAACTAACACATAATCAAATAATATTGTGAAACATGATATATCCGTCCACGTCAACATGCCACATGTCACTGATAGATTTATTATTATATTATTACAGGTGACCAAATCATAAAGTAACATATGTTACTAATAATCTATATCATCAAATTATATCAACACTTTGTTAACAAAAAAATAAAGATTAACGTAATACACTTTTATTAATTTCAAAATATAATTAGTATAATTAAAATCACAAAAATAATTTTAATACACCATTTCAATTTCAGAAATTATTTGTGTTTAGCTCTATTATTGTCAGCATCAAGTCATAAAAAATAGATGAAAAAGTGGCATTAGAAAAAAGCACTACTATTTTACGAATTAAACTTACATTAAAATTTAGATAAAAAGATATAATTAATTTTATATAAAATTAATAATTAAAAATTATTAAATAATTTGATAAATATGATGCTAAAAATTAACACCTCTCAATCATCATCTTGAATTTCTGCGTAAAAATTAACTAACGATATGACGCTAATTCTACGAGCAAAAAAAGTTGGAAGAAGTTAGCGGAAAAGTGAGCAACGAAAAATGATATTACGATATCACGTGGCAGATTTCCCCCATGAAAGTGAAAAGAATTGTTATTGCTTTCGAGTTTCACATGTTGTGGTAAATTGACATCTGTCACATGAAAATAAAATGGGTATAATCAATCTAGAAGCACTCACACATTATCTTGATATCTTCTGTTTTCTATTATTATATCCATATTGTGTGGCTTTCATTCGTATATTACGTCTCTTTTTCAATTGTCCGATTGTTTTTTGTTAAAATTGATAACTATAGCTACTAGCCCTTCTCATAAAGTGGGAAATATATAATAATTCAGAAAGATAATAAAGCATCAAACATAGGAACATTATCCAAAGATATATTAAACATTATTTTGTCGTTCTTAATTGAAATCTGAAAACAGAGAAAGTGTGAACTGTATGATACGGTTTCACACCACAGGCGGCAGGGGTACGTAGTTTGACCTTTTTAGTTTTGAGTTAATTACTTACCAGATACGATCGATGATGATACCATCATAATTTACGTCATCAATAATTCTAGCAATTAACGACGTGGATGCCACTATAATTAACTACTATGGCGAAAATTTAAGAAACAAACTAAACAAAATGGGTGTAAAACAGAAGTGTTGTCCGAGTTGGAGTCCTCAAAATTGACCATTTAAAATTCCTTGTCCAAAACAATGGTAGTGCTAATTTCTTGAATTTCCAAGAGGACCTTTACAGATTCACTTGTCCTACATCGGATAAGGATACAATAATGACAATTCTAATACTGCAAATGCAAGGTGGTCAACACATGCATTATAGCGTTCACGAGAAAACGAGGATTTGGTTTTTTCTCTGAACAAGCATGAAAATTAAAGTGATCAAACAGAGAACACGGATTATAAATGTGTGAATCCTTGGATCCACCTCATAAAGTTTACTTTGGCCACCATCTTCTCTATGCTTTCATTAATGTATGTAATTTGTACCCTAATAATAGAAAGTAGTGGCGATCGTACTTGCTTTCACTCTCATGCTAATCCTTCTTCATCCACATATTATTCTTGCTCCATCTAAAAATCTTGAGTAGATTCGGATAAGCTTCAAATTTATACAATCACTACTGCGGATTGCAATAAGATATATTAACCTATGTTCACTTTTTAGCTGACCATCACGCAAGTCTTTATTATGTCACTATCCATTCTCTTTTTCTTGACGTGATGTAACGTAAATATGTAAGCAACAACCCTTATTTTTTCAAACTTGATTGAATGTAGTAAACATGTACCCTTCCCTTCCTTAATAAATCATAATTAGAAGTAACCAATTGAGATGGTGTGTCTAACAATAGATAATGAATAGTACTAGTAGGGTTAGGGTTGGGATTAGGTGTAGTCGTATATATGCGAATCTTGGATCAATCACAAGAAATGTTTTTGTCCATATTAGTTCTAGGTTCCTACGTTAATAATAAAAAAAAAATAAGGAAAAACCAGCAGCCGGAGACTATGTTGCTCCAGAGAAGATGAGCTATTTTTTTTTATTTTTTGGTCAGGAGAAGATGAGCTTTATAACACTCTCAGTTCTTATGGACCCTTATATAAGTGCAAAGTTTCTTGCAACTCAAATGTTTAATTTGGGTTCAACCAAAATCTTATTAATCTTGTCCTTTGGCCCGTTCGATTTGCAAAAACATTAAAAACCAAAAAATCTTGGCACCAAAAACATGGCCTAATGCCAATACATGAAGTGTGTACAAAAACCCAAGTTAAGTTAGTTTAATGGTTAACTCACTAATCCGCTTAAGTAAGTGTCGGAATTTCGAATCCTGCCTTGTGCACGCAGCAACTCATTGGCCAACGGCTAACTCTTAAATGGAACTTCGATCCGCGACAGATTAGTCTTTAATCTCTGCTCTGGGAGGAATTCTAGGTTTGGGTGCGGGTTATTTCGGAGTCGGTTTGGGTTTCTGGCCGGCCTCGTAAATAAAAGTGTGTACAAAAAGAAAATGCAATCGTTAAGGTTCAATTCAACAAAAGAACTCCCTCATCAGAAGACAAATGACAAGAAATGTAAGCTGTAATTCTGTGAAGTGTAAATTACTGTAGTGCTTAGTGTTGCATAGTGACAGAATAAACCATTTTTCAACGAGTCAGATATAAAGGGAACAAATAATTTGTCTTGCCATTCATTTCCAAAGAATAATAGGATTCCCATAATTCATTCCAAGCAGTTTCTAATGTAGTGTTTAGGTCTAAATATCCAACCAATGCTTTCCCCCAAATGTCACATTGTTGAAACTTGAAACAATAAATGTTGCAACCTGCAACTACTTTTTCCTAACTTCATTGTATATTCCTTCCTATAGAACTTTCTAACAGATTAATAGGGCTCTGCTGCAGTAACTTTGATGGGGCATTCAGGAACAGCTGTAATTCATATTCGAATTTTCTGCTTGCAAGAGGAACCAACTAAAAAGAGGCAACACAAGCAGAACAACATCATTTCATTGTGCATCTGAATCTGTTGAGACTGACTTTTCCGTTAATGCAGCGAGCTCTCTGTCTTGTTGTTTCTTCAGATACCTCTGTGCTGTTGCATTAACAATCTTGACAAAGAAGTTCATGAGCATGAGCCACACCACTGTGTTCCAGATTGATGTAAAAGACAAATCCCACTTTTTCCCCTGAAGATCATATATGAAAATTTTCAGCAAACTGAATAAAGATAAAAATAAAATAAAAAATTTATATACATAACTAAAAATCAACTAGATTTATGAGGCTGCTGTTCAATATTTGAGAAATTCAGCACAGAATCATTCATAAACATGAAACATTGCAGTACCTGAATTTTCGGGGAAACTGGCTGGGGTGCTTTCAGATACTTATCTTTCATTGCATGGAGATTAGCCACCACGCTAGGCAGGACTGAAGCAAAACCGGGTATATGACTGAGAACCCATATAAATTCATTCTCTATCCAGTCAAGAAGTTGATTATTGCAAACTGAGATGATAAATATTGTCTGCAAAAAAAGAATATACCATACAAGGTGAATTAGAAAAATAAAAAAGCTTGTCCCTAAGGCAACAGCTTGATTTGATTTCTTGTTTTTAAATAACAATAGATACTCTTCCTCACTCTAATTTACAACTTTGCTATATGCAGGGCCGTAAACCTTGATGTACAAAATGTTGAATGACCACTCTAATGCAGTGACCAAGCTACAAGTCTAAATATGGAGTAGAGTCCTCACAATGCAAAACAAAAGGCTTAAACAAATTGCAAAATTAGGAAGTTGGGATAAATCTAAGATTCTCACAAACCTGTATGTGAGTTTTAATAATTGCCTTTCCAATCATGGTCGCAAGAAAAAATTCCCAAAACGGAATGCCAAATTGTCCACACATGATGCCAGCAAGGTCAAATAGAGGATTTGGCACCTGAAGTATAAATTCAGTTAATAGCTGTTTGCATGGTGATGAAGTACATAAATAAATGCAAGTGTTGTTAAAATTAAAGTCACTTTTTTAACATTTTGATAACACTTTTTTTTAGCAACACTCGTTAAAAAGTGTTGCTAAATAATCAAAAAACATTACTTTAATTTTAGCAAAACTTTTTGAAATACCATAGACATCATAGTCACCGTAGCATAGGTACACTAGAATGACCATATAAAAAGCATTCAAGTAATATAAATCCAAATACTCCTTGAAAAAAAAATAATCTGCTGATACTATTTAATGGAGAAGAAAAAATTGTTAGACATGAAACATGTAGTCCATACTAACCGATGCAAGCACAAGAATGGTAACGAAATTCAAATGTTGAGCATGCGAAAGAAACCAGCGTTTGGCTTGATTCAGGATTCCTTTATCTTCGTTATCCAACTCTTCCATTGCATCCACTCTACTCCCAGACAAACGTGCTATATATACACATGAAGAGAGGCAATGAAATATTGCAAACTAAACTACTTATTAAAATCAGAAGATGGAGTTCAGAAATTTATGGACAAACTAAAGACTGTGATTCAAAGTATTTACTTTAAAATGAAAGTTTATGCAAACTAAAGAATTAATGAAGTATAAATATGGATTAACAATAAGTTTTTTTTCTAACAATATATATATATATATAGTTGGATTTGTTAACTCAAAAATTGATTTTAAGGAAATTTGTGTCTTGTTGGATATTTGGATTGCACAAATATAAGTGCATTGAAAATGGCAGAGTGACAAAAACGGACACAATGTACCTGCCCTGGAGATAAAGTAAGGTGGAAGCTCCCCTATAGCAGTTCCGAGACCCCATAGAATGGCCTCCAACTGAACTTGAGTCAAAATCCTGCTAAGTGGAACCCTTGAACCATATACTGACTGGAACAATGGTGGCCCAAATTCAGAACAGTCTTTATCAAGCCAAGAAGGACCTCTTTTTAATTGTATGGTATCATATGGAGCACTTTTCAAATCCACTCGGCCACATTGTGTTGCTTTAATTGTAAACAGTGCTATGTGTGGACCCAAATATAGAACAAATGTGTGCAAACCAGAGCCTGAAGAAAATAATGACAAGAGAACAGTTGAATAGAAAAATTTAAGATAATAAAAAAAAGTGCAGGAAAATACACAGACCCATGGACTACAAGTTGAATGATCAGGATGTTCAGAAATATATAAACTACATATTGCAAGCATCTTTTTTAATTTAAGTTCAAATCACAAAAGCTGCCTAAACATTAATTGACTTAGTATCCCTCAGTTACAGAATGTTCGTAATCCTTTTCTGGGTTATATTGGTACATGCCTATTTTTTCTTACCTAGGCCAATTGAAGATGCAACCCCAAGGGCAATCCACCACAGTCCAAAGCGGAAATATTCAAGAACCTCCTCACGATGCTGCAAAACAACAAGTATTTATATAAAGAGAATGTGTGTATGTGTAAGAGAGAGAGAGAGAGTTCACAGAATCAATGAAATTCCACCATATCACTACTAAGGTTGAAATAAGTCTCCACACTGTGAATACTTGAGAGAGCTGAATGTTATCAACGGTATATTGCATATAGTAGACCAAAAGACAAAGAAATAAACTATTTCCCATAAAAAAATGTTTTGATCTAAAACTTTCACGCATGAATTACAAGGAATGGATATATACCTTCCCGTGAGGACCATCCAAGGCCATCAGCAATATGCTAAGAGTCCCTACCGCAACACTGAATAGCATGAGCCACCCACCTTTTGCCAACAAATACAATGTTGTTTTCTTCATGTATTGAATAACAGCCAATATGAAGAGTTTCAGTGTTTTGAAAGGTTGTGAGGTTAGTGTCAAATTTTCTAGCTCTAGACGGTGCTTATCGTGAAGCCCTGAAGAATAAAGAATTTCCAATCAGCATATGGAATATGTAAAAAACTTAGGATTAAAACCTGCTGGGTTTTCCTAATGATTAAGATAGAATAGCATGCATATTGTTTTGAATTACAAGTAATCCCTTAAAGAAAAGATTATATTTATTTTAAAAAGGATTTCAAAACGTAATCACATAAAAACATGTCAGTACTGTAGAAAAAGGTCCAACACTAGCATTGTAACCAGAAACCTTTATGCTCTATGTTCATGACATTATATCTGTTTTCAGCTTCTATGGGGTATGGATCCTCTTCCTTCCCCACCTATCCAAAGTCCACAGTTTTTGAAATAAACTTGAATAACAATTTCATAGCTCTAATTGAGGAATTCAACCAAAAAGAAACTGTTACAAGTGAAATATATAGTTTCAAAACCCCTATCCAGGAATCTAACCCTTCAAAAGCATAGTAAACTATTGATTTACGCTAAGCCTGCTTAAAACCAGTCACCATCACATGTGAAAGAAAATGAACAAGGTTTTCCATCACATAGATGGAACAATGTAACTCCATTCCTTTACCACCAATCCAAATAGAGTCTCCCATCCATCAAGCTAAACATAATACATTTTTGGTTTTAGGTAGTTCATCAATTAAATCAAATTATCATGTTCTCAAACACTATTTTTGGTATGATATCAGCTTACTTTCCCCAGCAGCCCCCTTAAAAAAATAAAACGTGTCTCCCAGCCCATCGGAGAGAAACTGAGACTCCAAAAAGTCGATGCTTTCTAAGAACTGTTGAACAACAACAGCAGCAATAATATTTATGATAATAACATTAAAAATCCTCTTCCACCATACATTACATCATCAATCATCACCAGGACATCATCAGGACCTAAACTACAAAGAAAACACCACCACAGATCCAAAACCCAATGCCTGAGACTCCAAAGCAAAATCCCCCAACAAAAGTCTATGCCGAAAGAGAACAACTAAATCTATCAAATATCTATTCTAAACAAAAAAAAAAAGGATCAAATATTTAATATGATAGATTAGATAATTAAAGATAAACCAGTTACCCCAAAAAGAAAAAAAGAAAAAAATAATAACAAAGTTCTCAATAAAACAGATCATGGATAGCTCCATGAGAGACTAACAGGGTTAGAAACAAATGAGAAGACTTGCCTGAGATGGACATGTCGGAGTGCTCAGAAGAAGAAGCTGCAGTAGTTTCAGACCCCATTACTTGTCACATACTAAAAAACAAAACTTTGGAGTTAGGGGAACGAAAAGACCAAAGCCTCAATACCCTCTCGCTACTACCGAACCCTTTCCAGCTTCGGGAATCACAATTAGGCCAACAAAGCGAAGATTTCACAGATCAACATAGATAAAATTTCCTCTTCGATTAGAAGGACCCACGAAGAGAAAAAGACGATGACAAAATTCTGTGTACCGATTGGGAATGCTTGAAGATGAATTTTGGAGATCTATGAAGCCAAAATCGTAGCTTTGCGTGAAGATCGGGACTGAGCCGTAATTTGTTGTTGCACTCCCTCTCCTTTCTCATGGAAGTCCTCCTTCTTCTTCCGCAACACTTTTTATGTCTTCCTTCACCTCAATTTTCACAATTAATATTTTTAATTATAAATAAATAAATAAATCGATACGAAAGTGAATCTCTAGGGTGAACATACAATGATGAGTTGCATGCATGCTCCTTCAATCTTCACCTTTAAATTCATACCTACAGTGCAATCTGTATGTGTTTAAATTAAATTAAAATTCCAATCCAAACTAACAAGAGAGCAAAATCTCAACAACATTAATTGGTTTAGATTTTATTTCTAAAAGATAGCATAAATTGAATCAAATTTTAAATCTAATTTTCACAATTATCTTAGTCCAATTCTAATCATAAAAATTGTGTACAATATAACATTTTTATGATATGATTAAGTTTATACTTTTGTTATAATGAGTGTTTTTCACTTTTTTGTTACATAACTATAGTAAAATTTAAATCTATAATTCCATGCATCTATTCAAATTATTTATTACTAGACCAATCCAGATAGCTTAATTTAACTTATTATATAAATTGTTTTATTTGCCCTTATTATCTTATTTAAATAATATTTTGTACATATTAAATTAGTCACTTTTAATTATTTTATTTATTGATTTTACTAATTTAAGTTACTTTTATTAATTAAAATAATATTTAAGTTAACTTGACTTATACGTTATATGATTCATTGTAGTTTAAACTTTAAATTAAATTTAAAAAGAATTAGAATTTGTTTGGATGAATTTTTAAGAAAAGATTTTTTTTAATTATCTTTTTTTATTTTTAAAAAGATAAAAGTAATTTTATATTTGGATATTTTATATAAAAAAATTTTATCTATCAATTATGTTTGGGTTATAACAAAATAAAAATACTTTTTATTTATGTATTATGTGAAAAATATCTTCTTTGAAAAAAATTCTTTAAAAAAGATATAAATTATAATTTAAAAAAATTATTTTTCTAATATTTTTACTTTTACTGTTAGAATCTTATCAAACACATTAAAATATAAAAATTTTTTTATTAATTTAATAGCGCTCAAACAAGTACTTAGGGCTCATTTGAAAAACTTTAAAAGTAATTTTTTTGAACTTTTGACTTATAAAAAGTAATAGTATTAATATTTGATGTAATTTTCAAAACTAAATTGCAGTTTTCTAAGAAGTTATTAAGAGTTTATAGAAAAGTTTAAAAAAAATGACTTCTCTCATAATAATACTGTTTTTTTTATCACACTTCTTTTAAAATAAACACTTTTAGAACTAAAAGTCCAAACACAAAATAATTTATTTATAAGTTAATTTTAATATAGTCATTTATTGTTTAAGTTATTTTTTCAAAAGGAGCTTAATTAAGCTGTCTATCCAAATTGGGTCTTAATCTATGGAGAATACAATATTGAAAAACCATCCTTTACTAAAAGAATTTAATTTTAATGCAGTGTCAATATATTGACACATAGTAAAAATAATTATTTTTAATATTGATCGAATGAATGATCATCCAAAAAAAAACAGATGTGATTCTACAAATGTATAAAACGCTTTATACTATCAGCGCATCAAAACTAAACGTAAAAATTATATGAGACGAAAAAGTTAACGATAACCTGTCTTTATAAATAAGAGCAACTCCAATAGGCAAAATTTTGAAACCCTGTACAGCAGGTAGGAACAGTTGGAGGGAAGAAGAAATGAGTTCCGCACGAGATTCAAGGTGAGGGAATCCCTCTGAGTAGGAACTCAAACAAACCAATAATAACTTGTCACTTGGCAAGTTATTATAAAAATAAATAATTATATAAAATTTAAAATAATTAAATAATTATATTAAATAATTAAATAATAATTAATTTAGTAATAATTATAATAAATAATTATATTAAATAATTAAATTATAATTAATTTATTAATAATTCTAATAATTAATTAGATTAAATAATTAAATTTTATTTAATTAATAATTTATATCATAATTAATATTGAATATTATTTATATTATTATAATAAATTATAATTAATTAAATTTACTTACATTAAAAAATAAATTTAATTTTTACATCTTACAAAATATTTTTGGTTGGGTTGGTTATTTTTATTTTCAAAATTTAAAATGCTAACGACATTAAAATTAGCAGTTGTAAAACTAGTCGTTGCAAAATTAGCCGTTGGAAACTAGCCGTTACTATGTTACCGTTATTATTAATAAATTAATATTTTATTATTCTATATATACCACTTATATGGCTCAAGATTCGGTGGTCCCAAAATGTTTGGACCATTAAATAGTCTCATAACAAAACATGTTTTTTAAGTTTTTTTAATAACTGCTAAATAGTCCTTTTGTAATTTTAATTACAAATTAACCCCATATATTTTATTTAAGGTGGAAATTCAGGTGAAGTCGATTTTACGTGAAGTTGATATCTGATAATCGTTAGATGAAAATTTAGTCAAATCAGTCAAATCATCTAACGATTCTCAATTATCAACTTTACGTAAAGTTGACTGCACTTGAGTTTCCACCTTTATTTAATTATAAAAACGATTTTTTATTTTATAAATAATTATTTTATCATAAGTCTATCATGTTTATTAACAATCAAGAACAAAAACAATAACGAATTAGATCTTCCATTGATCCTAATAATTTTTTTGGCTATTGCAATCCATTAAAAGACAAAATTTGATCTGTGACGTTTGTGAGGAATCATAAAATCATGTTTTCTTGAAAACCAATCGATTGAACTATCAAACCAATCGATTGAACTATCAAACCAATCGATTGAATTATAACTCAATCGATTGGATTACAGTTTATCACTAAATAATCAATTGAAAATTGTAAGAAAGCATAGTTTTCTCATAAATCAATCGATTGGTCATATTAACCAATCAATTGAACGATGAATTAAATGTGTTTTTTTTTAATTCAATCGATTGTTTAGAATTTTCAATCGATTAAATGCTTCAAAACAACCTAAGGTCTCACAATTCAATCGATTGCTTTTGCTACTCAATCGATTGAATTCACCAAAACAATATGGATTTGCCAAATTCAATCGATTGAAATGTGTACTACGCCTATTTCAATCTTGTTATCATTTTTAGAAATTATCTTGTTATTCATCTATCTTATCTTTAAAATTTTATCTTCAATTTTTGCGGTTTTATTTTGATTTAGATACTCTAATCTTATTTTTTATTAATATTAACATTATAAATTGGTGAATAATCCATCACCAATTATTCAATCCCACCATTAAAATTGTGTATAATTTTCTTTGATTATACAAAATTTCATTGTTTTTCTTTGAAATATCCATCTACTCAATATCCAATTTTTTTTTAATTTTTTATCCGTCTATTTAACATCCACTATTTTTTCATCATTAATCACCATTGCAGCAATTAGCAAAGATCCAATCAATTTTTTTATTATAGTGTTCAAAAAATAAATCATCGTTTTGATTACAAAATCGAGGTCAGAGAATAGAATCTCTAATTTTACAATTATTCGTTTCGATACTTTATTCGTGAAATTGATTGTGTAATGCAAAAATATTTTTTTATTTTTTATTAATTCATAGATATTGAGAAATACTAAAAAGTAAATAGATGTTATTATTTTTTTATTATTAATTAGCTAGCAATTAGGGACGGACCGAAAGGGGCGAGTAGTGGCTTGGACCCCCCAAAATTTTAAGAAACTATACTTATATATAAAATTTGTGTTTAAAAAATAAAAAATATTATATAATTTAATAGTTTTATATGTATTATTTTTTACTATATAATAGATCTATGTCTTAATTGTTTAATTTACTAATATTTTTTACCTAACTAATTATATTATACCCGTAAGTCTTTGTACCTTTCAAATTAGTTTTTATATCCCATATCTTATTAATTAAAATTCATTCTTTCAAAAGTTTAAAAAAATTTAAAAATAAATTATAAATTATTAATTATTTGAAAGACACAGTACCCTTATAGAATACAAGATATACGATATCTTTATAAAATTTTTCTTTTCCAACGTAAATTTACAAGAAGAATTAATATTTTTTACCAGAGAATAATATCTACGGTACATGATGTAATTACCAACACATAACTACTTAAGTTATTATTAATATAAAAATATGAATATTAACTATATTAATATAAAAAAACAAATGATTTTTTTTAAAAATAAATATAAAAATTAATATATAAAAACTAATTTGAAAGGTATAAAGACTTACGGATATGATATAGTTAGTTAGGTAAAAAATATTAGTGAATTAAACAATTAAGACATAGATCTATTATATAGTAAAAAATAATACATATAAAACTATTAAATTACATAATATTTTTATTTTTTAAACATAAATTTTATATATAAGTATAGTTTCTTAAAATTTTGGGGGTTCAGGCCACTACTCGCCCCCTCTCAGTCCGTCTCTAATTGCTAGCTAATTAATAATAAAAAATAATAACATCTATTTACTTTTTAGTATTTCTCAATGTCTGTGAATTAATAAAAAGTAAAAAAATATTTTTTTATTACACAATCAATTTTACGAATAAAGTATCGAAACGAATAATTGCAAAATTTGAGATTCTATTCTCTGACCTCGATTTTGTAATCAAAATGATAGTTTATTTTCTGAATACTACAATGAAAAAATTGATTGGACCTTTGCTGATTGTTGCAACGGTAATTAACGATGAAAAAATAGTGGATGTTAAATAGACGGATAAAAAATTTAAAAAAATTTGGATATTGAGTAGATGGATATTTCAAAGAAAAATAATGAAATTTTTTATAATTAAAGAAAATGATACATGATTTCAATGGTGGGATTGAATAATTGGTGATGGATTACTCACCAATTTATAATGTTAATATTAAGAAAAAGATAAGATTAGAGTATCTAAATCAAAATAAAACCGCAAAAATTGAAGATAGAATTTTAAAGATAAGATAGACGAATAACAAGATAATTTCTAAAAACGATAACAAGATTGAAATAGGCGTAGTACACATTTCAATCGATTGGGTAGCACACTTCAATCGATTAAATTTGGCAAATTCATATTGTTTTGGTGAATTCAATCGATTGAGTAACAAAAGCAATCGATTGAATTGTGAGACCTCAGGTTGTTTTGAAGCATTCAATCGATTGGAAATTCTAAACAATCGATTAAATTATAAAAAATTCACATTTAATTCATCGTTCAATCGATTGGTTAATATGACCAATCAATTGATTTATGCGAAAACCATGCTTCCTTGCAATTTTCAATCGATTGTTTAGTGGTAAACTGTAATCCAATCGATTGGTTTTCAAGAAAACACGATTTTATGATTCCTCACGAACGTCATGGATCAAATTTAATCTTTTAATCAATTGGAATAGTTAAAAATTTTATTAGGATCAATAGAAGATCTAATTCGTTATTGTTTTTGTTCTTGATTGTTAATAAACATGATAAATTTGTGATAAAATAATTATTTATAAAATAAAAAATCGTTTTTATAATTAAATAAAATATTTGAGGTTAATTTGTAATTAAAATTAAAAAATAACTATTTAGCAGTTATTAAAAAAAACTTAAAAAACATGTTTATTATGGGATCATTTAATGGTCCAAATGTTCTGGGACCACCGAATCCTGAGTCCACTTACATACACTTTTATTCTCACACTTTCTTCTACTCTTTATCTTCTTCTAAGTTTACTTCTATCTCGAATTTTATATTGTGTATTATTGTTATATATGAATTTATTTAATATTAATATCTTTTAATAGTGAATTATTTTTAAATTTATAAATTTAAATAATAATATTGAAAAAAATTAATTACATTAATTTTAAGTATTTTAATTAATTAATTAAGTAGGACCACAGATACTAAAGTTAGTTCTTCTTAATGGAGAAGAGAGAAATGTTTTGAGTTCCTATTTACTGTTTATGACGCAAAAGCTGATGTAGAGTTACTTTTTATGACGGGTGGGTCATAAATAGAGATTGAGATGAGTTCCCTACTAGAAATGATCTAAATAAGAATAGAGGTAAGGATTGAGATACTTATTCTATAAAACCTGTGAAATTCCTGAAAAATATATATATATATATATATATATATATATATATATATATATATATATATATATATATAAAAGTTGTGTAGGTAATTTTAATTTATTTTATTTTAATTTATATATTAAAAGTTATATGTGTATGTGAATTTGTATTTGAATTGTTTAATTTGATATATTTAATTGAATTATATAAAATTTTATTATGATTATTTTTTTAAATAATTATTATTCATTAATTATAAAAAAGTAGCAAATGTCATTTAACTGAGGATTAAAATGAGAAACGAGGGTCTTCTAAAAGCCACTCAACAGGCAAAAAATAAAAAAATTAATTAAAATAGAAAAATAATATTCAGAGCTCAATTCCATTTATCTTCTTGAGACACGCTTAAAGTTTAGAGAAAATTATTCTAAAGGACCAATAAGAAGATTTAATTATTAAAAAGGACCTTTAATACTATAATTATTAAGAATGACCATATCTTTTTATAATATTTAACAAGACGAACTAAATTTTTTTATAATCTTTATGTTAATAAATTTTATTTCTTTTAAAATTTTAGTAATTTTTATTAATTATTTATTTTTTTATTTTTTTATCTTTACCTAACGAGAAAAAGACAAAAGATCATAAAAATAATAAATAAATAAATAAATAAATAAATAATAAAAATTACTAAAATTTTAGAAAAAATAAAAATTGTTAATATAAAATTATAAAAATAAATAAATAAATAGTTAAGAATTAATATTTTAATAATTAAATCTCCCCAACGATCTTTTAGAATATATTTTTTTAAAATTAATTAACTAATTAATTCCAAGAGAATATATATTCATACATATCTATATAGCATTGAAAATCAAATAGCATAGGGATGTCAATGGGGCGGGGCGGGGGCGGGGGATGCCTCCCTGCTCCCCGTCCCCGGTCCCAGAATTAATCCCCATCCCTGCCCCGATCCCCGCTGTGGGGGGATAATTGTCCCCATCCCCATTCCCCGTGTTCCCTGATACCAGGGCATCTAGGCCAGTTTCACTGACCTTTTCTTTACTGTTTTAAGGTAGTTTCATGTATTTTCTTAGTGAATAAGGCAAGTTTTGGATGAAAATACACTTACACCTTGATTCAAGCAACTATTGTGAATTTCACATGATTTCATGAGGATTTTGCTAGAATTGAATGATAAATTAATGATGCATAATCTCATGACTTTGGCTAGAGCTTTGATGCACTTTATTTGCTTGATTTCAGGACAAAAGGAGCAAGGAAGAACCGCGTTAGTACTCAAGTTAATCTAGTTAACGTGACCACTAACGTGGAATGGTAAATAGCTTACAACATTAAGGAGAAAAGTGATCACCAATAACGCCCGCGAAGCCATCATAAGCCCACGTTAATTGCCACGTTAACTAAGTTAACGTGGTAGTTAACGTGGAGACAAAAGAAAGCTCCAACATTAGTGGTAAACGTGAACACCACTAACGTTCCAAGAATTGGCAATGAGCCACGTTAAAAGTCACGTTAACTTAGTTAACATGAACTCTAACGTGGAAGAGAAGAATAATGCCAACGTTAGTGACACTCACCTTTGTCACTAACGTTGGATCAACTAGCATTGCCCACGTTAGTGGTCACGTTAAGACCACTAACGTGAAAGTTAACGTAGAGCTGAGATTGATGAGCCAACGTTAGTGACACTCACCTTTGTCACTAACGTTGGAAGATGGCATTACTACCACGTTAGTGGCCATATTAACTTAGTTAACGTGAGCTCTAACGTGGAGAGTAGGGGCACTTTGAGCGTTAGTGACAAAGGTAACTGTCACTAATGCTCTCGAAGGTGAGGCATAACCACGTTAAGAGCCACGTTAGTTACACTAACGTGAACTCTAACATAGGGACAAAGGGTTATAAGCCAACGTTATTGGAAAAGGTGAGTCTCAATAACGCTAGCGAAGATTTACAAGGCAACGTTAGTGGTCACGTTAGTGCGACTAACGTTGGAGTTAACGTAGGCTATATGGGGTTAGAATGTTAGTGAAAATTGTGATTGCCACTAATGTTCTCGAGCCCACAATGTCACTTAACATTAACTTCACTAACGCCCATGCCTAATTCATACTCTCTGCAAGCTGGGCCCACTAAAGATTGGAACTGCTTCAACTCAAGATCCAAAGCCCACATCCAAAACTTGAAGAACTCACTAGAAGATCAAGAGGATTAGTATATATAGGAGTAGTTTTGAACTATAGAGAAGCTTGGCACTTTGGAGAATTACTCTCTGTATATTTACTTTTCTGCACTTTTAGCTGGGATGTATTATTTTCTGTCATTTTTCATTTCTAGAGCTATGAACAACTAAACCCCTTTCATTGGGTTAGGGAGCTCTATTGTAATTTGATGGATCAATTATAGTTTTCATTCTCTTCTTCTTTCTTCTCTTTTGATTTACTAGAAAGCTTTCGATCTTAATTCAATTGGTTAGTTGTCTTGGAAATGAAACTCTCCATAATTGGATCTCCTTTGAGCCTTGGGAAAGGGATGAGGAGATCATGCTAGAAATGCTTTCTCATGTTGGACCAAATTGGGGTCTGGGCGGATATAGTGACATGTAATCCTCCTAACACTTTGATTTGGAAATACATGTGGTATAATCAGTGACCATACTTCATTTCTTCCCACGAGCAATTAAATCAACGAATTGGGCAATTGTTCAAGCTTAGAGAGATTAGATTACCAAGGAATTGGAATCTAATCACCTAGGATTGCCAAGGAGATCAATAGATGCATTGATTGAGGAAGAGATGAAAATGAACTTGATCCGGAGAATACAACATCTCCCGAGCCCAATGAATTCCCCATTTCTGATCTTACCCATTCTCTTTATTTTCTGTCATTTATTTTTCTGCTCATTACCCCAAATCCCCATTTAAGATTCTGCACTTTAATTTCTGCTATTTACTTTTCCGTCATTTAATTTTCTACAATTCTCAAACTACACTCTGTTTAGCTCAACTAGCATACTCTTCCAACTAAAGTTGCTTGACCAATCAATCCCTGTGGGATTCGACCTCACTCTATTGTGAGTTTTTACTTGACGACAATTCGGTATACCTGCCGAAGGGAAATTTGTTGAGAGACAAGTTTTTGTGCATCAAGTTTATGGCGCCGTTACCGGGGATTGATTTTGTATCAACAATGATTAAGTTGGAAGCTCACTAGATTGAGCATTTTTCCCTTATTTGTTTACTTTATTCAGTCATTTATTTTCACTTTGTTTATCTTCTTCCTCATCCTCTATACCCTCTCTGTTTTTCTTTCTTTCTTTGTTATTATCTACAATTCTGCTTACTAACCCACTAACTGTTTGATAATTTGCATCACTCACACTAACAATCACTCTAACAAGAATAACCTCTTCATTTTATCTCTTGCTGCCTGTTTTGTTAGTTGTATGACAGGGAGAAGAGGGGAGACCTCAACTTTCTTCGATTCAGAACCTGAGAGAACCCTCTGGAGATTAAGGAGGGAAGCAAGAGGGAAAGGAGTTGTTGGTGCTGAGGAAGAGGAAGAGTACTTTGAACCCTATGGAAGAGAACTTGGAAAATAATCATGAAGAAGAAGCTCACAACCATGCTAGAGAAGGCCCTGCAAATCATACTGGGCAAAAAAGGAGAGTTCTAGGCTCCTACATCAATCCAAATCCAGGAAACTGTGGAAGTAGCATCCAGAAGCCCACCATACATGCCAACAACTTTGAACTAAAACCCCAGCTCATCACCCTTGTTCAGAACAACTGCTCATTTGGAGAAAGTGCTCAAGAAGACCCCCAATCAACATCTAACCACCTTCCTGAGAATTTGTGACACTGTGAAGTCTAATGGAGTCCACCTGGATGTCTATAGGCTGCTGTTGTTCCCTTTTTCACTCAGGGACAAGGCATCTAAGTGGCTCGAATCCTTTCCAAAAGAGAGTTTGACAAATTGGGAAGATGTGGTGAATAAATTTTTGGCAAGATTCTACCCTTCTCAAAGAATTAACAGGCTGAGAGCTGAGGTGCAGACTTTCAGGCAACAAGATGGTGAGACTCTCTATGAGGCATGGGAGACGTTCAAGGACTTAACAAGAAGATGCCCACCAGATATGTTCAATGAATGGGTGCAACTTCACATTTTCTATGAAGGTCTTTCCTATGAGTCAAAGAAGGCTGTAGATCATTCATCAAGGGGCTCTCTAAACAAGAAGAAAACCATTGAAGAAGCCATAGATGTCATTGAAATAGTAGCTGAGAATGACTACTTCTATGCCTCTGAAAGAAGTAACACTCGAGGAGTAATAGAGCTGAACCACATGGATGCATTGCTAGCTCAAAATAAAATGATCACCAAGCAGCTAGCAGATCTTACCAAGAAGGTGGAGGAAAACCAAGTTGCAGCAGTCATCACTTCATCATCAACTCAAGAAGGAGTGAATATAGGAGAAGAAGGTGACTGGAAACAAGCCAACTATGTTGGAACTCACCTAGACAAATCCATGACCCATACTCCAAAACCTACAAATCTGGATGGAGAAATCATCCCAACTTTAGTTGGGAAAATCAACAAGACCAAGGTCAAGACCAGAGACGCCACAACCTCAACTCCAACAACAATGCAACTCACCAACATACCTCACAGAGATCCTATCAACACCCACCTAACCCCAATCCATCATCATGAATGGACGATAGACTTTCAAAAATTGAGACTCTACTTGAAGATTTATGTAGAGAAGTCCAAGATAACAAGGTGTTTAAGGAAGAACTGCGAGCCAATATAAAAAACTAAGGAGAAAACATCAAGAGACTGAAGTCCCAAGTAGGGTATCTATCTCAACAAATTCCCAAACCCACTGATGGATTTTTCAGTGACACAGAGAAGAATTCAAGAGAAGAAACAAAGAAAGTAAGGTGGGAAGAATGTAAGATGATCACCACAAGTGATGAGAGGAGTATGAATGAAGTAGAACACCTCCAAGACAATCAAAAGGGAAACCAGGAAGAAAAGAACCATGCACCTCAACCCACACTCAAGGAAGAGCTGAAGAAGAAGGAGACACTTAACCCATATGCACCCTTTCCCCAAAGGCTTAAAGGTGGTGTAGCAGGGAGGATGTATTCAAGATTCCTCGACATGTTTGCATCTCTTGATGTAAATATACCATTTATTAAAGCCCTCCAGCAATTACCTTCCTACATAAAGTATATAAAGGAGCTGTTAGCCAGAAAGAGTTCATTGAAAGGTGGACAAACAATAAAGATGAATAGGGATTGCAGTGCTCTCATTCAACCAGAGCCACCCACAAAGAGGAAGGATCCAGGGAGTTTTCATATTCCCTGTGCCATAGGAGAAACAATGATTGATAAAGGACTCTGTGACCTAGGAGCGAGCATCAACTTAATGCCTCTATCCCTCATGGAAAAGCTTCAAATCAATGAGCTAACACCCACAGATGTAATCACTAAGTTGGCTGACAAAACTCAAAGACAAGCAATAGGAGTGGTTGAGAATTTGCTAGTGAAGGTTGGGAACTACTTCCTCCCCACAGACTTTGTTGTCCTGGAAATGGACGAGAACTCCATTTACCCCATCATTCTGAAAAGACCATTCTTAGCCACAGCCAGAGCACTCATAGATGTGGAATGAGGAGAGCTAGTGTTGAGAATACATGATGATCAGCTCACTTTCAATGTTTTCAACCTCTCACAAGAAGCAGATCATGATAACAAAGAGCTGATGGAGGAGCCAAACAAGGAAGCACAAGCACCACACATAAGGACTCCTATGGTTAATAACCAATGTGATCAAAATGAACAACATCCAAGTGTAATCCAAAAGGAACCAGACCCACTGATGAGCGGATAATTTGTACGCTTTTTGGCATTGTTTTTAGTATGTTTTTAGTATGATCTAGTTAGTTTTTAGTATATTTTTATTAGTTTTTAGTTAAAATTCACTTTTCTGGACTTTACTATGAGTTTGTGTGTTTTTCTGTGATTTCAGGTATTTTCTGGCTGAAATTGAGGGACCTGAGCAAAAATCTGATTCAGAGACTGAAAAGGACTGCAGATGCTGTTGGATTCTGACCTTCCTGCACTCGAAGTGGATTTTCTGGAGTTACAGAAGCCCAATTGGCGCGCTCTCAACGGCTTTGGAAAGTAGACATCCTGGGCTTTCCAGCAATATATGATAGTCCATACTTTGCCCAAGATTTGATGGCCCAAACCGGTGTTCAAAGTCACCTTCAGATTTTCCAGCGTTAAACGCCGGAACTGGCACAAGAATGGGAGTTAAACGCCCAAACTGGCACCAAAGCTGGCGTTTAACTCCAAGAAGAGTCTCTACACGAAAATGCTTCATTGCTCAGCCCAAGCACACACCAAGTGGGCCCGGAAGTGGATTTTTATGTCATTTACTCATCTCTGTAAACCTTAGGCTACTAGTTCTCTATAAGTAGGACCTTTTACTATTGTATTAAGAGCTTTTGATCATGTTTTTATGATTGAACCCTCTTTGGGAGGCTGGCCATTCGGCCATGCCTAGACCTTGTTCTTATGTATTTTCAACGGTGGAGTTTCTACACACCATAGATTAAGGTGTGGAGCTCTGCTGTACCTCGAGTATTAATGCAATTACTATTGTTCTTCTATTCAATTCCGCTTGTTCTTGTTCTAAGATATCACTTGTTCTTCAACTTGATGAATGTGATGATCCGTGACACTCATCATCATTCTCACCTATGAACGTGTGACTGACAACCACCTCCGTTCTACCTTAGATTGGGTGAATATCTCTTGGATTCCTGATACACGATGCATGGTTGATCGCCTGACAACCGAGCGCTCGCCTGACAACCGAGCCAGCCATTCCGTGAGATCAGAGTCTTCGTGGTATAGGCTAGAACTGATGGCGGCATTCAAGAGAATCCGGAAGGTCTAACCTTGTCTGTGGTATTCTGAGTAGGATTCAATGATTGAATGACTGTGACGAGCTTCAAACTCCTGAGGGCGGGGCGTTAGTGACAGACGCAAAAGAATCACTGGATTCTATTTCGGCCTGATTGAGAACCGACAGATGGATAGCCGTGCCGTGACAGGGTGCGTTGAACATTTCCAGTGAGAGGATGGGAGGTAGCCACTGACAACGGTGAAACCCTTGCTTAAGCTTGCCATGGAAAGGAGTAAGAAGGATTGGATGAAGACAGTAGGAAAGCAGAGAGACGGAAGGGACACAGCATCTTCATGCGCTTATCTGAAATTCCCACCAATGAATTACATAAGTATCTCTATCTTTATCTTTATGTTTTATTCGTATATCACCCATATCCATTTGAGTTTGCCTAACTGAGATCTACAAGGTGACCATAGCTTGCTTCATACCAACAATCTCTGTGGGATCGACCCTTACTCGTGTAAGGTTTATTACTTGGACGACCCAGTACACTTGCTGGTTAGTTGTGCAAATTTGTGTTTATGCCATGGTATTGAACACCAAGTTTTTGGATTCATTACCGGGGATTATTTAAGTTGTGAAAAGTATTGTTCACAATTTCGCGCACCAAGTTTTTGGCGCCGTTGCCGGGGATTGTTCGAGTATGGACAACTGACGGTTCAACTTGTTGCTTAGATTATGTATTTTTCTTCAGAGTTCTTAAGAATGAATTCTAGTGTTTCAAGGTGATGTTTTTATCATCACCAAAGCTGATTGATTTTCATCAATTTAGCTCTCGAATGCAATGTTCTGCTGAAGCTTGGCTAGCCATGTCTAATTTCTTTAGACTAAAGCTTTAGACTAACATTGCATGATTCCTGGAATTCTCATTAAGAATTTTGATATCTTTATTTTCTTTTCCACTTAATTTTCGAAAAAACCAAAAAAAATTACAAAATCATAAAATCCAAAAATATTTCTTGTTTGAGTCTAGTGTTTCATTCTAAGTTTGGTGTCAATTGCATGTTTCTGTTCTTCTTGCATTCTTTCATGTGTCTTAAGGATCTTCAAGTAATTCTTGATGATTTTCTTGCTCTGATCTTTGAATTCTCTTGACTTGAATGTTTTGTTGTTTCTCATGTGCATTCTCATTTTTGTTAGTGTCGGTAGTATACAAACTGTTAAGTTTGGTGTCTGCATGCATTGTTTATTTGATTTTAGTTGCATTTTGATTATTCCTCATTATTAAAAATCCAAAAATATTTTTAATTTGTTTTTGTGTCTTTTCAAGTCAATAATACAGAGAATTGAAGATTCAGAACATACAGCAGAGGAATTACACAGAAAAAGCTGGGCGTTCAAAACGCCCAGTGAGGAAGGCAAACTGGCGTTTAAACGCCAGCTAGGGTGCCTGGCTGGGCGTTTAACACCCAAAAGGGTAGAAGTTTAGGCGTTAAACGCCAGAATGTGCACCATTCTGGGCGTTTAACGCCAGGATGGCACAAGAGGGAAGATTTTGTTTTCAATGCAAATTTTTTTCAAGTTTTCAAAATTTTTCAAAATCAAATCTTTTTCAAATCAATCTTTTCAATCAAATCTTTTTCAAAATCAATTTCTTTCTATTTTCAAAGATACTTGCTATCAATTAATGATTTGATTCGACATTTCAAGTATGTTGCCTTTTCTGTTGAGAAAGGTTTAATATTTGAATCATATCTTTTCTTGTTAGCCAAGTTATTAATTTTAAAATCAAATCTTTTTAAAATGTTTTTCAAATCATATCTTCTCAATCACATTCTTTTAAATCAATCATATCTTCTTAATCATATCTTTTTCAAAATAGTTTTCAATCAAATCTTTTTGATTTCTAATTTCAAAATCTTTTTCAAAAATCACTTTACTTCTTTCTCAATCTTGGTTTTCGAAAATCAATTGGTGTTTTTCAAAATGTTTTTAAAATGTTTTTAATTAATTTTCGAAAATTCCTTCCCCTCTTCTCACATCCTTCTATTTATGGACTAACACTATTCCTTAATGCACAATTCGAACTCCATCTTCTTTGATAAGTTTGAATTTTCTACTTCTGCCTTCTATTTTTCTTTTCCTCTGACACCTCAAGGAATCTCTATACTGTGACATAGAGGATTCCACATTTTCTTGTTCTTTTCTCTTTCATATGAGCAGGAGCAAAGACAAGAGCATTCTTGTTGAGGCTGATCCTGAACCTGAAAGGACCTTGAAGCGAAAGCTAAGAGAAGCTAAGGCATAATTCTCTGTAGAGGACCTAACAGAAATCTTCAAAGAAGAAGAACACATGACAGCAGAGAACAACAACAATACCAATAATGCAAGGAAGGTGCTGGGTGACTTTACTGCACCTACTCCCGACTTCTATGGGAGAAGCATCTCTATCCCTGCCATTGGAGCAAACAACTTTGAGCTTAAGCCTCAATTAGTTTCTCTAATGCAACAGAATTGCAAGTTCCATGGACTTCCATTGGAAGATCCTCATCAGTTTTTAGCTGAATTCTTGCAAATCTGTGACACTGTCAAGACTAATGGGGTTGACCCTGAGGTCTACAGACTTATGCTATTCCCTTTTGCTGTAAGAGACAGAGCTAGAACATGGTTGGACTCACAACCTAAAGAAAGCCTGAACTCTTGGGAAAAGCTAGTCAATGCCTTGGCAAAATTCTTTCCGCCTCAAAAATTGAGTAAGCTTAGAGTGGAAGTCCAAACCTTCAGACAGAAGGAAGGAGAATCCCTTTATGAAGCTTGGGAAAGATACAAACAATTAATCAAAAAGTGTCCCACTGATATGCTTTCTGAATGGAGCATCATAGGTATTTTCTATGATGGTCTCTCTGAACTATCCAAAATGTCTTTGGATAGCTCTGCTGGAGGATCTCTTCATTTGAAGAAGACGCCTACAGAAGCTCAAGAGCTGATTGAAATGGTTGCAAATAACCAATTCATGTACACTTCTGAAAGGAATCCTGTGAACAGTGGGACTAATCAGAAGAAAGGAGTTCTTGAGATTGATACTCTGAATGCCATACTGGCTCAGAACAAAATATTGACTCAACAAGTCAATATGATTTCTCAAAGTTTGTCTGGAATGCAAAATGCACCAAGCAGTACTAAGGAAGCTTCATCTGAAGAAGAAGCTTATGATCCTGAGAACCCTTCAATAGAAGAGGTGAATTACATGGGAGAACCCTATGGAAACACCTATAATCCTTCATGGAGAAATCATCCAAATCTTTCATGGAAGGATCAACAGAGACCTCAACAAGGTTTCAACAACAATAATGGTGGAAGAAACAGGTTTAGCAATAGCAAGCCTTTTCCATCATCTTCTCAGCAACAAACAGAGAGTTCTAAGCAGAACACCTCTGACTTAGCAACCATGGTCTCTGATCTAATCAAAACCACTCAAAGTTTCATGACTGAAACAAGGTCCTCCATTAGAAATTTGGAGGCACAAGTGGGTCAGCTGAGCAAGAAAATTACTGAACTCCCTCCTAGTACTCTTCCAAGCAATACAGAAGAGAATCCAAAAGGAGAGTGCAAAGCCATCAACATGGCCGAATCAGGAGAGGAGGAAGAGGCAGTGAACACCACTGAGGAAGACCTCAATGGACGTCCACTGGCCTCCAATGAGTTCCCCAATGAGGAACCATGGGAATCTGAGGCTCAAAATGAGACCATAGAGATTCCATTGGACTTACTTCTGCCATTCATGAGCTCTGATGAGTATTCTTCCTCTGAAGAGGATGAGTATGTCACTGAAGAGCAAGTTGCTAAATACCTTGGAGCAATCATGAAGCTAAATGACAAGTTATTTGGAAATGAGACTTGGGAGGATGAACCCCCTTTTCTCACCAAAGAACTGAATGACTTGTCTAGGCAGAAATTACCTCAAAAGAGATAGGATCCTGGGAAGTTTTCAATACCTTGTACCATAGGCACCATGACCTTCAAGAAGGCCTTGTGTGACTTAGGGTCAAGTGTAAACCTCATGCCTCTCTCTGTAATAGAGAAGCTAGGGATCTTTGAGGTGCAAGCTGCAAAAATCTCACTAGAGATGGCAGACAACTCAAGGAAACAAGCTTATGGACTTGTAGAGGATGTTCTGGTAAAAGTTGAAGACCATTACATCCCTGCTGATTTTATAGTCCTAGAGACTGGGAAGTGCATGGATGAATCCATCATCCTTGGCAGACCCTTCCTAGCCACAGCAAAGGCTGTGATTGATGTTGATAGAGGAGAATTGATCATTCAAGTGAATGAAGAATCCTTTGTGTTTGAAGCTCAAGGATATCCCTCTGTCACCATGGAGAGGAAGCATGAAGAGCTTCTCTCAAAACAGAGCCAAACAGAGCCCCCACAGTCAAACTCTAAGTTTGGTGTTGGGAGGCCACAACCAACTTCTAAGTTTGGTGTTGAACTCCCACATTCAAACTCTAAGTTTGGTGTTGGGAGGTTCCAACATTGCTCTGAGCATCTGTGAGGCTCCATGAGAGCCCTCTGTCAAGCTACTGACATTAAAGAAGCGCTTGTTGGGAGGCAACCCAATGTTATATTTTATCTATTCTCTTTTGTTATTTTATGTTTTCTGTAGGTTGATGATCATGAGAAGTCACAAAATCAATGGAAAAAGCAAAAACAGAATGAAAAACAGAAAGAAAAACAGCACACCCTGGAGGAAGAACCTGCTGGCGTTTAAACGCCAATAAGGCTAGCAGATGGGCGTTTAACGCCCAGTCTGGCACCATTTTGGGCGTTTAACGCCAGAAAGGGGCACCAGACTGGCGTTAAACGCCAGTAAAGGGCAAGAAGTTGGCGTTAAACGCCAGAAATGGGCACCAGCCCGGCGTTTAACGCCAGAATTGGCACAAAGAGCAATTTTGCTCGCCACTTGGTGCAGGGATGACTTTTCCTTGACACCTCAGGCTCTGTGGACCCCACAGGATCCCCACCTACCCCACCACTCTCTCTCTTCTTCACCCATTCACCAATCACCTCAATACCTCTTCCCTAAAAACCCTTCACCTATCAAATCCCATCTTTTTCTTCACCATTCACCTCCATCCTTCATAAAACCCCACCTACCCCACCATTCAAATTTAAACCACTTTCCCTCCCAAACCCACCCTCCCATAGCCGAACATCACCCTCCCCCCACTCCTATATAAACCCATCTTCACTCCTTCATTTTCACACAACCTACACACTACTTCTCTCCCTTTCACCGAACCACAAGGCCATCTCCATCTCCTCTATTTCTTCTTCTTCTACTCTCTTCTTTCTTCTTTTGCTCGAGGACGAGCAAATCTTTTAAGTTTGGTGTGGTAAAAGCATTGCTTTTTGTTTTTTCATAACCATTTATGGCATCTAAGGCCAGAGAAACCTCTAGAAAGAGGAAAGGGAAGGCAAAAGCTTCCACCTCTGAGTCATGGCAGATGGAGAGATTCATCTCAAGGGTGCATCAAGACCACTTCTATGAAGTTGTGGCCTTGAAGAAGGTGATCCCCAAGGTCCCTTTCAAACTCAAAAAGAGTAAATATCCGGAAATCCGACATGAGATCCGAAGGAGAGGTTGGGAAGTTCTTACCAACCCCATTCAACAAGTCAGAATTTTAATGGTTCAAGAGTTCTATGCCAATGCATGGATCACCAAGAACCATGATCAAAGTGTGAACCCGGACCCAAAGAATTGGCTTACAATGGTTCGGGGGAAATACTTGGATTTTAGTCCGGAAAATGTAAGGTTAGCATTCAACTTGCCCATGATGCAAGGAGATGAACACCCTTACACTAGAAGGGTCAACTTTGATCAAAGGTTGGACCAAGTCCTCATAGACATCTGTGAAGAGGGCGCCCAATGGAAGATAGATTCAAGAGGAAAGCCGGTTCAATTGAGAAGGCATGACCTCAAGCCCGTGGCTAGAGGATGGTTGGAGTTTATCCAACACTCAATCATTCCCACTAGCAACCGGTCCGAAGTTACTATAGACCGGGCTATCATGATTCATAGCATCATGATTGGAGAAGAAATAGAAGTTCATGAGGTTATATCCCAAGAACTTTATAAGGTGGCAGACAAGTCCTCCACCTTGGCAAGGTTAGCCTTTCCTCATCTCATTTGTCACCTCTGTTATTCAGTTGGAGTTGACATAGAGGGAGACATCCCCATTGATGAGGACAAGCTCATTACTAAGAAGAGGATGGAGCAAACAAGAGACCCCTCTCATCATCAAGTCCCTGAGATGCCTCAAGGGATGCACTTTCCTCCACAAAACTATTGGGAGCAACTAAACACCTCCTTAGGAGAATTGAGTTCCAACATGGGACAACTAAGGGTGGAGCATCAAGAACATTCCATTCTCCTCCATGAAATTAAAGAAGATCAAAGAATCATGAGAGAGGAGCAAAAAAGACAAGGAAGAGACATTGAGGAGCTCAAGCACTCCATAGGATCTTCAAGAGGAAGAACACGCCGCCATCACTAAGGTGGACCCGTTCTTTAATTTCCTTGTTCTTTATTTTTCTGTTTTTCGAATTTTAGTGCTTATGTTTATCTATGTTTGTGTCTTGTGATCATTAGTGTCTTAGTGTCTATGCCTTAAAGTTATGAATGTCCTATGAATCCATCACCTTTCTTGAATGAAAAATGTTCTTAATTGAAAAAGAAAAGAATTGCATGAATTTTGAATTTTATAACAGTTTAATTATTTTGATGTGGTGGCAATACTTTTTGTTTTCTGAATGTATGCTTAAACAGTGCATATGTCTTTTGAATTTGTGGTTCATGAATGTTGGCTCTTGAAAGAATGATGAAAAAGGAGAAATGTTACTGAGGATCTGAAAAATCATTAAAATGATTCTTGAAGTAAGAAAAAGCAGTGAATACAAAAAAAATCGAAAAAAAGAAGAAAGAAAAAGAAAAAGAAAAAGAAAGAAAAAAAGAGAGAAAAAGAAAGAAATAAAGTTGTGATCCAAGGCAAAAAGAGTGTGCTTAAGAACCCTGGACACCTCTAATTGGGGACTCTAGCAAAGCTGAGTCACAATCTGAAAAGGTTCACCCAATTATGTGTCTGTGGCATGTATGTATCCAGTGGTAATACTGGAAGACAGAGTGCTTTGGGCCACGGCCAAGACTCAATAAGTAGCTGTGTTCAAGAATCATCATACTTAACTAAGAGAATCAATGACACTATCTGGATTCTGAGTTCCTAAAGAAGCCAATCATTCTGAATTTCAAAGGATAGAGTGAGATGCCAAAACTATTCAGAGGCAAAAAGCTAAAAGCCCCGCTCATCTAATTAATACTGATCTTCATAGATGTTTTTAGAATTCATTGCATATTCTCTTCTTTTTATCTTATTTGATTTTCAGTTGCTTGAGGACAAGCAACAATTTAAGTTTGGTGTTGTGATGAGCGGATAATTTGTACGCTTTTTGGCATTGTTTTTAGTATGTTTTTAGTATGATCTAGTTAGTTTTTAGTATATTTTTATTAGTTTTTAGTTAAAATTCACTTTTCTGGACTTTACTATGAGTTTGTGTGTTTTTCTGTGATTTCAGGTATTTTCTGGCTGAAATTGAGGGACCTGAGCAAAAATCTGATTCAGAGACTGAAAAGGACTGCAGATGCTGTTGGATTCTGACCTCCCTGCACTCGAAGTAGATTTTCTGGAGCTACAGAAGCCCAATTGGCGCGCTCTCAACGGTGTTGGAAAGTAGACATCCTGGGCTTTCCAGCAATATATGATAGTCCATACTTTGCCCAAGATTTAATGGCCCAAACCGGCGTTCAAAGTCACCTTCAGATTTTCCAGCGTTAAACGCCGGAACTGGCACAAGAATGGGAGTTAAACGCCCAAACTGGCACCAAAGCTGGCGTTTAACTCCAAGAAGAGTCTCTACACGAAAATTCTTTATTGCTCAGCCCAAGCACACACCAAGTGGGCCCGGAAGTGGATTTTTATGTCATTTACTCATCTCTGTAAACCTTAGGCTACTAGTTCTCTATAAGTAGGACCTTTTACTATTGTATTAAGAGCTTTTGATCATGTTTTTATGATTGAACCCTCTTTGGGAGGCTGGCCATTCGGCCATGCCTAGACCTTGTTCTTATGTATTTTCAACGGTGGAGTTTCTACACACCATAGATTAAGGTGTGGAGCTCTGCTGTACCTCGAGTATTAATGCAATTACTATTGTTCTTCTATTCAATTCCGCTTGTTCTTGTTCTAAGATATCACTTGTTCTTCAACTTGATGAATGTGATGATCCGTGACACTCATCATCATTCTCACCTATGAACGTGTGACTGACAACCACCTCCGTTCTACCTTAGATTGGGTGAATATCTCTTGGATTCCTGATACACGATGCATGGTTGATCGCCTGACAACCGAGCGCTCGCCTGACAACCGAGCCAGCCATTCCGTGAGATCAGAGTCTTCGTGGTATAGGCTAGAACTGATGGCGGTATTCAAGAGAATCCGGAAGGTCTAACCTTGTCTGTGGTATTCTGAGTAGGATTCAATGATTGAATGACTGTGACGAGCTTCAAACTCCTGAGGGCGGGGCGTTAGTGACAGACGCAAAAGAATCACTGGATTCTATTCCGGCCTGATTGAGAACCGACAGATGGATAGCCGTGCCGTGACAGGGTGCGTTGAACATTTCCACTGAGAGGATGGGAGGTAGCCACTGACAACGGTGAAACCCTTGCTTAAGCTTGCCATGGAAAGGAGTAAGAAGGATTGGATGAAGACAGTAGGAAAGCAGAGAGACGGAAGGGACACAGCATCTTCATGCGCTTATCTGAAATTCCCACCAATGAATTACATAAGTATCTCTATCTTTATCTTTATGTTTTATTCGTATATCACCCATATCCATTTGAGTTTGCCTGACTGAGATCTACAAGGTGACCATAGCTTGCTTCATACCAACAATCTCTGTGGGATCGACCCTTACTCGCGTAAGGTTTATTACTTGGACGACCCAGTACACTTGCTGGTTAGTTGTGCGAATTTGTGTTTATGCCATGGTATTGAACACCAAGTTTTTGGATTCATTACCGGGGATTATTTGAGTTGTGAAAAGTATTGTTCACAATTTCGCGCACCACCCACCAAAATCACATGAAATAGACAACAAAACCATTCTCAAAAAGGAAACCACAAGGAACAAGTTGGCATCAACGGACACAAGAAAAAAGGTCCCAAGGGGATGGAAAAAGAAGAAAATCCCTACAGAAGATTTCTCACCAGGAGATGAAGTGGTCTATACATACTTCCCATCTATACCACCTCACTTCCCCACTATCCCATCCCAGCTGCCTCCAGTGTACACCATCAACAAAATCTTGTCCCTAGAGCATATGGAGCTTATCAACAAGGCCAATGGACATAGGTTCACTGCAAGGGAGAAGATTTCAAGCACTATCAGCCACCTTGACAAGGACCAAACGTCAAGTTAATGACGCTAAAGAAGCGCTTCATGGGAGGCAACCCATGTTCTATGCCCTCTTCCTTTAATTTCTAATAGTAGTAATAAGGCAAATTTCATGGATTTTTAAATCAATTTTGACGACCAATATAAGACCCCTTTACATGCAGCGTATAGTACATGATAAGTTTGGTGTTCAAGGCACACCAAGTGGGCTTAAACACACTTTATGAGGTAAAATTATTCTCCAAACTTGTTGCACCATATGATCACAAACAAGTTTGGTGTACCAACGTTGCATGCATGGAAAATTTAGTGGCTGATTGATTTGCATTCATGGAAAGCATTTAGTCATTTAAAAACAAAAGAAATAGATATTTTTTTTAGCTAGTTCACACCTTAAGTTTTCCCACCGAAAATTTCAAATTAACAATTTGCATTCTTTTTTTTCGTGTATAGGGAATCAAAAGGGACATTGATGGTACTTGATAGGATAATTAAGGAAGGGAGATTCGGCCACTATACCAAGGAAATCTCACACTTGTCTTCAAGGGGAATATCTTTGGAAGTGTTGCCATGCAACATTGGGAGTTGGATAGCTTTAGAGACCAAACCAAGACCCTCATAAAAGAGGTGATCCTTGTGCTCATTCAATACCAAACCCCAACCGTCCACTATCAAACAACACCATCAATCCACACCCTTCAATCATTTGCCATCTTCCTATATAAACCCCTTCACACAACCTCTCCGTACACACTTCTTACTCTCATTCCTCTCCCTTCCTTTTTCTCGGATACACACACTTCATCCTCCTCCAAAAAGTTTTACACACACTCTCCTAGCCACGTCTAGTGAACCACAACCACTCATCAACCATCTTGCATGGCATCATCAAGTTCCAAGAGGCGAAAAGGAAAGGAGCCCATGGAGCAACCTCCTTTCGACGCCGGGAGATTCAAAATTGCCTTTCATGAGCTTCAATATGAACGGATCAAGAACAAGAAAATATTGCCATAGTTGACATTCCAATTCAATAAGGATGAGTGCCCTAAAATCAGAGAAAAGATTGCACAGAGGGGTTGGCAAAAGCTCACCAATCTAGAGACAAAGATAAATGCAAACCTCATCAAGGAGTTCTATGCAAATGCAGTCAGAGAAGACAGCACTAGGGCCCCCACCTTTAAAAGTTATGTAAGAGGAACAAAGGTGGACTTCAGCCCCACTGCTATAACAAGGACTCTTCAACTGAAATCACCATATTTTGATGAGCTTAGCTATCAAGTAAGAATAAGTAATGCCCCTGATGAAGATGAACTTGAAGAAATCGTGAGTGATATGTGTGTTATTGGGTCTGATTGGGAGAGATACTCGGACAAGAGGGCGAAGTTCATTAGGAGAGGAAACCTTATCCCAGAAGCCAAGGGATAGTTTGAGCTAGTGATGAGGTCTATCTTTCCAGCCGCAAACAATTCTGAGGTCAATATAGCTCGAGCCACCATGGTACATTGCCTAGTGAAGGGTGGAAGCATCAATGTGCATGAGATTATAGCTGAAGGAATCCAGGATTCAGCCGAGAAGAATGATCCGGGCGCTAGACTTTGGTACCCCAATACCATCCTGAGACTATGCATGAAAGCCAAGGTGGTGTTCGAAGACAACAATCCACAATGGGTAAATCCTGGAAGGTTAGTCACATTCCAACGCATACACTATGTGACACTTGCTCAACAACAAAGAAGACCTCAGATAGAGAAAAGAACTGCACAAGAAGAATCCCACCTAGAAAAACCTCACCAAGAAGAACCCCAACAAACAGGGCACCAGCAAGAAGGACAATTTGATCCAACCAATATAAATCTATATCACATCAAGGAAGCCATTGAGTATATGACAAGTAGCTATATGGAGGGACAAGAACAGCAACTACATGCCCAAGCTCAAAGGATGGATCATCAAGAAAAACTACTCTCTAGTTGGATGGATCAACAAAAAGAGTGGCAGAAACAGCAAATGGAGTTACAACAGGAGCATTACTCCCAACTCACCCAAGCCATCAATCAAGTGTCCGAAAGGCGAGAAAGCCAAGACAAACGCCTTCAAGAACTCAACCATTGCCAGATGGCTCAGATGAAAGCATTCAATGAATTCAGTATGCTCAATGAAGGAAGGCAACTGTATCGAGAAGAATTCAGCATAAACACTCAGGCCAAGTTAAACTATATGACTGGGCATATGCATAACTTGTACCCTGCCATCCCAAGTTATGAGGCAGTCCATAAGGACTTAACAGAGCAAGAAGAGGGGAAGGTGAAATAGCAAAAGGAAGCATTAAAGAAGAAGATGGAAGATGCTGGTTTCTGGAAAAAGATGATAGAAAAGCGAAAGGGGAATGGGGACTCAAGCAATCAAGGAGGATCCCGAGACAAAGGAACATGATCATTTCAGGTGGTGGAGTCCTTTTTCTACCTTTTTCAAAGCTTTAAATAAGGAAAATCTTGTATGAGAACATGCTTCCATGGTAGCTTAGGATTTTTAATTCTACATTTAAGTTTTTCATTGCTTAAGTTTATGTTTATTGAGCTTAATGTCTCTAGTGTTCACTTCCACCTTTCTTACTTGTATGCTTGTCCTTTAAGTTAATAAAAAAGAAGATGCTATGAAAAGAACAAGAGTGGAGTTATTTCGTGAAGTAGGTTCTGAATGTTTGTGGTAGGATGATTAGTAAGCTAAGTTGGTTTACCAAACAAGAAAAGAAGGCAACTATCTACCCTGAATCCTATGCTTGAAACACATCCTATGAGACTAACTAAATAATAAGATCCCAATAAGAAAAGAGAAAGAGCAATAAAAGTAAAAAGGAAAGAAACACAATAAGAAACAATGCTAGGCACCAGGGGTTTTAAGATTGAGGCATGTGTCTGTGGTGTTCATGTGCAAGGGATATGCTTGGATGAATAAGCTCTTAGGGGTGCCTCATCACTTGGTAACTTGGATTAACTAATCCAGGATTATCAGCTAAAAGTCCACTATCAAGAGTGACCTTTGCTACAAAACACTTAGTAACCCAAAGAGGTGCTGACACCAAGGTCTCAAGAAAGAAAAATAACAAACCATGTGCCTGTGGTGTGTATGTATGAGGGAAAGAGACTTGGGGGAGTAAGTCCGTAGGGGTGTCTTAACACCTAGCACCTTGAGCCAACTGGTTCGGGAGTGTTGACTGAAAGCTTATCATAAAGAGTCGCCCTCTTACAGAGCACTTAGCCAAAAGAAGAATGTAATAAACCTTGGAAAAGAAGGAATGATCAACAATTAAGAAGTCTCAAGGGATGTAATCAAGAGAGTGACCAAGGACTTGATAAAGGCCTGAAACCTAGTAAAGGAAAGAACCTAAGTTGCTATGAATGAAACCCCATAAACCAGGAATTCTACTTCTATATTATCTTCTTGCTCTTTCATTTATTCTTCCTATGTTTCAGTACTTGCTTAGGGACAAGCAAGCTTTAAGTTTGGTGTTGTGATGCTAGGGCATCTAGGCCAGTTTCACTGACTTTTTCTTTACTGTTTTAAGGCAGTTTCATGCATTTTCTTAGTGAATAAGGCAAGTTTTGGATGAAAATATACTTACACCTTGATTCAAGCAACTATTGTGAATTTCACATGATTTCATGAGGATTTTGCTAGAATTGAATGATAAATTGATGATGCATAATCTCATGACTTTGGCTAGAGCTTTGATGCACTTTATTTGCTTGATTTCAGGACAAAAGAAGCAAGGAAGAACCACGTTAGTACTCACGTTAATCTAGTTAACGTGACCACTAACGTGGAATGGTAAATAGCTTGCAACGTTAAGGAGAAAAGTGATCACCAATAACGCCCGCGAAGCCATCATAAGCCCACGTTAATTGCCACGTTAACTAAGTTAACGTGGTAGTTAACGTGGAGACAAAAGAAAGCTCCAACGTTAGTGGTAAACGTGAACACCACTAACGTTCCAAGAATTGGCAATGAGCCACGTTAAAAGTCACGTTAACTTAGTTAACATGAACTCTAACGTGGAAGAGAAGAACAATGCCAACGTTAGTGACACTCACCTTTGTCACTAACGTTGGATCAACTAGCATTGCCCACGTTAGTGGTCACGTTAAGACCATTAACGTGAAAGTTAACGTAGAGCTGAGATTGATGAGCCAACGTTAGTGACACTCACCTTTGTCACTAACGTTGGAAGATGGCATTACTACCACGTTAGTGGCCATGTTAACTTAGTTAACGTGAGCTCTAACGTGGAGAGTAGGGGCACTTTGAGCGTTAGTGACAAAGGTAACTGTCACTAACGCTCTCGAAGGTGAGGCATAACCACGTTAAGAGCCACGTTAGTTACACTAACGTGAACTCTAACGTAGGGACAAAGGGTTATAAGCCAACGTTATTGGGAAAGGTGAGTCCCAATAACGCTAGCGAAGATTTACAAGGCAACGTTAGTGGTCACGTTAGTGCCACTAACGTTGGAGTTAACGTAGGCTATATGGGGTTGGAACGTTAGTGAAAATTGTGATTGCCACTAACGTTCTCGAACCCACAATGTCACTTAATGTTAACTTCACTAACGCCCATGCCTAATTCATACTCTCTGCAAGCTAGGCCCACTAAAGATTGGAACTGCTTCAACTCAAGATCCAAAGCCCACATCCAAGACTTGAAGAACTCACTAGAAGATCAAGAGGAGTATTATATATAGGAGTAGTTTTGAACTATAGAGAAGCTTAGCACTTTGGAGAACTACTCTCTGTATATTTACTTTTCTGCACTTTTAGCTGGGATGTATTATTTTCTGCCATTTTCTATTTCTAGAGATATGAACAAATAAACCCCTTTCATTGGGTTAGGGAGCTCTGTTGTAATTTGATGGATCAATTATAGTTTTCATTCTCTTCTTCTTTCTTCTCTTTTGATTTACTAGAAAGCTTTCGATCTTAATTCAATTGGTTAGTTGTCTTGGAAATGAAACTCTCCATAATTGGATCTTCTCTGAGCCTTGGGAAAGGGATGAGGAGATCATGCTAGAAATGCTTTCTCATGTTGGACCAAATTGGGGTCTGGGCAGATATAGTGACATGTAATCCTCCCAACACTTTGATTTGGAAATACATGTGGTATAATCAGTGACCATACTTCATCTCTTCCCATAAGCAATTAAATCAAGGAATTGGGCAATTGTTCAAGCTTAGAGAGATTAGATTACCAAGGAATTGGAATCTAATCACCTAAGATTGCCAAGGAGATCAATAGATGCATTGATTGAGGAAGATGAAAATGAACTTGATCCGAAGAATACAACATCTCCTGAGCCCAGTGAATTCCCCATTTCTGATCTTACCCATTCTCTTTATTTTCTGTCATTTATTTTTCTGCTCATTACCCCAAACCCCATTTAAGATTCTGCACTTTAATTTCTGTTATTTACTTTTCCGTCATTTAATTTTCTGCAATTCTCAAACTACACTCTATTTAGCTCAACTAGCATACTCTTCCAACTAAAGTTGTTTGACCAATCAATCCCTGTGGGATTCGACCTCACTCTATTGTGAGTTTTTACTTGACGACAATTCGGTATACTTGCCGAAGAGAAATTTGTTGAGAGACAAGTTTTCGTGCATCATTCCCCGTATTTCCCTCGGGGTCCTATTCTCCATTCCCTTATGTTTAACATTCATATAAAAATTATAGTAAAAAATATCAAAAAAATAAAAAACAAACTAGAAAATACTATTACAAACATACAAACATATCTTATCCAAGATTATAAGTCCACAAATACAACATAGGAAATTATAGTCCATAAAATAAAATTTTAAAATACAATTTTTATTCTAAAAAAAAACAATAAGATATAGTCTTTAACATCAAGTGGAAATTGGAGAGAGTTGGGGTTGTGGGAGAGAACAGCGTATGGTGCTGTGGGAGTTTTGGAGTTTGAACAAAGTGGAGATGGAAGAGAGTTTGGACTGGGAATAGAGAGTAGATGGCACAGCAAACAATACAGTGAGTAGGGAAGACTGAATAATAGGGTTAGGGTTTTTTAATTGGTGAAATTACTAAAAAATCCCTATGTTAGAAATAAAGTAAGGTTATTTAAGAAATTTCAAACATTCGAAAAATTATTGGGGATGGGGCGGGGATCTCCACTCAGGTCCCCGCGCCTGTCTCGGGAGAATTTTGCTCCCCAACCCCATCTCCATGAAAAAAATTATCCACCATCGGAGACCCATTCGGGGCGGTCTCCGCGGGAATCCCTGCCTCCTAGGAATTTTTGACACTCCTAAAATAGTATATATTAAAGATTATAAAAAAGTAAATAAAAAAAATAATTAAAAATATATTTATCTTTTTGTAAAAAAATTTAGTTATTCTTCTTAAATATTATAAAAAAAATTTGGTCATTCTTAATAATTTTGGTATTAAAAGTCTTTTTTAATAATTAAATTTTTCTAACGATCTTCTAGAATAATTTTCCATTTTATTATGGTTGTGTTATTTTTTTTAATTTTAAAATTTAATAATATCATGAATACCTGCACCCGTATGTATGACGAAAATGGAATGGGGACGGGACATTTTATTGAACAGGATGGAAGACGGCGGAGAAAGAATATATCTCCACTTTCCTCCTTTCAAGGTCAAAAGCTTTTCTATGCAATAGTTTACTTTCGTAACGATGATGATTGCAATTTTTCCCCTCCACCATAGATATGGAATATAGTAAGTAATTTTTCTTGCCGAAATGCAAACAATGACAAATGCAAAAGCATATGTAAACACGAAAAGCACGTATATAGATACAAATTAAACGTGTTAATTAAAAGAATACGTTGAAGTTGTTTCTATACAATTGCTAACCATGGTTTTAATTTCGTGTTGTTAAAATTAAACCAAGTCCGTTAAGAGAACAAGCAAGAAGAAAGATATGCTTTCGTGATCCCAAACAATATGAGGAATATGCATCGTACAAGGCATCAATGAAGAGATACACAGCAACGGTTAGAATAATTTGCCTTGCAAGCAAGTCTTTTGACACCAAGAGCATTCTTTTCGGTCGCTCTTATCGCTTTGTTTATTGGGCAAATGTGTCAACTAAACAGTCACCACTTTTTAGATATATAAAATTGATAGTCTAAATTAATTTAATCAAATTTATGAAATTATTTAACGGTTCTACGCAAGTTTCCACCCTAATTATAATTTGGAAGTATAGTAATGTCACTGCCCGTCGTTGTTACATTTATAATGTATATATTTATAAGTTGCTTTTCTTGTAAATATATCTATTGTCTTTTATGTGTTTCTTTTGTTTTGTGTTCATCAAAAGAAAACCACTGGCGTTATAGTATTTTATAATGCGTTTTGGTGAGTCATGTGGATCCCATTCATTTTAGATAGACATTATGCAATGTAATGTTTTATGACTTTTATGGGCTATGGCGTGCAATGCACTATGCAGGTAAAACCAACAAGACAGAATGCTGTTGTTGTTGAATGTTGAGTGAGACCCTTGTCCTGTCAATAACTCAACATTTCACTCGTATTTTTTTTTAAATATTAAAAATTATTATAATTTATTAATGTTACTATTATTTTTAATTATTAATTTAATTTTTTTAATTAAATAATCTAATAATATATTTTAGTCTATATTTTTAAATATTAATAATTAATTACGAATTAAAAATAGTAAATTTTAATTATCCTCTAATGTGTCTGCATTCTTTTTATGTCGTCACTTCAATGCACACGTTTTATATGGTATCACTAGTATACTCAATTAACCAAAATAAACTCAACAACATTCCCCTCAATGAAGCATTGCCCCAGACCCCTTCTTTGTTTTCAGTACGTGCTATTATCAATTTTAAATAATTTTGTTTCACATTCATCCCCCATGGAATAAACTTTTTTTGGGACCGATAAAATAACTTGTTATGCTCTCTTAATTTGGTGCAGTGTGCTTTTGTTGACCTTATTTTGACTTTTCTTTTGGTAATCTAATGGAGCCTAAGTCCAACACAAAAAAAAAAAGCAAACTAACTCATTTGACAAATGAGTTTAAAGACCCTCCAATCCTGCTCCATGAGAATCTTTAAATCTAGCTCAGATTTATTAATGAAACTATATCCAAATGATTTGTTCAAATTATGCTTAGTCATTTAGGTGTTGCCTCCCCTTAGAATATGCGGATTTTTTCTTTTTTGACTGAGTTTCAGCTATTAGTTTATCCATTGAATCGTTATTGGGCCAATATTAATCAATAAAATCCAAGTAACAAAAGACACTGTTACCAGCGTCTAGATTAAGTAAATCCAACAAGTCCAATAAATCAAATGCCACTCCTAAGAAAAGAAACGTAGTTTTGACCAAACAATAGGGTTAGCAATGAGTAGAGTAAAGTACGGTTTGGACTCTACTCTAATCCTACTCGCGTGTTGAAATTTTTTTTAAAATTATATTCGTGGATTGAAAATTTTTCAATCGTAACCCTACTCGCACCGTAAAGTTCTAAATCCTACCCTACCAATCTTATTCGCAGAAAATAAAAAAAATTTCAAGTAAATATAAAATTCAACCATTTCAAATTTCATACATATTAATAAAATAGAAAATAAAAAACTAAGTTCAAATTAAAATTTAAAAACAATAAAATCTTAAAAAATCTAACATAAAATTACAAATAATATGATCATCAACTAATTTAGTGGTTATTTCAAGTTTTTATAAGAGAAAGATTGTGGGTTCAACACTCACGTTCTTCACTACATATATAACTTTTACATATATATTATATAATATATTAGAGGTGCGGATAGGGTAGGATAGAGTATACCTTTAATCCATACCCTACCCTACCCACAAGCAAATTCACACCGCACCCTACCCTACCTGCAGTGGGTAAGGTAGACAATCCTATCCGAACAGATTGATCTGGATTGAGTACTTGCGGGTAGGGTATAGATTGCCAGCCCTACCAAACAACAAAAAGAAAAGAAACGAAGTGACTGAGGCTTGTGACGTAATGACAAAGTTGTTTGCTTCAAACAGGAATGGATCCTCTCAATTTTTGTAACAATTGAAGGAGTAAAGTGTGATTTTTTATTATTAATTTTATAAGTGGGACTAAGAAAAAACATAAGAGAGAAAACAATAAAGAATTAGAGATCTATTGAATCTGTTGAATTTTTTTTACAATTGAGAGGATCTATTGAATTCGAGTCTTAGTCGTGACTAAATTAGTGTGTGTGAGTGGATGAATGTGTAAGTATATTTGTATGACAAAAAAAATTAAAATAAAGTAATATAAAAAAATAAAGATGAAGTTGTTGAAGACAATTATTTATTGGAGTGAATAGTTAAATTAGTTTTCGAAGAATTTTTTTTTTTAAATTAGTACTTAAAAGATTTTTTAATTAAAGAGTAATATATCATTTCTAACCATAAAAGTTAAAAACGCTGATATATCTATCCATAGAAGATAAAAATTACCATTTATACCCATAAAAGATTGACTTTCGCAAGCAAAATTATCCAAACCCTAAATAATACACAAAATCTCCAAACTATCCTTGATGAGACTCATCCTCTTCAATTCTTCATCTATAGTCGTGAACCACCACTGCCGCATCATCATCCCCTTTCCACTTTCTCGCTCTCACTCACTCACCAGTCGTGTTCTTTCTCCTCCATCTTCTTCAATCGTCCTCTCTCTCTTTCTCTCTCCCCATCTATTCACTTTTCTCCTTCCTCTTCTCTCCCTATTGATGTTTCTCTTTTTTCTATCATTCTTCTCTGTCTTCAATGCATTAATGGTGGTTCCTCCTTTTACCGTCACGAGCAACATCTTCTCCTCCCCTCATCCTCCTCTTCTTCTTCTTCGAGAGGTTTCTAACTTCAGGAAGTAGCAATTTTTGAAGTCCTCTATTTTCTGCAACCACAACTTCTTTAGCATTGAGTTCCTTCTTTTTCTAAACATCGTATCTTTGTCTTTTTCTTCTCTCGGCGTCACTGCTCTCTTCTCCTCCTAGCGATGCGTCTTCGTCATCTTCTCCTCCTAGCAATGCGTCTTTGTCATCTTCTTCTTCCAGTGTCGCCAAAATCGAATTAGTGTTCTATGTTATTTGCAACAAAAATGGTGATCTAAAATTTGAGCAATTGACATTTTTTTGTGAAGGTCCTAAGAAATTAGGGTTTTATTTTGAATATATACATGTTCTATTTTTCGATTTGATCTGAGTTTGTTCTTTTTTGTGATTTTGAAGAGGATAATAGCTGGGCTATGTTGATGTTCAAGAGGTGAGAGAGGAAAAGTGAGAGAGAGAGAGAGAGAGAGAGAGAGAGAGAGAGAGAGAGAGAGAGAGAGAGAGAGAGAGAGAGAGAGAGAGAGAGTAGTGGTGGTTCACGGCTGACAGAGGTGCTGCAGATAGTGAGTGAATGAGTTAGAGGGTGGGTGGGTGAGAGAAGAAAAGGGGGAAGGGGGAGTTGCGACACAGGGAGAGAGTGAAATTAGATCAAATCAACCCCAAATTGAGGGATTTCAATGCCTCAAGTTTTTTCCTCAATTAGGTTTTGATTTGATCTCATTTCATAAACTTATCATGCTAATAGTCAATTAAGACTCCTATATATGTGTTGTAGTACCATTTAACATGTTATATTAACAAATTTTGACACTGTTAACAAAAAAATGTCAAAAAGACTAATAAGATTAATTTAAAATTTTGAAGAACGAATATGATTAAAAAAATCTTTGGAACTAATTTGAAAAACAAATGATCTTTTAGGGATGAATTTGACTATTTATCCTTATTTATTGCTAAAATATAAAAAAAAAAAAATATGAATGCAATGAATAATTTATTGTAAACTTAGGAAGTTAGAATTGAGTGTCAGCATTGATGTTAAATCATATGATCATATGTCCCCTAACCTAGCTACTGCTGTTGAGAAGGTCGCGCGCCGCCATTAACCTTGCAAGATGGTAGCCCTACAACCTCTCATTTTCCTTCTTTTCTTCTCCTCTTTCTATTCTTCCTCCCCTATCATTTACTGTTTTCTTTTTTTATGTTTGTTTTCTATTTTTTTCTCTTCTCATTTGTTAATCTTTTTCCCTTTCTTCTACACTCTTTCACTTGTGACTCCTTCTTCCTCTTCTCATTTGTTAGTCTTTTTTCCTTTTTTTGAAATAAAAAGCTCATCACAATAAGGTGGAGCATCAAAGTTTCAACAGAAAAGTACTAAACACATAAATTAAACTGATTCCTAATCATCTTCGACAAAAGCCATCAATAACTCAAGAGATCAAATATCACTCCACTCTTTGTAACTCTTAATCGACATGTTAACTACTCTTGCAACACCTGATTCTTGATTCCTGAAAATTCTATCATTCATTTTCAACCAAGTACTCCAAATGATAACAATGAAACCAAACTCACCAATATTCTATTAATTTGACTGCACGATTGACCCCTGAACCATGTAAACTTACGGTCATTCAGCTATATATCCATCAGTTCGATAATGCTGTTAACACACTAGCACCTTTTCTTTTTTCCAACTGCACAACGTCATTGAAGACACCCATGCAGCAAAGAGGAACCTGACATATTTTCGATAAAAAGTCAACTCTTCCCGTACAACAAGCTTCTCTTCCCTTGTATGTGCACTATACACCAATCAAATAGCACAAATAAAAATTATTGTTTATCAATTCCCCTTCTATACACAACCATTTCTCCCCTTTGTAACAATTACTCAACCTAAACATCATAACATCCCACATTATTAATAAACCTCCAGAAGCACCTTCCAATCTTACAAATTCCAAACTCACCGCATCATTACCCCAAAATTGCACTACATCAAACTTAGAAATCACTTCCTTCTTTGTCTCTATCAATCCTAATATATTCACTTTATTTTTACTCTTAAATTTTGTACCATTTTTCACTTTCCAACACCCCCTAAACCCCTCATATTCCACAAACTAAAATAATTTAAAAACTTTATTACACACCTTATTTCGGTTTTTAGGGCGACACCTTCTTGCTTTCTCTTTCTGTTTTGCTTGCCTTTTTTTGTGTGCCAATACTTCATTCTGAGCTTGTAGAATAGTCATAATGTCCTCATCCTCGTCATATAAAACAGCTCCTGATTCAACAGCCAGATCCCAAGCAGCCCTATTTTCAGCTATATCTTTATCCCAACTTCCTCCGTGTTCATCTTGATTAGTTTCACCGTCTGCATCCTGCTCTGGGTCCTCCGAATCTTCTAAGTTCCTTATAGCCCTTTCATCATCCAATCCAATTTCCTGCACCACTGTATTCTCATCCTCTAAATCTGAATCTTGCACTGCATTACCCCTCATTAGACATATGCCAACATGCTGCTTATCACTCTCGTCCAAACTAGCGTGGATCTCATTAACTACACTTGGTGGAATATTTTTTTCCGCTGTGCTATTCGAACAATTCTCCGCACCTCCGCCAATCTCTTTTCCGGCTTGATTCTGCTCGTTGGGTGCATAAGGGGCTTCACGTTCCTCCCTTCCCTCCACGCCATCAAGTTCAGCACGGACATTATCACCTCCGCCACTAGCAGTTGACTTCCACACTGCTCCCAAATTTGCCTCGTCGACGATGTTCATCGTGGCATCAACCTCGCGAACTCCATGACCAGCCACGCCCCTCTCGTCACCGTCGCCCGCAGCAGCCAGTAAGGAGGCCCTATTTAAATGCACATTGATGTACTCTCCGTCGCACCACACAGCCACTTCGCCGCCACACCGCACTAATATATTGGGCCTTATATGCTTCAACTCAGCCCCAACTGAACTTTTGTTCAACACCAGATCAACCTCTTCTTTCCGTTTATCCCCGTATTCCCAAGTCTCTGTTCTTTCAGAGATTACTTCATTGCTGATTGTTTGAGATCCCATAGATTCCGCACTCACCGTAACTGTCGGACACACCAAAGGATTATCCGATCGCATTTTCAAAAGACTCTCATGCCACTCATCCAAATCCTCAACAGTAAATACCTTTCTATCCTTGTCATGCTCTGCCTCCCGTAGCCCATGTGGCATCGTTACCATTGCATTCTATCCCACTGATAAACCATTATTTTATGATTTATATTATGTTTAATTGTGTGGTTTTATCAAGTCTTCACCCACTTATTCATATGATTTGCATGTATTTACAATTCCTTCCTGAAAATATTTTATGATTAAAAACTTGCTTCCTAAAGATCTTTTAATTGTATATTTTTAGTCTCTTTTATACCATATGATGCCGTGATCTATGTGTTAAGTGTTTCAGGCTTCATAGGGCAGGAATTGCCTAGAGAATGGAGAGGAAGCTTGCAAAGATAGAAGGAACACAAGAAATTGAGGAGACGACCAGCGAGAAGTGACGCGGGCGCATGGCTCACGCGACCGCGCGAAATAGAAGAAATCGCAGTGACGTGCTTGCTTGCCTGACGCAACCGCGTAGATTGGAAGCTGCACGAGTGACGCGAATACGTGGACAACGCGCACGCGTGGCGCGGAAAATGCTGAGTGACGCGAACGCGTGGATGACGCGGTCGCGTGACGTGCACGATCTACAGAATTACAGAAGTCGCTGGCATAGAGTTTGGGCCGCGTTTTAACCCAGTTTTTGGCCCAGAAACGCATATTAGAGCCAGGAAACATGCAGAGACAAAGAGAACATTTATTCTGCATAATTTTTAGTTTTAGATCTAATTTTTACTCCTCCTCTAGGTTTTTGATATACATTCATAATTTAGGATTTGAAGATTTTTGGCTTTGGTGATTAAGAAGAGTCTACCTCTAGAACTGGTCATTCTAGTTTGTTTACCTACTTTTCATTTACTCTTCCATATTCTTAATTTGTTCAGAGTTGACATTGGATTACTTTTAGAGTTCATTAATACAAGACCATTTTTATTTTTAATTGATCTCTTTGATTATTATTTATCATGTCTCTTTTTATTTTCTCTCTTAATTTTGTGAGGTCTATATTTATGATAATGGAGTAGTTGCCCAACTTGATTGGGAGTTGATTAAAAGGAGAACCTTGAGTTGGAATATTCAAGAGTTCAATTGTAATTGGTTCGTTGTTGGTTGACTTGTTAGTCACTAACTCTAATCCTTCCCAAGGGAGAGGATTAGGACTTGTGAATAGAAGTTAACTTTTAACTTGACTTTCCCTCATTCGTTGAGGGTTAACTAAGTAGAAACAACTACTAATTATTAATTAATTTTGGAAAAATTCCAACAAGGATAGAACTTCCGATTAATCTTCTCCCGGTCAATATTTTTATTTAAATTACATAAATTCTCTAATTTAATTTTCTGTTAATCAAACTAAAAACCATTTTGAAAAAAACCTCTGATTAGTAAAATAGCACATCTTCCTACAACTCGTTGGGAGATGACCTGTGACTCATAATCCCAGTAATTAATTTATAAAATTTGTGACAACTCTTTTTCTAAATTGACAAGTAGATTTTTGTTGGTTAAGAGCTGTACTTGCAACGCCATTTTTCTTAATAATTCTTAATCTGCCAATTTCTCCCACGTCACCCACCTCCAACGGTTTCCTCTGAATTTCTAGTTCTTCACTTCTATGGTGTTCCAAGATAACTCTCTCTTTCTCGTTCACCTCAATATTCTTTTCTTTGATTTTTTCTTGTTCTCCATCAGGAGACTCCCTGACATCTTCATCGTGCGTAGTGATTTTTTCTCAGACATCAATCCTCCTCCTGTACTTAGCCTCACCCACAAAGATCTCTTTGCTCTTTAATCGCATTCCATTCATCTCTTTGATGGCCTTTAATGCACCTCCTTTTGTAGTATACCTGATAAAAGCAAACAGATGGATCCGGCCATACTTCTCCTTACGTGCCAAATAGATGTCATTTATCCTTCATGTCTACTTGAACATATGAAACAATTCATTTTTCGAAACATTGCCAGGTAAATTATCCACAAAAATTGTGAATGATTCACTCTCCAATCGGAGATACGCTTTCCAGTTCCAAATCCATGGATCTTTTCCAATATGAGACTGTCTAACTTTATCCCACCTTACATTAGACATAGATAGATTATAGAGTAACAGGAGTGCTTACTCTCATACTTTTATTGAAGGACCATTCTGCCAGTCTCTTTTTCTCTGATTGTGTCACGGACGGGGTTGTGCGGTGTGAATGTAGCGACTCTTGGTGGTTTTCTTTTACATTCTGCCACCTATGACTCCTTCTTCTCCACCGCCTCCTTCTTTCCATCGCTTTGCCTCTAATTTTTACTATTTTGTTGTTGTTTTTATTTTAAGACTTCAAATAACTTCTTTTGTGGTGTAATTTCTCTTCTTTTATGTTGTGTTTATTTTCTCTTTTTATGGGTGATGTTGATTTATTGGTGCAAGTTTAGATATCTTCTCAAATACAAGAGAAAAATATTTTGAGGATAATTTTTTGTTTATGGATATGTCTTTAGATCAAGAAATAGATCAGATTTATTTAAAAAAAAAAAGAATATGTATCTCATAATATTGCAGTTCTTTATGAGTAGATCTATATATAAAACAAACTCTCAGTTTTATCTTAGTTTCTATGAGTTAAGATTCTTTGTAATTGAATTTTGAACTTACTCTAAGCTTTTAGTTCAACATAAATTTTATTGTTTCTTTTTTCTTAGACTTAGATATTATCTTTTCTTATCTTATGTAAGTGTCGAATGACTTTTTCATGAATGAAATGCATTTCTTCCGTCAAAAATTAAAGAAATTTTTTCTCTAACATATATGTGATCACTTAAAATTTTTTTGGAATTAAAATAGGACATTTAAAAACTTTTGTGACTGAAATAAGACATTTAAAATATTAAAAATCAAATTAGATTTCGACTCAAATATTGGAGACCAAAATAATACTTTACCATATATATATATATATATATATAAGTTGAGCTATAAATAAGTTGAACTACCATACTCTCCTTTTTAAAAATTTATAGAATCACTAAGACAATCATTTTAATTGTTATTATAATACATTTATTTTTTCATATATAAATCTTGCTCGAAATAAACCAATAATTATGTTATTTTGTTATTTGTAATAAACATGAAATTTATTATAATTTTATTATTTTTAATTTTAATTTAAATAATTTTATATTTTGTTTTATTAATGTGTTTATAAAATATGAAATGATTACGTATTATATTTGGTTAATGAGTAAATAGTCATTTTTTTATTATCAAAGATTTAAACGTGAATAAAACTAACCACAAAAAATTAAACTAACATAATACCTAACAAAAATGAGTATCGTTTGACAAAAATATTCAATCGTTAAATTTAGAACTAATTCCGTTAAAAATTTAATTATTTTTCTTTCATCTTCTCCATCCCAATCTTTGGTATAGGATTCGACGGTCGCAGAACATTTGGACCATTAAATGGTCTAATAACAAAACATATTTTTTAAACTTTTTTAATAAGTGTTAAATAATCCTTGTTTAATTTTAGCTACAACTTAATCTTCTATATATTATTTGTTATAAATTATTTTTTATTATTCATCTATCATGTTTATTAACAATTAGAAACAAAAATAACAACGAAATAGATCTTCCATTAGTAGTGACCTTCATAAATATTTTGACAATGCGAATCAACGAATTTTTTTGTCCTCGATTCATTACATCTATAAACGCCAGAAAAAATCGTGTTTCTTGGTAATTCAATCGATTGGACGTATAACACAATCGATTCAATATCTCATGTTTCTTCAAAATTCAATCGATTGTTAGTGATACCCTATCGATTGAATATCACATGTTTTCTCAAAATTCAATCGATTAAATTTTGTATGTGATTAATGGTATTTTCATATCCAATCAATTGGTATGATAATACAATCGATTGTAATTTGTACATGATTAAAGTTTTTTTATGTATTCAATCGATTGGAATGATATACTAATATATATATATATATATATATATATATATATATATATATATATTAGTTTAAAAAATTCATATTTTTATGATGAAGTAATGTCATTTTTATTTATTATTTTAACAACTATGCTATACAAATATTATGTTTTGTCAATTATATTTTATTTTATACAATTAATTTGTTTATAAAAAAATATATTTTTTATTTTTTATTTGTTTGTATTCTATTTATCTTTATCTTTATCTTTATAATAATACAAATGGGAAGCTCATATGCTGACGTGGCGCTCATACGTTGAGTTTGGAAATTTATTTGTTTAAGTGTCATTACTAGAAATTTTTATAATTATATTTATAAATTATTATTTGCTTAGGTTATTACTTTTTAATTTTAAATTAGGTTGTTTTACTTAAGTTGTTATTTTTTAAATTTTAGGTTGTTTTGCTAACCCTTACATAGTAATTTTTGAAATTTTAAGTTATTTGTTTAGGTTGTTATTTTTTAAATTTTAAGTTATTCACATATTACTCTTTTAAATCATAAATTATTATTTACTTAAATTGTTACTTTTTAATTTTAAGTTATTTGCTCATAAATTAAAACTTTTAAAAATTTAATTTAAATTTATTAAACTAAATAAAGATATTATTTAATTATTTAAATTTTGCTAAAAAAATTTTATTTATAAATTAAGTAACAACTTTTGTCGCATAAGATCTCTACTATATTTAATACGCTTAAGTTATAATTAAGAAGGCACCTTTTTTAAAAAATTTGTTAATTCTTTTTATTTGAACGCTATATTTAAAACTTTGAATATTTGTATTTCTTAGGATTTATATTTTAAATATATTTATATATTTATTTTATCTGCAAATTTGATTTATATTTAAATTAATGTCAATCAAATTTAAAGAATTCTAGCTATGGTCAACTATAAAATTATAAGTGATGAGACATGTATAGCACAACAATTTAAAGTACATCAATCCTTTCTTTTACATATATTCAAAATCTAAAATTTTTCTACTTTTTTCAATGGATGGTATTCACAAAATTACAAAAATCAAACCTACAGCAATTTGTGTGTATGTATACGAGTGATAAGATGATGGACACTAACAAATTACAAAAGTTCTCCATTACCATACTCAATTGAAATGGTTTGTCTCGATGAAGATGTGAGTTTCCTACTAATTTTTCAAATAATATTAAATTTGTATTATTCATATTTAAATCTGTTTGTTTATCTCCATTTAATTATTCTTTGATTTTTTATGAATTCTAGGGAAGAAAAATACACGCCTAAGAAGGTTCTTGTGTTTCGATTTGTGAATTTGTTAAGAGACAGAATATCTTATCAAATAAGATATTTTGGTGTTGAATTCAATGTGGGTAACTTCAAAACTACACATCATGAGTATATAGTTAATTTAAACCAACGTATCGATATGCACATATTTTCAGAATCGTCAAGTATCGCACGATATAGATTTAATTCTGTGAGTTTTGACACTCTCAATGCTTTTGGGTTTGATTACACCTATTTGATTGGTAAGTTTACTGTTTTAGAAAAAGTATAATTCATTGATAAATTTATTTATTTCATTGATAATTTCGGTTATATTTTTTTAATGAACTTATTGACAATAATTTTTTTTATTTTAATCCATTTTAGATATTATTGAATATGTTGGTGGAATTAAGAATGAGATAACTCCTGAAAAAGATGACAAGTCTACTAAATACAATATTATTGAATTAGAAGACGATGATAGATAATCATATATTTATTTTTATAAATATAAAAACTTTGATATTGACTTCATTGTAAATTTACGTATTTGAATTTATTTCAGAAATTTATTCACATTTTTTAAATTGTTATTTCAACTTATTTTGTTATCAATATTTTTGTAATATTAAATCCTTTTTGTGCTCAAAGAATTTTAATTTGTTGAAAAATTTTGTTGTCAGTGAAAAAATATTTTTTCTATTATTTTACTTAAAATATTATTATTGACATGTTAATATTAAAAATATAAATAATAAGTATAATTTACTAAAAAAAAGGCATACTTTACGTCGTTTGATTTTTATGAATTCAAAATAATTAATTAATTAATTATTAATGTTTTTAAATTGTGTTTAAAACTTTAACTTAATTGTTAATTTTTAAATTATACAAAATATAAAATATGTATATAGTTTGATATTATTTTATTAATGGTTAGTTTTTAAGTTGTAATGGTATGTTAGTCTTAAAAATATAAATAAGCATAATTTACAAAAAAAAGTATTCTTTACATCATTTGATTTTTATGAATTTAAAAATATTAATTAACTAATAATTAATTTTTTTAATTGCATTTAAAATTTTAACTTAATTATTAATTTTTAAATTTTTAAAATATAAAATATATATAGTTGGATACTATTTTATTGGTAGATAATTTTTAAGTTATAATGGTATCTTAATATTAAAAATATAAATAATAAGAATAATTTACAAAAAAAAAGATATTCTTTACGTCGTTTGATTTTTATGAATTTAAAATGATTAATTAATTAATTATTAATTTTTTTAAATTGTGTTTGAAATTTTAACTTAATTATTAATTTTTAAATTTTAAAAGTATAAAATATGTATATAGTTTGATACTATTTTATTGGTGGTTAATTTTTAAGTTGTAATTAGTTTTTGTTTATTTTGTTATAAAAAATATATTTAACATTAAACATTTTATTTGACATAGAAAAATAATAGAGCGTGTATTTTTTGGCAACTATACACACGAGTTAAATGCTTTTTTGGGTTTTGACAACAAGAATGGAGCAGTTATCATCTTACAATTTGCTATAGTAAAATTATTTAACGATAATATTTATTCATAATTTTTTTAAAATATATTTTTTATGTGAGTTTTTACTCATTTTATATTAAATTATATTTTTCAGGAAAGATTGTTTTACAAATTAAAGTTTTATGTATGGCACAAAGATGTTCTTCAACCTTAAATATGAAAATGCCGTCCGATTTTAAAATATGTGTGTATGTTATTTTTTTAATTTTTGAGTTTAATATTATGTGTGTTATCTAACGTAATTATTATTTATAATCCATATTTTTCATTTTCTTATAAAGTTAAGAAGATCACTGATGATGTGAACCTCATAAACAAATTTAAAAAGGTCTACCCTATTCAAATTGTGGATACATTTATAAGTGTAATTTCTATTAAAAATCAATTCACTTTTTGCTTTCTTGGTCATTAGTAGTATCTAGTTTATAAATAATAATTAATAACTAGTTGTAATCTCACGATGTGGACTACACCAATAGTTTGCTTCCAACCTTAAAGGCATTCTCAATCATTGAAGGGGAAGAAGTAGGAGGTGTCAAGGTATTTGTTTAAAAAATGAATTTTTGTTTGTTTGTTTTCTTAAAGTTAGAGCCTAATTTTATTCAAAAAATATTATTGAGTTATAATCAAAAGTGAATGGTGAATCCGAAGTATTGGAAAATGCTATTACACCAACCAAGCGACTATCCTTGAAGTCAGAAGATTTGGGGGTGGAAGGAGATGCCTCAACTTGCAAGAAGATCAAGATTGAGAATAAAAATTGAGAATTTGGATGCATATGTTTTGGAATATCTTTTTAGAGTCTATCTAATAGAATAATACTAACCATATGTTTGTTTTGGTGAAAACATTATTTTTTCTTAAGTTGTTATTTTTTTGTGGTTCTTTTCAATTTTTATGTTTGGAATTTAGAATTTTTTTTAATATAAGTTGCAGTTATTTGGTTATTACTTGTGATTTTATGTTTTAATTCGATTCACACTGTTAAAATTTTGTTAATTTTTAATTTAGTATTTAATGTCATAAAGTTATAAATTTCTCATATGAATTATTATTGATACAATTAAGTTAGTCATTAATTTTTAATGTATACTTATTTAAAAAAATCTAATTTTAATTTCTAATTAAAGTAGTATGTTTAAAATTTTAAATTTAAATTTAAAATATAATTTTTTTAATTTTAAGTAAGCAAATGAATTTAAAAATATTTTTATTTATATAATTTATAAGCAAATATACTCACTACAAAAGATTATATTAAATTATATAAAATTACCAATTTTATTAAAATGTGAGGTTATTTATGCTATTTAATCTGTTTCTAATGTTGTTTCGACAAAATCGAATTAATTTAGTATTTTAAAAAAAATATTTTTTTCTAAATTTATGTAATTTATAAGATTATTAATTTCTAAAATGTATTTAATTTATAAGGTTATTTTAGCTTTATTTTGTTATAAATATTTTTATAATATTAATTTTTTTTGTGCTTGAAGGATTTAATTTGTTAAAAAATTTATTTTCGGTGAATAAATAATTTTCTATCTTTTTATTTAAAATGTTATTATTGGAATGTTAATTTTAAAAATATAAATGATAAGCATACTTTAAAAAAAATGTATTATGAGATCAAACAAATTTTATTATTGCAGATATTTGTCTATACGGGAGGTTGTGTAGGAAATTTTGGCTTATGATATTCATCGAAGATGGCCTTCAATGATGAGATTAACCTTTTATTTACCTGAAAAGTAAAATATCATCTTTAAAGACGATGACAATCTTGAAGAAATTATGGATTAAAAGAAGGGAAAAGGTAGATCTATCCAATAATAGAGTGAGAGAGAGAGAATGAGAGAGAGAGATAGTGAGAGAGTGTGGGCAAAAAATACTGAGACGGGTAGTTTTAGGAATTGAATCAAGGATCCTAGAGTTTGGAACCGAGAAGAGTATCATCGATCGGAGAATGAGTCGTTCTGGATCTTTTTAGATAATCTCCAGGAGAACATTTCGAAGAGAGAACTATTTCAGCTATTCAGTTGGACTGGACGAATAAATGACATATATCTATCATGAAAGAAAAAAAGGTGGTAGTATATACATCTTTACGTTCACATAATACACTACGAAGGGAGGGGATTTGAAGGCTATAATAGAAATGAATCGTATGAGATTGAGAGACAAAGTTATGTTTGTTGGAGAAGCAAAATACAGGAGATTGTTGGATGATAAGGCTTCGAGAAAGATACAGGCAGGAGGTGACGTGCGAAATGAAAATGCTCGTCAGCTGCAACAAGAACAAGAGATTGCCCCCCAGCTAGCAGTTCTAAAGATGCGAGAAAGGATAAAAAGGTGCAAGATCCACATGGAAATGGATGGATGAAGAAGTTGGAAGTCACTATGGTGAAAAAAAACTTGGACTGGCTACAGAAAAGTCTAATAGGCGGAACGACGACGGCTGTTGACTTCAGGTCTTTGAAGGAAATGGTTGCAAAGAACCTTTCGCAAGTTATTGAAGTACGCAAAATGGGAGCTTATAAATCTCTATTGATTTTTTACCGTATGTTGAGCGCTGAAGAGACATACACGGTCAAAATGAATAGCCTACTACAGATATTTCATAGTGTTTGGAGGTGGGACGAATCTAAGAGAAGTGAATCTCGAAGAGTATGGCTTGAGTGTTTCGGAGTTTCGCTACACGTTTGGTCGGTGGATACGTTCAAAGTGATAAAAGGTTAATGGGGGGAGGTGGTTGGGTGTGATAAAATGACGGAATCATGCACCTTTTTTAGTGTTAGCCGTCTACTGATTGATACTTGTGTTATGGATGTGATCAATGAACGGGTCCATATCACATTAGGAACCACTGGTTTTGACATTCTGGTTAAAGAGATGGGACAGGAAGTATTTAGTTTGCAATGTAATTCGGAAAATCTGGTGCAAGAAGTTATAGGTGAAATTCATCGAGACAACAAAAAAACAAGGTTCTCTGATGGTGTCGCTATAATGTCATCAAGCTTAACAAAATTTACAGATTAAGAAGATCAGGTAGCGGTTGTAGTTACAGAGGCGCGACAGAAGGAGGTTGAAGATGATAATAGATTGGTAAATTCAGAATCAATTTTAAACGAATGGAATTATGACAATTTAAGACTCAATCAAACAAATTTGGTAACACATCAGCCAATTAATGATGGTTCCGATGGCTTGGCAGATTTTGGGTATGTGAAGAGAGTTATGAAGCGGATTTTGAGCTCACCATTCTGTGGAATTATAGCTATAATCCTAATGGGCTGGTAAGTTCACTAACATATGGCAACGACGGTGTTGTGGTTGGCTCTAGTATGAAAGCTACTGTTCGGGCCCATGATGATAATTATTATAATAATGGTATTTTGGGCCAAGGGATTCCAAGTTCATTAGCATAAGGGAAGGAGGGTGTTGTGGTTGGTTATCCTGGGATGGAGCAAGCCCATATGGATCGGGTAGTGGGGGTTCCTATGCCAAGACCTGGGTCTAGCTTTGCATTAGCGATGTTAAAGAATCCTCGTAATTTGGGAGGCCATGACGAGAAGATTGTAGGCTACCAAGTCGTGCTTTCTGAAGTCAGTGAAGAGCGACGTCGGTCAGACAGAATGGTGGGGGTTTTCTCCGCGTAGTACGATGGTGCCACCGGTGGAGGATGAGAATGTGATGCACGCGGTGGTGCGTCGGGTCTGGACGGTGTGGTTGGTGAGAAGAGTGCAAAAAGAAAGGCCAAAATGCTGGTGGCAAGGGGCTGTTGGTTGGAAAAAGAGCCTGTACGTGTTGCTGGGCCAGTGTCAATTTTTGAGGGGGTTCAACAGGAAGAATTTGCAAATGGAGGGGTTGATGACGGATACAGTATTGGTAATACTCATCAACTCGGAGGTAGTGCTAATGCAGATTTAGTTAATAAAGACCTGGGATTTGGTTCGTTTGATGACAGAAACCAGCTGGGCCAGAATGGGGAGAGGGCTACGTTGACGAAGCAGGCCATATGGAGGAAGAAGGGCAGGCCAATGATGATGAGGACAAGGGTGACGAGGATCCAAGCTTGGATGAACAATTGTTGGAAAATCGAAGGACTTGGGATTTAGCAAAAGAATCAGGAGCAATGCTATGTAATGAAGAAGACGACATATCCTCCATGAGCAGAATGAAGAAATTGCTCAGAAAAAAAGATTGGCAAAGCAGAAGGCTAAATCAAGACGGAGCAGTCTCAAAAGTCACAATAAGGTGTGTAATAATATTTTAAAATGATTGTTAGTTCATGGAATGTTAGGGGATTAAGGGGTGATGGGAAGTTGAGAATGGTGAAAGACCTTAGGAGAAAATATAAGTTGAATATGCTAGGCCTGATAGAGACTAAAAGACATTTAGTGACAAGGTTTGATGTTCTGAAAATTTGGGGGAATGGTTGTGCGGGATGGGAGTACGTGGGGTCTGACGGTGCATCTGGTGGATTATTGCTCATGTAAGATGATGATTTTTTTAAAATGAGAAATTGCTATCAAGGAGAGAGTTGGCTGTGTGTTGAAGGGGTTTTGTCAGATAATTCTATTAATTGTGCTTTCTTCTTGGTTTATGGTGCGCATGCTAGAGATGAGAAACTTGTTGTGTGGAAGGAGTTGAACTACGTGGCTGGTTTGTGTCAGGGCCCCTGTTGTATTTTGGGGGGACTTTAATGAGATTACATAGGTGGAGGAAGGTGAGGCTCTAATAGCTTACCTTTGTCAGCGCAAGATTTTAAGTATTGGATAAATGACATGGGTTTGGTGGACTTGCCGATTAGCAACCGTAAGTTTACATGGTTTAGAGGACGTTCATGTAGCCGTATTGATAGATCTCTGGTTAGCTTGGAATGACTTGAGGCATTTCCAGGTACTCGCTTAAGAGGTGGCCCACGGAGTTTGTCAGATCACTGCCCTATTATAATGGAAGATAAAAGGATAAGGGATGGACCGAGACCGTTCCAAAGTCTAGATTCGTGGTTTGCACATGAAGGTTTCCTAAGAATGGTTAAGGAGGAATAGAGGGGGTTGGGAGAGGTATAATTCACCGACAAATTGAAGGTTTTGACGGTTCCTTTGGGAAGATGGTACAAAGACAATTTTAGTGACATGGACAAGAAAATCATGAAGTTTGAATATAAGATTAAGAAGATTGATGACATGGTCGGTAACGGGACGTATGATGCAACAGTGGAAGTAAGAAGGAAGGCGTTAGTTACTTGCTGTGAAAAATAGTATGTGAGGAAGGAGCTACATTGGAAGCAGATGTCGAGGTCTAGGCATGCGAGGCCCATGGATAAAAACACAAGATATTTCCATAATGTAGCTTCTGCGAGAAGGAGGAATAATAGAATTGATGCTCTGGTGATTAATGGAATATTGATAAGGAAGCGGCAATAATAAAGCTAGACTTTCAGAAAGCATATGACAGAGTAAAGTGGAGTTTTGTAGACCTTGTGTTACAGAAGATGGGATTTACACGAAGATGGAGGGGTTATGGAGTGTGTAAGTACGTGCTCTATGTTGGTATTGATAAATGGATCACCTTCTAAGCCGTTCAAGATGGAAAGGGGCCTGCGACAAGGTGATCCTTTGTCTCCGTTCTTGTTTGTTCTCGTTGTTGATGTTTGATGAGCGGATAATTTATACGCTTTTTGGCATTGTTTTTAGGTAGTTTTTAGTAGGATCTAGCTACTTTTTAGTATATTTTTATTAGTTTTTAAGCAAAATTCACATTTATGGACTTTACTATAAGTTTGTGTGTTTTCCTGTGATTTTAGGTATTTTCTGGCTGAAATTGAGGGATCTGAACAAAAATCTGATTCAGAGGCTGAAAAAGGACTGCTGATGCTGTTGGATTCTGACCTCCCTGCACTTGAAATAGATTTTTTGGAGCTACAGAAACCCAAATGGCGCTCTTTCAATTGCGTTAGAAAGTAGACATCCTAGACTTTCCAGCAACATATAATAGTTCATACTTTGCTCGAGTTTTGACGACGCAAACTGGCGTTCAAACGCCGACTCACTGCCCTATTCTGGCGTTAAACGCCAGAAATAGGATAGAAGCTACAGTTAAACGCCCAAACTAGCATAAAAACTAGCGTTTAACTCCAAGAAAAGTCTCTACACATGAAAGCTTCAATGCTCAGCTCAAGCACACACCAAGTGGGCCCGGAAGTGGATTTCTGCATCATTTACTTATTTCTGTAACCCTAGTAACTAGTTTAGTATAAATAGAACTTTTTAATATTGTACTCATATCTTTGATCAGTTTTATGCTATCTTAGACTTTTATGGGGGCTGGCCATTCGGCCATGTATGGACCTTCATCACTTATGTATTTTCAACGGTGGAGTTTCTACACACCATAGATTAAGGTGTGGAGCTCTGCTGTTCCTCGAGTATTAATGCAAGGTACTATTATTCTTCTATTCAATTCAAGCTTATTCTTATTCTAAATATTCCTTCGCACTTTAACCTGATGAATGTGATGATCCGTGACACTCATCACCATTCTCACTCATGAACGCGTGCCTGACAACCACTTCCGTTCTATCTGTAATCGCTTGAGTGTATATCTCTTGGGTTTCTAATCAACGATTCACATTGACTCCCCTCTGACAATGGGGCATCTGAATCCGAGATTAGAATTTTTGTGGTATAGGCTAGAAACATTTGGCAGCATTCCTGAGATCCGGAAAGTCTAAACCTTGTCTGTGGTATTCCGAGTAGGATCTGGGAAGGGATGACTGTGACGAGCTTAAAACTCACGACTGTGGGGCGTAGTGACAGACGCAAAAGGATCATTGGATCTTATTCTGACACGATCGAGAACCGACAACTGATTAGCCATGCGGTAGCTGTGCCTGGTATTTTTCATCCGAGACGAGAAATCTGACAGTTGATTAGCCGTACAGAAATCGTAGAGGACCATTTTTACTGAAAGGACAAGAGGTAGCCATTGACAATGGTGATCCCCAACATACAGCTTGCCATGGAAAGGAGTATGAATGATTGAATGAAGGCAGTAGGAAAGCAGATATTCAGAAGGAATAATGCATCTCCATACGCTTATCTAAAATTCTCACTAATGAATTACATAAGTATCTCTATCTTTATTTTATGTTTATTTATCTTTTAATTATCAAAACTCTATAACTATTTGAATCTGCCTGACTGAGATTTACAAGATGACCATAGCTTGCTTCAAGCCGACAATCTCTGTGGGATCGACCCTTACTCATGTAAGGTATTACTTGGACGACCCAGTGCACTTGCTGGTTAGTTGTGCGAAGTTGTGAAAAAGAGTTGATATTACAATTGTGCGTACCAAGTTGTTGGCGCCATTGAGATCACAATTTTGTGCCCCAATGTCCTACATAGAATGATTAGTGAGGCTGTTAGGAATGGTCGCATATTGCCGTTGTTGGTTGGGAGAGATCATATTGAGTTGTCACACCTTCAGTTTGTAGATGATACTATTTTGTTCTGCCCTCCTGAGGAAGAGACCATTAAGAATTACAGGAGGCTGCTTCGTTGCTTTGAGTTAATGTCAGGTCTAAGTATTAATTTTGATAAGTCGAGCTTAATTCCTATTAATTGTGATGAGCAGTGGGTACAACGTATGTGTAGTGTGTTAGACTACAAGCAAGACACTCTTCCTGTTAAATATTTAGGGATCTCTTTAGGAGCAAACCCAAGGTTGATTAAGACGTGGAAACCAATAATAGACAAAGTGGAGGAGAAGTTTAGCCTCTGGAAAGCTAAGGCACTTAATAAAGCTGGCAAGTTGGTGCTTATCAAATCTGTGTTGAATAGCCTTTCAGTTTATTATTTGAGCCTATATAAGATGCCGAAGGCTGTTGTAGAGAAACTGATTTCATTGCAAAGAAAATTTCTATGGAGCAAGGAAGATGGGAGGAATGGTTTGGCCTTAGTTAAGTGGAAAGTGGTGCAGACTCTAAAAAATTAGGAGGGTTGGGAGTTGGAAATGCTATGGTTCGTAACACAGCTCTTCTGTTTAAGTGGTGGTGGCATTTCTCTAAGGATGTGTGTTCGTTGTGGAAGAAGGTGGTCTGCTCCTGTAATAACCTGAATCCAAATGTGCTTCTTTTCACTTAGAAATTACTAGTTGAGGTATCCATGGAAGCATATTTGTCAGATACAGTTCAAGAATCAAGAAGTTAGGTAGAAGTTGATTATTGGATTGTCTATGGAGGTGGGTGATGGAAGATGAACTCGGTTTTGGGAGGATGTCTGGATTCATGGAGGTTCCTTGAAAGATTGTTTTCCAAGGCTCTTATCAGTTTCAAACCAAAGAAGGTCACTGATAGGGGATTGTGGATTTTAGGATGGGTTAGTGTAGATATAGAACTTCCAATGGATGCGAAAACTATTCCAATGGGAGTTGGATCTAGTGAACCAGCTTTACCATACCTTGAGGCTAGTCAAACTTGCATTTGGCAAAGAGGATAGAGTTGTATAGAAATATGATAAACAAGGTATTTTTTCTACTAACTCATTTGTGTAGGTGTTGCAGGTGAAAATGGTTCCAGAGGATATATCAAGCTACAGCTTACTAGGACTATTTGGAAAGGGCTTGTTCCACCTATAGTGTAGTTGTTTGTTTGGTTTGTCTTGACTGGTAGGGTCAATACGAAGGAGAGACTGAATCGGCTTGGGGTTATTAACCAAGAAGATAATTTATGTATTTTATGTAACAGAGGTGATGAAAATGGGTACCATTTATTTCTTGGCTGTAGTTTTTTTTGGCAGGTATGGTGTGCTTAGCTATCATATGTTGGTGTACTATGAATTTGTTTGGGTACGGTTAAGGAGCATTTTCAAAGTTGGACTGAGATATCAATTAGGAAGGAGTGCAAGAGATGGATGGTGTGCTTTTGTGCCATTATGGTTGGAACGAAACCGGAGAATTTTTCAGAATAAGGGAAAAGGAGTTGAGGAGATTATCAACATATCCTTTCAGAGCTTCAAGGAGTGGTTAGGTGCAAACCTCTTTTGTTGTTGATGGCAATGCCGGAGATGACAAAGGGGCTTCATGGTTATTATGGTTGCTTCGATTATTTTTCTAGTTCTTTTGTTTTTCCTTTGTTGTAGCCTCTGCTCCACTTCATGTGTTGAGCTTCTCTTTCAAAAAAAGGGGAAAGGTACGATGTACTTAACATGGATGGAGGCTAACAAAAAATTTGAAGCAGGTCAAACTTTAACGTATGCTGAGTTTCCAAATCAATTTGTTTATGATAGAGAAGAAAGGGAATGACATCCACGCAAGAGTATTCTATCGGGTGGTTAAACTATATTTCACTAGGTACATGTGATATCTACTATATGAGAATTTTGTTAACTATTCAAAAAGGTTGCACAACATATGAGTCTATTAGGACAGTTAATGGGATTACATATCATAACTTCCAAGATGCTTTCTATTTTATGGGACTACTGTGTGACAATAGAAAATTCATTGCAGTTATTAATGAGGTCTGGTCATCAATTGAGAAAATTATTTGTGATGCTATTGATATCTAATAGTATTAACAAACCAAATCGTATTTGGAATGCAAGTTGGACATTATTGGCTAACAGGATATTATATAGAAAGAGAAAAATATTGAAAATCCAAGGTATTTCACTATGTGGTAAATTATTATCACATTTAGGACTTTACTTGACAAAATTAGCGTTCACCCATTGACAACTTTATGTTGCTTTGTCAATAGTTAAGAGTCACAATAGCATGAACATTCTAATTCTAGATAAAGACAGCAATCCAAAGGCCTAAACAACAAATGTCATGTTCAAAGAAGTTTTTAATAATATTTAGTTAAGAAAAATAGTATTTTCATTTTAGTAACACGTTATGATTTACACTTTTGTACAAATATTTGTCGTAGATATAACTAATTTATTAACTATACTTTCAGATTTGAAATAAAATGTGTAACATGGAGCACAACATCATATGCCAATTACTTTTCTAATGAAGTTAATAAAATACTAGGTTGTCAACAAATTTTTATTAACTTTTTGATATAAAATTTAGTGTAAAACTGACATGCTACTATTACAGTTATATATGTTCTTATTTTTTTAGATCCCTTTTCTTATGGTTCAAGAATATTATAGATTTTAAATTGTTCCATTTACATTTTACTTTGAAAAAAGAGAAAACAGCATATTCAGTACTTTATTATATAATGACACTGACAGTGTTATATTAAATTCAAAAATTTATGATTATAAAATATTATTTTCGACTTAACATGTCAAATTAAATGTACATAGCATGGGTTTAACACTAGTATATATGTTTATATATATATTAATGTTATTTCCATTCTTTAGATGTTTATGACATAAATTGATATTTTTTAATCCTTACTTAGAATTTTTTTTAATTTTCTACCATTCTTTAGAGTAACGTGTTTTGTAATGATTAACACTTAATAAATTTTTTTAGAGAATTAAAATTCTATTTCAAGCACCAAGACTTTAACAAAATAAAAAAAGAAAAGGGAATTCTTACAAAAATTGGAGAAAAAACAGAAATAGAGAACAAAACAGATGAAGAGAATTCACAGCAGAGTAAACAATTAGTCAACAAGGAAGAAGAGCAAACAAGCACTATTTGAATGTCTTTTTGTCATGCCAAACATGAAATTTTTTAATTTTTGTTTAAAATTTTTGTAACTTTTACTATTATTTAATCGTGGCTAATTGAACACTTTTAATATATTAAAAATTATACTTCAAATAATATCTATATACTTTCAATAGATAACGAAAACTGCCCTAACTAACAAAACAAAATTTTATATATACAAATTGGATACATTATTTTTGCATGATTATAACATTTCAAGAAAAAATCGCAATACTAAAACAATTTATTATTTTTATTGATAAACCAAAAAATACAAAATATCAATTTAGTTCTAAACTTCTTTATAATAGCAAAGAAGATTTACTCTAACATCTTCTAAAATAAATGGAGAGGAGAACGCATTTTCAGGTTTCACCTCACCGTTTTTCTTTATTTTTTGTTTTTAAGTGTTCATGGTGGTGTTGATAGTTGACTAGTGTTAAATGATCAAGTTTTAGTTACATGCAACCAGATTGTTCTATCAAGTGGCGGCCATGGTGGAGGAGCAGAGTAGAAAGAGGACGAAAAGGAACTGACTGTAGGAGAAGGAACGGTGTTGGAGATAAAAAAGAGTGGAAAGGCATAGGTCTAATAGATGAATAATAAAATAATAATTTATAAAATAGAGGATAAATTTAATAATTAAATAATATATAAAGGATTAAGTTAAAGTTAAAATTAAACAAAAATTATTTAGCAATTATTAAAAAATAAAAAATATGTTTGTTATTGGACCATTTAATGGTCCATACGTTTTAGGATCGTCGAATTCCATGCCGACTTTTACCCTAACAAAATTAACCAGCTCCACTTCACCTCTCTCATTCTTCTTCACTAACTACCATCGCCACCAATTTTCCCAGAGCCCCCTTCTCTCCCTTTTACAATCACTCAGAATGCAATATACTCACCTGCTTGAATGCGTTCAACCCAAAATGGACGCCTCGAACCCAGCCGAACCCATCCTGGACCGCCACTGCGTCAGCATCTCGTGCCGCTCCACCAGGTTTGTGCCCTCACACGCCACCCAACTCACACTCACAGTAGAGACAGGGAGAGGGAGAGGGAGAGGGAGAGGGAAAGAGGTCGTTAACATTGTCTCACTCTCTCTCTAATGGAAGCATGCAAAAGAAGAAGGTGGCGCCCAAAGATCTTCAGCTTCCAGTCCTTTGCCGATCCTGGCTGCCCTATCGCTCCTTCCACCACCTTCCGCGACAACGTCAGATCATTCCTCTGAGAGTGTGCGAAGATCGAGGAGTACGTCTTTCAGAACAACCCACTTTGGTGCACCTTTTTACTCAGTGATAAGACCAACGTCATGGCAGCTCTCTACACCTTCAAAAAACAAATTTGCCAATCTTCCCACCCCTTCTATGACCATTGCCATTGTGCATGTAGTTTGATCAATTTTTGTGTGGTTGATCGATTTCTTTGATATTTGTTATAGTTTCTATTGTTTTCAAAATTCAAATAGATTTCTCTGTTCATGGTATTTTATTTTTGTGAAGTTTATTGTAAAATGATATTAAATTTGTTAATTGGGGCTTAGGGTTTTAATTTTGTGAAGAAGAAGAGAAGAAGAAGCTTCCTGCTCCATGATGCGTGAGCATCTTGTCTATCTTTTCCTAGTGAATTTGTACTTAAATTGCTGAGTTTAATTAAGAATTAATTATATTTTAGCCACTATGGATGCTATTTTGAGTTTTGATCAATTTTATTTATTTTAGGTAGCATTCGGTGGAATTTGACGGAGTTTCTGTAGCACAAGAATCAAAGGAAATGGCCGCGAGGAGCGACGCGCACGCATGCCTGACGCGTGCGCGTGATCTGGAAGCATCCATGGCAACGCGTACGCGTGACTGACGCGTACGCGTGACTGACGCGTACGTGTGATTTGAAGAATTGTTCAGCGATGCGTCCGCGTGACCGACGCGTCCACGTGACTCGCAGAAAAGACCATCGACATGTACGCGTGACTGACGCGTACGCGTGACGTGCGCGATCTGCAGAATTTTCAGAAATCACTGGCGTGGATTTTGGGCCGCGTTTTGACCCGGTTTCCAGTCCAGAAAACACATATTAGAAGCTACAGAATGGACAAATCAAGTGGTCCCCACTCATCAGCTGAAGACTTGATTAATTAATTCAAATTTAAATTCAGATCTTAATTTTTAGGAAAAGATATTATTTTTTATTTTAGAGAATTAGATTTTAAAATTTATTAGGATTAGTTATAAATAGGAACTTGTACATTTAGACACGGAACACACATTGTTACCAGAACCCTTATTTTTTCCTCTCTGAACCATGAGCAACTAATCTTTCATTGTTAAGGTTAGGAGCTCTGTCTATTTTCATGGATTGATTCGTTTGATCTTTTTAATTTAATTCATGTTTAGATTTATATTTCAATAATTGTTTTCGTTCTTTATTTTATGAATATGGGTGGAACAGAAGTATGACCCATGTTCTAATTGAGTTCTTGTAAAACTTGAAAAAGCTCTTTACTTGAACAACAGCTTGAAAACATATTATACTGAATTTCTAATTGTTCGTATTTAATGGGATACGTGACATATAATCCCCTTATTTTTGAATAATTAGGATTTTTTGGCATATAAACTAGAAATTGATCATCACCCTCTAATTGGAATTAATTAACCAAGGAATTGGCAATTAATGAATTTTAGAGGAGACTAGGAAGGTCTAAGGAATTAGGGTCTAGTCATATATAGTTTGCCATGAAATTAAATCTTGCATGATTAAATTAATTAGTAATAAAAGTTAATCCGGAAATTAGATAACTCTAAAACCTTAACTGCTTTCTCAAATATCTTATTCCCAACTCATTGCTGCTTGCTTTCTGAAATTTTTAAAGTACTGTTTAATGCTCTTTGATTCTCTCAAAACCATTTTCTGCTTGCCTAACTAATCCTATCAAACGCTATTGTTGCTTGATCCATCAATCCTCGTGGGATTGACCCTTACTCACGTAAGGTATTACTTGGTACGACCCGGTGCACCTGTCGGTTAGTTTGTGGGTTGTAAAATACCGCATCAATTTTTCGGTGCCGTTGCCGGGGATTGACTGTGATTAACAACTATTAGTTGTTTGATTGCTTAGATTAGGCGTTTTATTTTTAATTCTATTAAAATCTAAAAAAAATTTGAAAAAAAATAATTTTTTAAATAAATAAATAGCACCATATTTTTCTTAATTTCTGAAATTAAGTTTAGTGTTACCTATTTATTATTTAGTATTTTTATTTTATTATTTTACACAGATTACCTCACTGGAAATTTTCTACACTCTGACGTAGAGATTCCCATCTTTTCTTGTTTTCTGCTTGTTTATGCGCAGAAACAGAGACAAAGAACATCTCTTAGACTTTGATCCTGAACCTGAAAGAACTTTCAGGCAGCGTTTACAACAAGCAAGACTTTACAAGGCTGCAGAATCCACAATGAATCCGAATAATACTCATAATGCTAATGGGGCAAACCCGAATGGGAATGAGCAACAAAAGAGAGTGCTTGGCTCTTACTCTTCTCCTACTGCAGATCTCTATGGAAAACGCATCGTGGTGCCTCCTATTGCTGCGAACAACTTTGAGTTGAAGCCTCAACTGGTCACTCTGGTGCAACAAAACTGCCAGTATCATGGTCTTCCCCACGAAGACCCAAATCAGTTTATGCAAATTTGTGATACTGTGAAGACAAATGGAGTAAACCCAGATGTGTACAAACTCATGCTCTTCCCGTTTGCTCTGAAGGATGGAGCAAAGCTATGGCTAGATTCTCAACCCAAGAAGAGTTTGGATACTTGGAACAAGGTGGTTACTGAGTTTCTCACAAAATTTTTTCCACCAAAAAAGCTGATAAGCTTAGGATGGAGGTTCAGACCTTCAGGCAGAGGGATGGTGAGACCTTGTATGAAGCTTGGGAGAGATACAAGCTACTGACTAGGCAATGCCCTCCGGAAATATTCTCCAAATGGACTCAACTAGACATCTTTTATGAAGGCTTGGGTGAAATATCCAAGATGTGCCTAGATAATTCTGCAGGAGGTTCATTGCATAAGAAGAAGACACCGGAGGAGACTATTGAGCTTATTGAATTGGTTGCTAGCAACCAATATTTATACTCATCTAAAAGGAATCCTGTGAACTCTGAGGCTCCTTAGAAGAAGGGTTCATGGAAGTGAAAGCTCTTAATGCTATTTTTGCTCAGAACAAGCTTATGTCTCAGCAAATAAATCTGCTTACTCAACACATGGGTGCATCAAGTCTCAGCTATCAACTCCCAAAATCCACCTCAAGAGATCTCTTATGACATGGCAGACATTTAGTGCAGAATGACAACTATAATTATGCTCAATCCTCTTCTGAACAAGTTAATTACATGGGGAGCGGTTCTAGAAATCCCAATAATGACCCCTATTCTCAAACATACAATCAAGGATGGAGAAATCACCCAAATTTTGGGTGGAGGGACCAACCCCAGAGACCTCAGAATTTCAACAATAACTCTCAGGGCAGTTTCCAACAGAACAGCTACAATAACCGCCAATCTCAGCTCTAGCAGGCTAACTCTAAATCCAAGGAAGATTCTAATTGGGAGATGATGAGGAGTTTTATGCAGGAAACCAGAGCCTCCATTAGAAACTTGGAAGTGCAAATGGACCAGCTGAGCAAGAAAATACCTGAGAGGTCTACAAGTACATTTCCAAGTGATACAGTGGTGAACCCGAGAGAAGACTGCAAGGTTATTCAATTGAGAAGTGGTAAAACAGCTGGCTCTGAGACAAGGGCCAATGAAGAGCTAGTTGAAAAGAAAGCTCCAGAGGAGAAAAAGGAAGAAGTGGAGCATACCCCCCCAAAGCGTGCAGACAACCCATTTCCTGACTCTCTAGACACGTATCCTACATTGCCAAAGGCTCCTGAATACAAACCAAAAATGCCATATCCTCAGAGACTTCAGAAGGCTTCAAAAAAAAAAGCAGTTCTCTAAATTTTTAGATGTCTTCAAGAAGCTACATATCAACATTCCCTTTGCAGAGGCTCTGGAGCAAATGCCTCTCTATGCTAAATTTATGAAAGAATTGTTGACCCACAAGAGGAACTGGAAGGAACAAGAAACAGTGGTGTTAACCAAGGAATACAGTGCCATTATCCAACACAACCTTCCTGAGAAGATGCCAGACCCAGGGAGCTTTGTAATTCCTTGCACCATTGGAGATGTCACTATTCAGAGAGCTTTATGTGACCTTGGAACCAGCATCAATCTCATGCCACTTTCAGTGATGAAAAAGCTTCAAATTGAGGAGGTAAAACCCACTCGTATTTCTCTTCAACTTGCTGATCTTTCTATTAAATTACTGTGGGTGTTGTTGAGGATTTACTTGTTAAAGTAGGACCATTCATCTTTTCTGTTGATTTTGTTATATTAGACATGGAAGAGGAGGTAAAGTCCTCTATTATACTTAGTAGACCCTTTTTACTACAGGTAGAGCTCTGATTGATGTACAAAACGGTGAATTGACCCTGAGGGTCAATGAAGAACAGGTGGTCCTTCATGTTTTTGAAGCTCTCAAGCACCCTAATGACTCTGAAGGGTGTATGAAAGTAGATGTTATTGAACCACTTGTTCAAGAGGTACTGAAGGCTAAGGTGCTTGATGACATTCTGGATCCTATCTCTGAATATGAATTAGTTGAAATTGATAATTCACCACTCCAGAAGGCTATGGTTCACACGCCTAAAGTAGAGGAGGAAGCCCCCAAGCTTGAGCTCAAATCCTTACCCCCTTCTCTGAAATATGTGTTCTTGGGTGAGAACGACTCATATTCAGTAATTATAAGCTCTTCCCTGAAGCCTGAAGAGGAAGAGGTGCTTATTTCAGTGCTCAAGAGTCATAAAACAGCTCTTAGGTGGACCATTAATGAATTAAAGGAGATTAGTCCAACCAAGTGTATGCACAAGATCCTCCTTGAAGATGATGCTAAACCAGTTGTGCAACCACAAAGGAGACTCAATCCAACCATGAAAGAGGTGGTCCAAAAAGAGGTAATGAAATTATGAGAAGCAGAAATTATTTATCCTATTTCTGACCATCCTTGGGTAAGTCCTGTGTAGGTAGTTCCCAAGAAAGGAGGGATGACAGTGATCAAGAATGAAAAGAATGAGCTTATTCCCATAAGAACCGTCATGGGATGGAGAATGTGTATAGACTACAGGAGGCTCAACACTGCTACAAGAAAGGATCATTTTCCCTGCCTATCATTGATCAGATGCTTGAGAGGTTAGCTGGTCATGCATTTTACTGTTTTCTAGATGGATATTCTGGATATAATCAAATTGCAGTGGACCCTCAAGATTAGGAGAAGACAGCATTCACATGCCCCTTTGGAGTATTTGCCTATAGAAGAATGCCTTTTGGACTTTGCAATGCTCCAGCAACTTTTCAGAGGTGTATGCTTTCAATTTTTTCTGATATGGTTGAAAAGTTTATTGAGGTATTTATGGATGACTTTTCTGTTTTTGGTAATTCTTTTGAATCCTGTCTTAAGCATTTATCTCTTGTCTTGAAACGGTGTCAAGAATCAAACTTTGTTTTAAATTGGGAAAAATGCCATTTTATGGTTACAGAAGGTATTGTTCTTGGACACCGGATTTCAAGTAAGGGAATTGAGGTTGATAGAGCAAAAGTGGAGGTAATTGAAAAATTACCACCACCAACTAATGTTAAGGCAATCAGGGGTTTCTTGTGTCATGCAGGATTTTATAGAAGATTTATAAAGGATTTTTCTAAAATTACTAAACCTCTAAGCAACCTCTTAGTTGCTGATGTTCCTTTTGTCTTTGATTCTTATTGTTTGCATGCTTTTGAGACTCTAAAAGCAAACATTACCTCTGCCCCCATTATCGCTCCCCCTGACTGGGATCTACCATTTGAATTAATGTGTAATGCTAATGATTTTGCTATAGGAGCTGTTTTAGGACAGAGGCATGGTAAGCTTGTACATGTCATTTACTATGCCAGTCGTGTGTTAAATGATGCCCAAAAGAATTACACAACTACAGAAAAGGAATTATTAGATGTTGTGTATGCTGTTGATAAGTTTAGGTCCTATTTACTTGGTTCTATGGTTATTATTTATACTGATCATGCTGCTTTAAAGTACCTTCTAACCAAACAGGATTCTAAACCAAGATTAATCAGATGGGTGTTGCTCCTTCAGGAGTTTGATATTGAGATAAAGGACAGGAAAGAGTCAGAGAATCAAGTAGCTGACCATCTCTCCAGAATTGAGCCGGAAGCAGGAGTACAACCACCCACTGCTGTAACTGAGACGTTCCCGGATGAGCAATTGTTCTTTATTCAGCAGGCACCATGGTTTGCAGACATTGCAAATTATAAGGCCATGAATTTTATCCCAAGGGAGTACAGTAGGCAACAGGTGAATAAGCTACCGACTGATGCAAAGTACTACATTTGGGAAGAACCATACCTTTTTAAAAGGTGCTTAGATGGAATAATCCGGAGATGTGACCCGAATGAGGAAAAGCAGCAGATTCTTTGGCACTGTCATGGGTCTGATTATGGAGGTCACTTTGGTGGTGAAAGGACAGCTACAAAAGTCCTTCAGAGCGGGTTTTACTGGCCGACTCTCTTCAGGGACTCAAGAGCATTTGTGAAGCACTGTGGCAGCTGCGAAAAAGCTGCAAATCTTCCTGCCAACCATGAAATGCCACAATAGGGAATTCTTGAGGTTGAGTTGTTTGATGTGTGGGGTATTGATTTCATGGGACATTTTCCACCCTTACATTCAAACAACTATATTCTAGTGGCAGTTGACTATGTGTCCAAGTGGGTGGAAGCTGTGGCTTTGCCCACCAATGATGCCAAAGTGGTAATGAGCTTTCTTCAGAGATATATCTTTAGCCGGTTTGGTGTCCCAAGGACACTCATTAATGATGGAGGAAGCCATTTCTGCAACAGACAGCTGGACTCTCTTCTGCTGAGATATGGAGTCCTTCATAAAATGGCAACCCCCAATCACCCTCAGACAAGTGGACAGGTTGAAGTTTCCAACAGGGAACTTAAGAGGATTCTAGAGAAGATCATCAGTGTGTCCAGAAAGGACTGGTCTAGGAAGCTTGATGATGCTCTCTGGGCATACCGGACAGCATACAAGACTCCCATTGGCATGTCCTCTTATCAGTTGGTCAATGGCAAAGCCTGTCACTTGCTAGTTGAGCTGGAGCATAACGCTTACTGGGCAATCAGGTATTTGAATCTTGATTCGGAAGCTGCAGGAATCAAGCAAATGCTTCAGTTGAATGAGCTTGATGAATTCAGATATACAGCCTATGAGAATGCCAAGCTCTATAAGGAGAGAACCAAGCTACTGCATGACAAAAAGATTGCCATTAGAGACTCTGAGCCAGGACAAAGAGTGCTTTTATATAATTCAAGGCTCAAATTCTTTTCCTGGAAGCTAAAATCCCGATGGTCAGGACCGTTTGTGGTTATCAGAGCTTCACCATATGGTCATATGGAAATACAGGAAGAGAATTCTAACAGGAAATTTATAGTGAATGGCCAGAGGTTGAAGCACTATCTTGGAGGCAAGATTGATCGCCAGAGGTCCACTCATCTGCTGAATTAGCAGAACTGACCGTCAAGCTACTGACGATAAAGAAGCGCTTGTCGGGAGGCAACCCGATGATTTTGTTTCCTTAGTTATTTTTTTCGTAGTAGTAGTTTCTTACTTGTTTGATTTTTACTGAGTTCTTACTAATTTTCTGACAAATGAGTTTAAAGACCCTCCAATCCTGCTCCATGAGAATCTTTAAATCTAGCTCAGATTTATTAATGAAACTATATCCAAATGATTTGTTCAAATTATGCTTAGGCATTTAGGTGTTGCCTCCCCTGAGAATATGCGGATTTTTTCTTTTTTGACTGAGTTTCAGCTATTAGTTTATCCATTGAATCGTTATTGGGCCAATATTAATCAATAAAATCCAAGTAACAAAAGACACTGTTACCAGCGTCTAGATTAAGTAAACCCAACAAGTCCAATAAATCAAATGCCACTCCTAAGAAAAGAAACGTAGTTTTGACCAAACAATAGGGTTAGCAATGAGTAGAGTAAAGTACGGTTTGGACTCTACTCTAATCCTACTCGCGTGTTGAAATTTTTTTTAAAATTCTATCCTATCATATTCGTGGATTGAAAATTTTTCAATCGTAACCCTACTCGCACCGTAAAGTTCTAAATCCTACCCTACCAATCTTATTCGCAGAAAATAAAAAAAATTTCAAGTAAATATAAAATTCAACCATTTCAAATTTTATATATATTAATAAAATAGAAAATAAAAAACTAAGTTCAAATTAAAATTTAAAAACAATAAAATCTTAAAAAAATCTAACATAAAATTACAAATAATATGATCATCAACTAATTTAGTGGTTATTTCAAGTTTTTATAAGAGAAAGATTGTGGGTTCAACACTCACGTTCTTCACTACATATATGACTTTTACATATATATTATATAATATATTAGAGGTGCGGATAGGGTAGGATAGAGTATACCTTTAATCCATACCCTACCCTACCACAAGCAAATTCACACCGCACCCTACCCTACCTGCAGTGGGTAAGGTAGACAATCCTATCCGAACAGATTGATCTGGATTGAGTACTTGCGGGTAGGGTATAGATTGCCAGCCCTACCAAACAACAAAAAGAAAAGAAACGAAGTGACTGAGGCTTGTGATGTAATGACAAAGTTGTTTGCTTCAAACAGGAATGATCCTCTCAATTTTTGTAACAATTGAAGGAGTAAAGTGTGATTTTTTATTATTAATTTTATAAGTGGGACTAAGAAAAAACATAAGAGAGAAAACAATAAAGAATTAGAGATCTATTGAATCTGTGAATTTTTAAAATTAGAGATCTATTGAATTCGAGTCTTAGTCGTGACTAAATTAGTGTGTGTGAGTGCATGAATGTGTAAGTATATTTGTATGACAAAAAAAATTAAAATAAAATAATATAAAAAAATAAAGATGAAGTTGTTGAAGACAATTATTTATTGGAGTGAATAGTTAAATTAGTTTTCGAAGAATTTTTTTTTAAATTAGTACTTAAAAGATTTTTTAATTAAAGAGTAATATATCATTTCTAACCATAAAATTAAAAACGCTGACATATCTATCCATAGAAGATAAAAATTACCATTTATACCCATAAAAGATTGACTTTCGCAAGCAAAATTATCCAAACCCTAAATAATACACAAAATCTCCAAACTATCCTTGATGAGACTCATCCTCTTCAATTCTTCATCTATAGCCGTGAACCACCACTGCCGCATCATCATCCCCTTTCCACTTTCTCGCTCTCACTCACTCACCAGTCGTGTTCTTTCTCCTCCATCTTCTTCAATCGTCCTCTCTCTCTTTCTCTCTCCCCATCTATTCACTTTTCTCCTTCCTCTTCTCTCCCTATTGATGTTTCTCTTTTTTCTATCATTCTTCTCTGTCTTCAATGCATTAATGGTGGTTCCTCCTTTTACCGTCGCGAGCAACATCTTCTCCTCCCCTCATCCTCCTCTTCTTCTTCTTCGAGAGGTTTCTAACTTCAGGAAGTAGCAATTTTTGAAGTCCTCTATTTTCTGCAACCACAACTTCTTTAGCATTGAGTTCCTTCTTTTTCTAAACATCGTATCTTTGTCTTTTTCTTTTCTCGGCGTCACTGCTCTCTTCTCCTCCTAGCGATGCGTCTTCGTCATCTTCTCCTCCTAGCAATGCGTCTTTGTCATCTTCTTCTTCCAGTGTCGCCAAAATCGAATTAGTGTTCTATGTTATTTGCAACAAAAATGGTGATCTAAAATTTGAGCAATTGACATTTTTTTGTGAAGGTCCTAAGAAATTAGGATTTTATTTTGAATATATACATGTTCTATTTTTTGATTTGATCTGAGTTTGTTCTTTTTTGTGATTTTGAAGAGGATAATAGCTGGGCTATGTTGATGTTCAAGAGGTGAGAGAGGAAAGTGAGAGAGAGAGAGAGAGAGAGAGAGAGAGAGAGAGAGAGAGAGAGAGTAGTGGTGGTTCACGGCTGACAGAGGTGCTGCAGATAGTGAGTGAATGAGTTAGAGGGTGGGTGGGTGAGAGAAGAAAAGGGGGAAGGGGGAGTTGCGACACAGGGAGAGAGTTATAGATGAAGAATTGAAGAGGATGAGACTCACCAAGGGTAGTTTGGAAATTTCATGTAATTATTTAGGGTTTGTGTAATTTTGCTTGCGAAAGTCAATCTTTTATGGGTATAAATGGTAATTTTTATCTTCTATGAGTAGATGTCAGCATTTTTTCAACTTTTATGGGTAGAAATGGTGGTTTACTCTTAATTAAATTCATCTTTTAAAAAATTTAAGTTAGTCATTTTAGTCTTTCCGTCACTTCCGTTGCTATCGGCGACAACATTTGTTAATGTAACACGTTAAATGACACCACAACATATACCTAGTAATCTTTATAGACAGTTGACATGATAAGTTTATGAAATTAGATCAAATCAACCCCAAATTGAGGGATTTCAATGCCTCAAGTTTTTTCCTCAATTAGGTTTTGATTTGATCTCATTTCATAAACTTATCATGCTAATAGTCAATTAAGACTCCTATATATGTGTTGTAGTACCATTTAACATGTTATATTAACAAATTTTGACACTGTTAACAAAAAAATGTCAAAAAGACTAATAAGATTAATTTAAAATTTTGAAGAACGAATATGATTAAAAAAATCTTTGGAACTAATTTGAAAAACGAATGATCTTTTAGGGATGAATTTGACTATTTATCCTTATTTATTGCTAAAATATAAAAGAAAAAAATATGAATGCAATGAATAATTTATTGTAAACTTAGGAAGTTAGAATTGAGTGTCAGCATTGATGTTAAATCATATGATCATATGTCCCCTAACCTAGCTACTGCTGTTGAGAAGGTCGCGCGCCGCCATTAACCTTGCAAGATGGTAGCCCTACAACCTCTCATTTTCCTTCTTTTCTTCTCCTCTTTCTATTCTTCCTCCCCTATCATTTACTGTTTTCTTTTTTTATGTTTGTTTTCTATTTTTTTCTCTTCTCATTTGTTAATCTTTTTCCCTTTCTTCTACACTCTTTCACTTGTGACTCCTTCTTCCTCTTCTCATTTGTTAGTCTTTTTTCCTTTTTTTGAAATAAAAAGCTCATCACAATAAGGTGGAGCATCAAAGTTTCAACAGAAAAGTACTAAACACATAAATTAAACTGATTCCTAATCATCTTCGACAAAAGCCATCAATAACTCAAGAGATCAAATATCACTCCACTCTTTGTAACTCTTAATCGACATGTTAACTACTCTTGCAACACCTGATTCTTGATTCCTGAAAATTCTATCATTCATTTTCAACCAAGTACTCCAAATGATAACAATGAAACCAAACTCACCAATATTCTATTAATTTGACTGCACGATTGACCCCTGAACCATGTAAACTTACGGTCATTCAGCTATATATCCATCAGTTCGATAATGCTGTTAACACACTAGCACCTTTTCTTTTTTCCAACTGCACAACGTCATTGAAGACACCCATGCAGCAAAGAGGAACCTGACATATTTTCGATAAAAAAGTCAACTCTTCCCGTACAACAAGCTTCTCTTCCCTTGTATGTGCACTATACACCAAGCAAATAGCACAAATAAAAATTATTGTTTATCAATTCCCCTTCTATACACAACCATTTCTCCCCTTTGTAACAATTACTCAACCTAAACATCATAACATCCCACATTATTAATAAACCTCCAGAAGCACCTTCCAATCTTACAAATTCCAAACTCACCGCATCATTACCCCAAAATTGCACTACATCAAACTTAGAAATCACTTCCTTCTTTGTCTCTATCAATCCTAATATATTCACTTTATTTTTACTCTTAAATTTTGTACCATTTTTCACTTTCCAACACCCCCTAAACCCCTCATATTCCACAAACTAAAATAATTTAAAAACATTATTACACACCTTATTTCGGTTTTTAGGGCGACACCTTCTTGCTTTCTCTTTCTGTTTTGCTTGCCTTTTTTTTGTGCCAATACTTCATTCTGAGCTTGTAGAATAGTCATAATGTCCTTATCCTCGTCATATAAAACAGCTCCTGATTCAACAGCCAGATCCCAAGCAGCCCTATTTTCAGCCATATCTTTATCCCAACTTCCTCCGTGTTCATCTTGATTAGTTTCACCGTCTGCATCCTGCTCTGGGTCCTCCGAATATTCTAAGTTCCTTATAGCCCTTTCATCATCCAATCCAATTTCCTGCACCACTGTATTCTCATCCTCTAAATCTGAATCTTGCACTGCATTACCCCTCATTAGACATATGCCAACATGCTGCTTACCACTCTCGTCCAAACTAGCGTGGATCTCATTAACTACACTTGGTGGAATGTTTTTTTCCGCTGTGCTATTCGAACAATTCTCCGCACCTCCGCCAATCTCTTTTCCGGCTTGATTCTGCTCGTTGGGTGCATAAGGGGCTTCACGTTCCTCCCTTCCCTCCACGCCATCAAGTTCAGCACGGACATTATCACCTCCGCCACTAGCAGCTGACTTCCACACTGCTCCCAAATTTGCCTCGTCGACGATGTTCATCGTGGCATCAACCTCGCGAACTCCATGACCAGCCACGCCCCTCTCGTCACCGTCGCCCGCAGCAGCCAGTAAGGAGGCCCTATTTAAATGCACATTGATGTACTCTCCGTCGCACCACACAGCCACTTCGCCGCCACACCGCACTAATATATTGGGCCTTATATGCTTCAACTCAGCCCCAACTGAACTTTTGTTCAACACCAGATCAACCTCTTCTTTCCGTTTATCCCCGTATTCCCAAGTCTCTGTTCTTTCAGAGATTACTTCATTGCTGATTGTTTGAGATCCCATAGATTCCGCACTCACCGTAACTGTCGGACACACCAAAGGATTATCCGATCGCATTTTCAAAAGACTCTCATGCCACTCATCCAAATCCTCAACAGTAAATACCTTTCTATCCTTGTCATGCTCTGCCTCCCGTAGCCCATGTGGCATCATTACCATTGCATTCTATCCCACTGATAAACCATTATTTTATGATTTATATTATGTTTAATTGTGTGGTTTTATCAAGTCTTCACCCACTTATTCATATGATTTGCATGTATTTACAATTCCTTCCTGAAAATATTTTATGATTAAAAACTTGCTTCCTAAAGATCTTTTAATTGTATATTTTTAGTCTCTTTTATACCATATGATGCCGTGATCTATGTGTTAAGTGTTTCAGGCTTCATAGGGCAGGAATGGCCTAGAGAATGGAGAGGAAGCTTGCAAAGATAGAAGGAACACAAGAAATTGAGGAGACGACCAGCGAGAAGTGACGCGGGCGCATGGCTCACGCGACCGCGCGAAATAGAAGAAATCGCAGTGACGTGCTTGCTTGCCTGACGCAACCGCATAGATTGGAAGCTGCACGAGTGACGCGAATACGTGGACAACGCGCACGCGTGGCGCGGAAAATGCTGAGTGACGCGAACGCGTGGATGACGCGGTCGCGTGACGTGCGCGATCTACAGAATTACAGAAGTCGCTGGCATATAGTTTGGGCCGCGTTTTAACCCAGTTTTTGGCCCAGAAACGCATATTAGAGCCAGGAAACATGCAGAGACAAAGAGAACATTTATTCTGCATAATTTTTAGTTTTAGATCTAATTTTTACTCCTCCTCTAGGTTTTTGATATACATTCATAATTTAGGATTTGAAGATTTTTGGCTTTGGTGATTAAGAAGAGTCTACCTCTGGAACTGGTCATTCTAGTTTGTTTACCTACTTTTCATTTACTCTTCCATATTCTTAATTTGTTCAGAGCTGACATTGGATTACTTTTAGAGTTCATTAATACAAGACCATTTTTATTTTTAATTGATCTCTTTGATTATTATTTATCATGTCTCTTTTTATTTTCTCTCTTAATTTTGTGAGGTCTATATTTATGATAATGGAGTAGTTGCCCAACTTGATTGGGAGTTGATTAAAAGGAGAACCTTGAGTTGGAATATTCAAGAGTTCAATTGTAATTGGTTCGTTGTTGGTTGACTTGTTAGTCACTAACTCTAATCCTTCCCAAGGGAGAGGATTAGGACTTGTGAATAGAAGTTAACTTTTAACTTGACTTTCCCTCATTCGTTGAGGGTTAACTAAGTAGAAACAACTACTAATTATTAATTAATTTTGGAAAAATTCCAACAAGGATAGAACTTCCGATTAATCTTCTCCCGGTCAATATTTTTATTTAAATTACATAAATTCTCTAATTTAATTTTCTGTTAATCAAACTAAAAACCATTTTGAAAAAAACCTCTGATTAGTAAAATAGCACATCTTCCTACAACTCGTTGGGAGACGACCTGTGACTCATAATCCCAGTAATTAATTTATAAAATTTGTGACAACTCTTTTTCTAAATTGACAAGTAGATTTTTGTTGGTTAAGAGCTGTACTTGCAACGCCATTTTTCTTAATAATTCTTAATCTGCCAATTTCTCCCACGTCACCCACCTCCAACGGTTTCCTCTGAATTTCTAGTTCTTCACTCCTATGGTGTTCCAAGATAACTCTCTCTTTCTCGTTCACCTCAATATTCTTTTCTTTGATTTTTTCTTGTTCTCCATCAGGAGACTCCCTGACATCTTCATCATGCGTAGTGATTTTTTCTCAGACATCAATCCTCCTCCTGTACTTAGCCTCACCCACAAAGATCTCTTTGCTCTTTAATCGCATTCCATTCATCTCTTTGATGGCCTTTAATGCACCTCCTTTTGTAGTATACCTGATAAAAGCAAACAGATGGATCCGGCCATACTTCTCCTTACGTGCCAAATAGATGTCATTTATCCTTCATGTCTACTTGAACATATGAAACAATTCATTTTTCGAAACATTGCCAGGTAAATTATCCACAAAAATTGTGAATGATTCACTCTCCAATCGGAGATACGCTTTCCAGTTCCAAATCCATGGATCTTTTCCAACATGAGACTGTCTAACTTTATCCCACCTTACATTAGACATAGATAGATTATAGAGTAACAGGAGTGCTTACTCTCATACTTTTATTGAAGGACCATTCTGCCAGTCTCTTTTTCTCTGATTGTGTCACGAACGGGGTTGTGCAGTGTGAATGTAGCGACTCTTGGTGGTTTTCTTTTACATTCTGCCACCTATGACTCCTTCTTCTCCACCGCCTCCTTCTTTCCATCGCTTTGCCTCTAATTTTTACTATTTTGTTGTTGTTTTTATTTTAAGACTTCAAATAACTTCTTTTGTGGTGTAATTTCTCTTCTTTTATGTTGTGTTTATTTTCTCTTTTTATGGGTGATGTTGATTTATTGGTGCAAGTTTAGATATCTTCTCAAATACAAGAGAAAAATATTTTGAGGATAATTTTTTGTTTATGGATATGTCTTTAGATCAAGAAATAGATCAGATTTATTTAAAAAAAAAAAGAATATGTATCTCACAATATTGCAGTTCTTTATGAGTAGATCTATATATAAAACAAACTCTCAGTTTTATCTTAGTTTCTATGAGTTAAGATTCTTTGTAATTGAATTTTGAACTTACTCTAAGCTTTTAGTTCAACATAAATTTTATTGTTTCTTTTTTCTTAGACTTAGATATTATCTTTTCTTATCTTATGTAAGTGTCGAATGACTTTTTCATGAATGAAATGCATTTCTTCCGTCAAAAATTAAAGAAATTTTTTCTCTAACATATATGTGATCACTTAAAATTTTTTTGGAATTGAAATAGGACATTTAAAAACTTTTGTGACTGAAATAAGACATTTAAAATATTAAAAATCAAATTAGATTTCGACTCAAATATTGGAGACCAAAATAATACTTTACCATATATATATATATATATATATATATATATATATATATATATATATATAAATAAGTTGAACTATAAATAAGTTGAACTACCATACTCTCCTTTTTAAAAATTTATAGAATCACTAAGACAATCATTTTAATTGTTATTATAATACATTTATTTTTTCATATATAAATCTTGCTCGAAATAAACCAATAATTATGTTATTTTGTTATTTGTAATAAACATGAAATTTATTATAATTTTATTATTTTTAATTTTAATTTAAATAATTTTATATTTTGTTTTATTAATGTGTTTATAAAATATGAAATGATTACGTATTATATTTGGTTAATGAGTAAATAGTCATTTTTTTATTATCAAAGATTTAAACGTGAATAAAACTAACCACAAAAAATTAAACTAACATAATACCTAACAAAAATGAGTATCGTTTGACAAAAATATTCAATCGTTAAATTTAGAATTAATTCCGTTAAAAATTTAATTATTTTTCTTTCATCTTCTCCATCCCAATCTTTGGTATAGGATTCGACGGTCGCAGAACATTTGGACCATTAAATGGTCTAATAACAAAACATATTTTTTAAACTTTTTTAATAAGTGTTAAATAATCCTTGTTTAATTTTAGCTACAACTTAATCTTCTATATATTATTTGTTATAAATTATTTTTTATTATTCATCTATCATGTTTATTAACAATTAGAAACAAAAATAACAACGAAATAGATCTTCCATTAGTGGTGACCTTCATAAATATTTTGACAATGCGAATCAACGAATTTTTTTGTCCTCGATTCATTACATCTATAAACGCCAGAAAAAATCGTGTTTCTTGGTAATTCAATCGATTGGACGTATAACACAATCGATTCAATATCTCATGTTTCTTCAAAATTCAATCGATTGTTAGTGATACCCTATCGATTGAATATCACATGTTTTCTCAAAATTCAATCGATTAAATTTTGTATGTGATCGATCCGCGCCTGCCTTTATACAATTAGACACAAAATTATCCATTTTTGAAACCGGAATTAAAGTAGTAGATCTTTTAGCTCCTTATCGCCGTGGAGGAAAGATTGGACTCTTTGGCGGAGCTGGAGTGGGTAAAACAGTACTTTCCGATCGCCCGGAAAGAACAAAAGAAACATCTTGTTCTTTCTTCAGCAATTTCTGATCTCTAGTAGACCTCTCAGTACAAAGCCTTTTTTTCTATAGTGGAGATAGTCGCACGTAATGACAGATCACGGCCATATTATTAAAAGCTTGGGGTAAAAACGGATTTCGTTCGAGTCCCCGTATATCACATTATGTAGTGGACAAACAAAAGAAGGGGGGGGGGTTGACCCAACAATAAGATTTCGAATAGAAAAAGGGAATATTCTAATTAGAATTTTTTTTGTCTTGTTTTTAGTTGATATGGAGTCATTGACATATATTTAAGTAATCTAATAAGATTAATATGATGCCTCAAGAGAGGTCGGGATAGCTCAGCTGGTATCGGCCATTTATCCCACTTTCCTCCACATTTGATTAGGTAGTCATGCTAGTGACATAAACAGTCATAGATAATTATGAAATTATATCCAATGAAGAGAAAAGGATTAGATTAGAAGAAAAAAGAGGGGGCAATAAAAGAGGGGTACTAGAATTGATGAAAAGGAATTCCAGCACATATAGTGACATACATAGTGAAATAATACTATGTGTTCTCACCAAAAAGAATGATTTTTTTTTATATCCACTCGCTCCTTATACTTATACAATGAAATTTATTTTATCTATTATGTTATATATAATCTAAATTAGATTATATATAAATTAGAAAATGCATCTATATAAATATTAGAATATGTATCATTCTTCATATTCTTTGTTAATGGTATTTTCATATCCAATCAATTGGTATGATAATACAATCGATTGTAATTTGTACATGATTAAAGTTTTTTTATGTATTCAATCGATTGGAATGATATACTAATATATATTTTTATGATGAAGTAATGTCATTTTTATTCATATTTTTTATTCATATTTTTATGATGAAGTAATGTCATTTTTATTTATTATTTTAACAACTATGCTATACAAATATTATGTTTTGTCAATTATATTTTATTTTATACAATTAATTTGTTTATAAAAAAATATTTTTTTTTATTTTTTATTTGTTTGTATTCTATTTATCTTTATCTTTATCTTTATAATAATACAAATGGGAAGCTCATATGCTGACGTGGCGCTCATACGTTGAGTTTGGAAATTTATTTGTTTAAGTGTCATTACTAGAAATTTTTATAATTATATTTATAAATTATTATTTGCTTAGGTTATTACTTTTTAATTTTAAATTAGGTTGTTTTACTTAAGTTGTTATTTTTTAAATTTTAGGTTGTTTTGCTAACCCTTACATAGTAATTTTTGAAATTTTAAGTTATTTGTTTAGGTTGTTATTTTTTAAATTTTAAGTTATTCACATATTACTCTTTTAAATCATAAATTATTATTTACTTAAATTGTTACTTTTTAATTTTAAGTTATTTGCTCATAAATTAAAAATTTTAAAAATTTAATTTAAATTTATTAAACTAAATAAAGATATTATTTAATTATTTAAATTTTGCTAAGAAAAATTTTATTTATAAATTAAGTAACAACTTTTGTCGCATAAGATCTCTACTATATTTAATAAGCTTAAGTTATAATTAAGAAGGCACCTTTTTTAAAAATTTGTTAATTCTTTTTATTTGAATGCTATATTTAAAACTTTGAATATTTGTATTTCTTAGGATTTATATTTTAAATATATTTATATATTTATTTTATCTGCAAATTTGATTTATATTTAAATTAATGTCAATCAAATTTAAAGAATTCTAGCTATGGTCAACTATAAAATTATAAGTGATGAGACATGTATAGCACAACAATTTAAAGTACATCAATCCTTTCTTTTACATATATTCAAAATCTAAAATTTTTCTACTTTTTTCAATGGATGGTATTCACAAAATTACAAAAATCAAACCTACAGCAATTTGTGTGTATGTATACGAGTGATAAGATGATGGACACTAACAAATTACAAAAATTCTCCATTACCATACTCAATTGAGATGGTTTGTCTCGATGAAGATGTGAGTTTCCTACTAATTTTTCAAATAATATTAAATTTGTATTATTCATATTTAAATCTGTTTGTTTATCTCCATTTAATTATTCTTTGATTTTTTATGAATTCTAGGAAGAAAAATACACGCCTAAGAAGGTTCTTGTGTTTCGATTTGTGAATTTGTTAAGAGACAGAATATCTTATCAAATAAGATATTTTGGTGTTGAATTCAATGTGGGTAACTTCAAAACTACACATCATGAGTATATAGTTAATTTAAACCAACGTATCGATATGCACATATTTTCAGAATCGTCAAGTATCGCACGATATAGATTTAATTCTGTGAGTTTTGACACTCTCAATGCTTTTGGGTTTGATTACACCTATTTGATTGGTAAGTTTACTGTTTTAGAAAAAGTATAATTCATTGATAAATTTATTTATTTCATTGATAATTTCGGTTATATTTTTTTAATGAACTTATTGACAATAATTTTTTTTATTTTAATCCATTTTAGATATTATTGAATATGTTGGTGGAATTAAGAATGAGATAACTCCTGAAAAAGATGACAAGTCTACTAAATACAATATTATTGAATTAGAAGACCATGATAGATAATCATATATTTATTTTTATAAATATAAAAACTTTGATATTGACTTCATTGTAAATTTACGTATTTGAATTTATTTCAGAAATTTATTCACATTTTTTAAATTGTTATTTCAACTTATTTTGTTATCAATATTTTTGTAATATTAAATCTTTTTTGTGCTCAAAGAATTTTAATTTGTTGAAAAATTTTGTTGTCAGTGAAAAAATATTTTTTCTATTATTTTACTTAAAATATTATTATTGACATGTTAATATTAAAAATATAAATAATAAGTATAATTTACTAAAAAAACGGCATACTTTACGTCGTTTGATTTTTATGAATTCAAAATAATTAATTAATTAATTATTAATGTTTTTAAATTGTGTTTAAAACTTTAACTTAATTGTTAATTTTTAAATTATACAAAATATAAAATATGTATATAGTTTGATATTATTTTATTAATGGTTAGTTTTTAAGTTGTAATGGTATGTTAGTCTTAAAAATATAAATAAGCATAATTTACAAAAAAAAGTATTCTTTACATCATTTGATTTTTATGAATTTAAAAATATTAATTAACTAATAATTAATTTTTTTAATTTCATTTAAAATTTTAACTTAATTATTAATTTTTAAATTTTTAAAATATAAAATATATATAGTTGGATACTATTTTATTGGTAGATAATTTTTAAGTTATAATGGTATCTTAATATTAAAAATATAAATAATAAGAATAATTTACAAAAAAAAGATATTCTTTACGTCGTTTGATTTTTATGAATTTAAAATGATTAATTAATTAATTATTAATTTTTTTAAATTGTGTTTGAAATTTTAACTTAATTATTAATTTTTAAATTTTAAAAGTATAAAATATGTATATAGTTTGATACTATTTTATTGGTGGTTAATTTTTAAGTTGTAATTAGTTTTTGTTTATTTTGTTATAAAAAATATATTTAACATTAAACATTTTATTTGACATAGAAAAATAATAGAGCGTGTATTTTTTGACAACTATACACACGAGTTAAATGCTTTTTTGGGTTTTGACAACAAGAATGGAGCAGTTATCATCTTACAATTTGTTATAGTAAAATTATTTAACGATAATATTTATTCATAATTTTTTTAAAATATATTTTTTATGTGAGTTTTTATTCATTTTATATTAAATTATATTTTTCAGGAAAGATTGTTTTACAAATTAAAGTTTTATGTATGGCACAAAGATGTTCTTCAACCTTAAATATGAAAATGCCGTCCGATTTTAAAATATGTGTGTATGTTATTTTTTTAATTTTTGAGTTTAATATTATGTGTGTTATCTAACGTAATTATTATTTATAATCCATATTTTTCATTTTCTTATAAAGTTAAGAAGATCACTGATGATGTGAACCTCATAAACAAATTTAAAAAGGTCTACCCTATTCAAATTGTGGATACATTTATAAGTGTAATTTCTATTAAAAATCAATTCACTTTTTGCTTTCTTGGTCATTAGTAGTATCTAATTTATAAATAATAATTAATAACTAGTTGTAATCTCACGATGTGGACTACACCAATAGTTTGCTTCCAACCTTAAAGGCATTCTCAATCATTGAAGGGGAAGAAGTAGGAGGTGTCAAGGTATTTGTTTAAAAAATGAATTTTTGTTTGTTTGTTTTCTTAAAGTTAGAGCCTAATTTTATTCAAAAAATATTATTGAGTTATAATCAAAAGTGAATGGTGAATCCGAAGTATTGGAAAATGCTATTACACCAACCAAGCGACTATCCTTGAAGTCAGAAGATTTGGGGGTGGAAGGAGATGCCTCAACTTGCAAGAAGATCAAGATTGAGAATAAAAATTGAGAATTTGAATGCATATATTTTGGAATATCTTTTTAGAGTCTATCTAATAGAATAATACTAACCATATGTTTGTTTTGGTGAAAACATTATTTTTTCTTAAGTTGTTATTTTTTTGTGATTCTTTTCAATTTTTATGTTTGGAATTTAGAATTTTTTTTTAATATAAGTTGCAGTTATTTGGTTATTACTTGTGATTTTATGTTTTAATTCGATTCACACTGTTAAAATTTTGTTAATTTTTAATTTAGTATTTAATGTCATAAAGTTATAAATTTCTCATATGAATTATTATTGATACAATTAAGTTAGTCATTAATTTTTAATGTATACTTATTTAAAAAAATCTAATTTTAATTTCTAATTAAAGTAGTATGTTTAAAATTTTAAATTTAAATTTAAAATATAATTTTTTTAATTTTAAGTAAGCAAATGAATTTAAAAATATTTTTATTTATATAATTTATAAGCAAATATACTCACTACAAAAGATTATATTAAATTATATAAAATTACCAATTTTATTAAAATGTGAGGTTATTTATGCTATTTAATCTGTTTCTAATGTTGTTTCGACAAAATCGAATTAATTTAGTATTTTAAAAAAATTATTTTTTTTCTAAATTTATGTAATTTATAAGATTATTAATTTCTAAAATGTATTTAATTTATAAGGTTATTTTAGCTTTATTTTGTTATAAATATTTTTATAATATTAATTTTTTTTGTGCTTGAAGGATTTTATTTGTTAAAAAATTTATTTTCGGTGAATAAATAATTTTCTATCTTTTTATTTAAAATGTTATTATTGGAATGTTAATTTTAAAAATATAAATGATAAGCATACTTTAAAAAAAACGTATTATGAGATCAAACAAATTTTATTATTGCAGATATTTGTCTATACGGGAGGTTGTGTAGGAAATTTTGGCTTATGATATTCATCGAAGATGGCCTTCAATGATGAGATTAACCTTTTATTTACCTGAAAAGTAAAATATCATCTTTAAAGACGATGACAATCTTGAAGAAATTATGGATTAAAAGAAGGGAAAAGGTAGATCTATCCAATAATAGAGTGAGAGAGAGAGAATGAGAGAGAGAGATAGTGAGAGAGTGTGGGCAAAAAATACTGAGACGGGTAGTTTTAGGAATTGAATCAAGGATCCTAGAGTTTGGAACCGAGAAGAGTATCATCGATCGGAGAATGAGTCGTTCTGGATCTTTTTAGATAATCTCCAGGAGAACATTTTGAAGAGAGAACTATTTCAGCTATTCAGTTGGACTGGACGAATAAATGACATATATCTATCATGAAAGAAAAAAAGGTGGTAGTATATACATCTTTACGTTCACATAATACACTACGAAGGGAGGGGATTTGAAGGCTATAATAGAAATGAATCGTATGAGATTGAGAGACAAAGTTATGTTTGTTGGAGAAGCAAAATACAGGAGATTGTTGGATGATAAGGCTTCGAGAAAGATACAGGCAGGAGGTGACGTACGAAATGAAAATGCTCGTCAGCTGCAACAAGAACAAGAGATTGCCCCCCAGCTAGCAGTTCTAAAGATGCGAGAAAGGATAAAAAGGTGCAAGATCCACATGGAAATGGATGGACGAAGAAGTTGGAAGTCACTATGGTGAAAAAAAACTTGGACTGGCTACAGAAAAGTCTAATAGGCGGAACGACGACGGCTGTTGACTTCAGGTCTTTGAAGGAAATGGTTGCAAAGAACCTTCCGCAAGTTATTGAAGTACACAAAATGGGAGCTTATAAATCTCTATTGATTTTTTACCGTATGTTGAGCGCTGAAGAGACATACACGGTCAAAATAAATAGCCTACTACAGATATTTCATAGTGTTTGGAGGTGGGACGAATCGAAGAGAAGTGAATCTCGAAGAGTATGGCTTGAGTGTTTCGGAGTTTCGCTACACGTTTGGTCGGTGGATACGTTCAAAATGATAAGAGGTTAATGGGGGGAGGTGGTTGGGTGTGATAAAATGACGGAATTATGCACCTTTTTTAGTGTTAGCCGTCTACTGATTGATACTTGTGTTATGGATGTGATCAATGAACGGGTCCATATCACATTAGGAACCACTGGTTTTGACATTCTGGTTAAAGAGATGGGACAGGAAGTATTTAGTTTGCAATGTAATTCGGAAAATCTGGTGCAAGAAGTTATAGGTGAAATTCATCGAGACAACAAAAAAACAAGGTTCTCTGATGGTGTCGCTATAATGTCATCAAGCTTAACAAAATTTACAGATTAAGAAGATCAGGCAGCGGTTGTAGTTACAGAGGCGCGACAGAAGGAGGTTGAAGATGATAATAGATTGGTAAATTCAGAATCAATTTTAAACGAATGGAATTATGACAATTTAAGACTCAATCAAACAAATTTGGTAACACATCAGCCAATTAATGATGGTTCCGATGGCTTAGCAGATTTTGGGGATGTGAAGAGAGTTATGAAGCGGATTTTGAGCTCACCATTCTGTGGAATTATAGCTATAATCCTAATGGGCTGGTAAGTTCACTAACATATGGCAACGACGGTGTTGTGGTTGGCTCTAGTATGAAAGCTACTGTTCGGGCCCATGATGATAATTATTATAATAATGGTATTTTGGGCCAAGGGATTCCAAGTTCATTAGCATAAGGGAAGGAGGGTGTTGTGGTTGGTTATCCTGGAATGGAGCAAGGCCATATGGATCGGGTAGTGGGGGTTCCTATGCCAAGACCTGGGTCTAGCTTTGCATTAGCGATGTTAAAGAATCCTCGTAATTTGGGAGGCCATGACGAGAAGATTGTAGGCTACCAAGTCGTGCTTTCTGAAGTCAGTGAAGAGCGACGTCGGTCAGACAAAATGGTGGGGGTTTTCTTCGCGTAGTACGATGGTGCCACCGGTGGAGGATGAGAATGTGATGCACGCGGTGGTGCGTCGGGTCTGGACGGTGTGGTTGGTGAGAAGAGTGCAAAAAGAAAGGCCAAAATGCTGGTGGCAAGGGGCTGTTGGTTGGAAAAAGAGCCTGTACGTGTTGCTGGGCCAGTGTCAATTTTTGAGGGGGTTCAACAGGAAGAATTTGCAAATGGAGGGGTTGATGACGGATACAGTATTGGTAATACTCATCAACTCGGAGGTAGTGCTAATGCAGATTTAGTTAATAAAGACCTGGGATTTGGTTCGTTTGATGACAGAAACCAGCTGGGCCAAAATGGGGGAGAGGGCTACGTTGACGAAGCAGGCCATATGGAGGAAGAAGGGCAGGCCAATGATGATGAGGACAAGGGTGACGAGGATCCAAGCTTGGATGAACAATTGTTGGAAAATCGAAGGACTTGGGATTTAGCAAAAGAATCAGGAGCAATGCTATGTAATGAAGAAGACGACATATCCTCCATGAGCAGAATGAAGAAATTGCTCAGAAAAAAAGATTGGCAAAGCAGAAGGCTAAATCAAGACGGAGCAGTCTCAAAAGTCACAATAAGGTGTGTAATAATATTTTAAAATGATTGTTAGTTCATGGAATGTTAGGGGATTAAGGGGTGATGGGAAGTTGAGAATGGTGAAAGACCTTAGGAGAAAATATAAGTTGAATATGCTAGGCCTGATAGAGACTAAAAGACATTTAGTGACAAGGTTTGATGTTCTGAAAATTTGGGGGAATGGTTGTGCGGGATGGGAGTACGTGGGGTCTGACGGTGCATCTGGTGGATTATTGCTCATGTAAGATGATGATTTTTTTAAAATGAGAAATTGCTATCAAGGAGAGAGTTGGCTGTGTGTTGAAGGGGTTTTGTCAGATAATTCTATTAATTGTGCTTTCTTCTTGGTTTATGGTGCGCATGCTAGAGATGAGAAACTTGTTGTGTGGAAGGAGTTGAACTACGTGGCTGGTTTGTGTCAGGGCCCCTGTTGTATTTTGGGGGGACTTTAATGAGATTACATAGGTGGAGGAAGGTGAGGCTCTAATAGCTTACCTTTGTCAGCGCAAGATTTTAAGTATTGGATAAATGACATGGGTTTGGTGGACTTGCCGATTAGCAACCGTAAGTTTACATGGTTTAGAGGACGTTCATGTAGCCGTATTGATAGATCTCTGGTTAGCTTGGAATGACTTGAGGCATTTCCAGGTACTCGCTTAAGAGGTGGCCCACGGAGTTTGTCAGATCACTGCCCTATTATAATGGAAGATAAAAGGATAAGGGATGGACCGAGACCGTTCCAAAGTCTAGATTCGTGGTTTGCACATGAAGGTTTCCTAAGAATGGTTAAGGAGGAATAGAGGGGGTTGGGAGAGGTATAATTCACCGACAAATTGAAGGTTTTGACGGTTCCTTTGGGAAGATGGTACAAAGACAATTTTAGTGACATGGACAAGAAAATCATGAAGTTTGAATATAAGATTAAGAAGATTGATGACATGGTCGGTAACGGGACGTATGATGCAACAGTGGAAGTAAGAAGGAAGGCGTTAGTTACTTGCTGTGAAAAATAGTATGTGAGGAAGGAGCTACATTGGAAGCAGATGTCGAGGTCTAGGCATGCGAGGCCCATGGATAAAAACACAAGATATTTCCATAATGTAGCTTCTGCGAGAAGGAGGAATAATAGAATTGATGCTCTGGTGATTAATGGAATATTGATAAGGAAGCGGCAATAATAAAGCTAGACTTTCAGAAAGCATATGACAGAGTAAAGTGGAGTTTTGTAGACCTTGTGTTACAGAAGATGGGATTTACACGAAGATGGAGGGGTTATGGAGTGTGTAAGTACGTGCTCTATGTTGGTATTGATAAATGGATCACCTTCTAAGCCGTTCAAGATGGAAAGGGGCCTGCGACAAGGTGATCCTTTGTCTCCGTTCTTGTTTGTTCTCGTTGTTGATGTTTGATGAGCGGATAATTTATACGCTTTTTGGCATTGTTTTTAGGTAGTTTTTAGTAGGATCTAGCTACTTTTTAGTATATTTTTATTAGTTTTTAAGCAAAATTCACATTTATGGACTTTACTATAAGTTTGTGTGTTTTTCTGTGATTTTAGGTATTTTCTGGCTGAAATTGAGGGATCTGAACAAAAATCTGATTCAGAGGCTGAAAAAGGACTGCTGATGCTGTTGGATTCTGACCTCCCTGCACTTGAAATAGATTTTTTGGAGCTACAGAAACCCAAATGGCGCTCTTTCAATTGCGTTAGAAAGTAGACATCCTAGACTTTCCAGCAACATATAATAGTTCATACTTTGCTCGAGTTTTGACGACGCAAACTGGCGTTCAAACGCCGACTCACTGCCTTATTCTGGCGTTAAACGCCAGAAATAGGATAGAAGCTACAGTTAAACGCCCAAACTGGCATAAAAACTAGCGTTTAACTCCAAGAAAAGTCTCTACACATGAAAGCTTCAATGCTCAGCCCAAGCACACACCAAGTGGGCCCGGAAGTGGATTTCTGCATCATTTACTTATTTCTGTAACCCTAGTAACTAGTTTAGTATAAATAGAACTTTTTAATATTGTACTCATATCTTTGATCAGTTTTATGCTATCTTAGACTTTTATGGGGGCTGGCCATTCGGCCATGTATGGACCTTCATCACTTATGTATTTTCAACGGTGGAGTTTCTACACACCATAGATTAAGGTGTGGAGCTCTGCTGTTCCTCGAGTATTAATGCAAGGTACTATTATTCTTCTATTCAATTCAAGCTTATTCTTATTCTAAGATATTCCTTCGCACTTTAACCTGATGAATGTGATGATCCGTGACACTCATCACCATTCTCACTCATGAACGCGTGCCTGACAACCACTTCCGTTCTATCTGTAATCGCTTGAGTGTATATCTCTTGGGTTTCTAATCAACGATTCACATTGACTCCCCTCTGACAATGGGGCATCTGAATCCGAGATTAGAATTTTTGTGGTATAGGCTAGAAACATTTGGCAGCATTCCTGAGATCCGGAAAGTCTAAACCTTGTCTGTGGTATTCCGAGTAGGATCTGGGAAGGGATGACTGTGACGAGCTTCAAACTCACGACTGTGGGGCGTAGTGACAGACGCAAAAGGATCATTGGATCTTATTCTGACACGATCGAGAACCGACAACTGATTAGCCATGCGGTAGCTGTGCCTGGTATTTTTCATCCGAGACGAGAAATCTGACAGTTGATTAGCCGTACAGAAATCGTAGAGGACCATTTTTACTGAAAGGACAAGAGGTAGCCATTGACAATGGTGATCTCCAACATACAGCTTGCCATGGAAAGGAGTATGAATGATTGAATGAAGGCAGTAGGAAAGCAGAGATTCAGAAGGAATAATGCATCTCCATACGCTTATCTAAAATTCTCACTAATGAATTACATAAGTATCTCTATCTTTATTTTATGTTTATTTATCTTTTAATTATCAAAACTCTATAACTATTTGAATCTGCCTGACTGAGATTTACAAGATGACCATAGCTTGCTTCAAGCCGAAGGTATTACTTGGACGACCCAGTGCACTTGCTGGTTAGTTGTGCGAAGTTGTGAAAAAGAGTTGATATTACAATTGTGCGTACCAAGTTGTTGGCGCCATTGAGATCACAATTTTGTGCCCCAATGTCCTACATAGAATGATTAGTGAGGCTGTTAGGAATGGTCGCATATTGCCGTTGTTGGTTGGGAGAGATCATATTGAGTTGTCACACCTTCAGTTTGTATATGATACTATTTTGTTCTGCCCTCCTGAGGAAGAGACCATTAAGAATTACAGGAGGCTGCTTCGTTGCTTTGAGTTAATGTCAGGTCTAAGTATTAATTTTGATAAGTCGAGCTTAATTCCTATTAATTGTGATGAGCAGTGGGTACAACGTATGTGTAGTGTGTTAGGCTACAAGCAAGACACTCTTCCTGTTAAATATTTAGGGATCTCTTTAGGAGCAAACCCAAGGTTGATTAAGACGTGGAAACCAATAATAGACAAAGTGGAGGAGAAGTTTAGCCTCTGGAAAGCTAAGGCACTTAATAAAGCTGGCAAGTTGGTGCTTATCAAATCTGTGTTGAATAGCCTTTCAGTTTATTATTTGAGCCTATATAAGATGCCGAAGTCTGTTGTAGAGAAACTGATTTCATTGCAAAGAAAATTTCTATGGAGCAAGGAAGATGGGAGGAATGGTTTGGCCTTAGTTAAGTGGAAAGTGGTGCAGGCTCTAAAAAATTAGGAGGGTTGGGAGTTGGAAATGCTATGGTTCGTAACACAGCTCTTCTGTTTAAGTGGTGGTGGCATTTCTCTAAGGATGTGTGTTCGTTGTGGAAGAAGGTGGTCTGCTCCTGTAATAACCTGAATCCAAATGTGCTTCTTTTCACTTAGAAATTACTAGTTGAGGTATCCATGGAAGCATATTTGTCAGATACAGTTCAAGAATCAAGAAGTTAGGTAGAAGTTGATTATTGGATTGTCTATGGAGGTGGGTGATGGAAGATGAACTCGGTTTTGGGAGGATGTCTGGATTCATGGAGGTTCCTTGAAAGATTGTTTTCCAAGGCTCTTATCAGTTTCAAACCAAAGAAGGTCACTGATAGGGGATTGTGGATTTTAGGATGGGTTAGTGTAGATATAGAACTTCCAATGGATGCGAAAACTATTCCAATGGGAGTTGGATCTAGTGAACCAGCTTTACCATACCTTGAGGCTAGTCAAACTTGCATTTGGCAAAGAGGATAGAGTTGTATAGAAATATGATAAACAAGGTATTTTTTCTACTAACTCATTTGTGTAGGTGTTGCAGGTGAAAATGGTTCCAGAGGATATATCAAGCTACAGCTTACTAGGACTATTTGGAAAGGGCTTGTTCCACCTATAGTGTAGTTGTTTGTTTGGTTTGTCTTGACTGGTAGGGTCAATACGAAGGAGAGACTGAATCGGCTTGGGGTTATTAACCAAGAAGATAATTTATGTATTTTATGTAACAGAGGTGATGAAAATGGGTACCATTTATTTCTTGGCTGTAGTTTTTTTTTGGCAGGTATGGTGTGCTTAGCTATCATATGTTGGTGTACTATGAATTTGTTTGGGTACGGTTAAGGAGCATTTTCAAAGTTGGACTGAGATATCAATTAGGAAGGAGTGCAAGAGATGGATGGTGTGCTTTTGTGCCATTATGGTTGGAACGAAACCGGAGAATTTTTCAGAATAAGGGAAAAGGAGTTGAGGAGATTATCAACATATCCTTTCAGAGCTTCAAGGAGTGGTTAGGTGCAAACCTCTTTTGTTGTTGATGGCAATGCCGGAGATGACAAAGGGGCTTCATGGTTATTATGGTTGCTTCGATTATTTTTCTAGTTCTTTTGTTTTTCCTTTGTTGTAGCCTCTGCTCCACTTCATGTGTTGAGCTTCTCTTTCAAAAAAAGGGGAAAGGTACGATGTACTTAACATGGATGGAGGCTAACAAAAAATTTGAAGCAGGTCAAACTTTAACGTATGCTGAGTTTCCAAATCAATTTGTTTATGATAGAGAAGAAAGGGAATGACATCCACGCAAGAGTATTCTATCGGGTGGTTAAACTATATTTCACTAGGTACATGTGATATCTACTATATGAGAATTTTGTTAACTATTCAAAAAGGTTGCACAACATATGAGTCTATTAGGACAGTTAATGGGATTACATATCATAACTTCCAAGATGCTTTCTATTTTATGGGACTACTGTGTGACAATAGAAAATTCATTGCAGTTATTAATGAGGTCTGGTCATCAATTGAGAAAATTATTTGTGATGCTATTGATATCTAATAGTATTAACAAACCAAATCGTATTTGGAATGCAAGTTGGACATTATTGGCTAACAGGATATTATATAGAAAGAGAAAAATATTGAAAATCCAAGGTATTTCACTATGTGGTAAATTATTATCACATTTAGGACTTTACTTGACAAAATTAGCGTTCACCCATTGACAACTTTATGTTGCTTTGTCAATAGTTAAGAGTCACAATAGCATGAACATTCTAATTCTAGATAAAGACAGCAATCCAAAGGCCTAAACAACAAATGTCATGTTCAAAGAAGTTTTTAATAATATTTAGTTAAGAAAAATAGTATTTTCATTTTAGTAACACGTTATGATTTACACTTTTGTACAAATATTTGTCGTAGATATAACTAATTTATTAACTATACTTTCAGATTTGAAATAAAATGTGTAACATGGAGCACAACATCATATGCCAATTACTTTTCTAATGAAGTTAATAAAATACTAGGTTGTCAACAAATTTTTATTAACTTTTTGATATAAAATTTAGTGTAAAACTGACATGCTACTATTACAGTTATATATGTTCTTATTTTTTTAGATCCCTTTTCTTATGGTTCAAGAATATTATAGATTTTAAATTGTTCCATTTACATTTTACTTTGAAAAAAGAGAAAACAGCATATTCAGTACTTTATTATATAATGACACTGACAGTGTTATATTAAATTCGAAAAATTTATGATTATAAAATATTATTTTCGACTTAACATGTCAAATTAAATGTACATAGCATGGGTTTAACACTAGTATATATGTTTATATATATTAATGTTATTTCCATTCTTTAGATGTTTATGACATAAATTGATATTTTTTAATCCTTACTTAGAATTTTTTTTAATTTTCTACCATTCTTTAGAGTAACGTGTTTTGTAATGATTAACACTTAATAAATTTTTTTAGAGAATTAAAATTCTATTTCAAGCACCAAGACTTTAACAAAATAAAAAAAGAAAAGGGAATTCCTTACAAAAATTGGAGAAAAAACAGAAATAGAGAACAAAACAGATGAAGAGAATTCACAGCAGAGTAAACAATTAGTCAACAAGGAAGAAGAGCAAACAACACTATTTGAATGTCTTTTTGTCATGCCAAACATGAAATTTTTTAATTTTTGTTTAAAATTTTTGTAACTTTTACTATTATTTAATCGTGGCTAATTGAACACTTTTAATATATTAAAAATTATACTTCAAATAATATCTATATACTTTCAATAGATAACGAAAACTGCCCTAACTAACAAAACAAAATTTTATATATACAAATTGGATACATTATTTTTGCATGATTATAACATTTCAAGAAAAAATCGCAATACTAAAAAATTTATTATTTTTATTGATAAACCAAAAAATACAAAATATCAATTTAGTTCTAAACTTCTTTATAATAGCAAAGAAGATTTACTCTAACATCTTCTAAAATAAATGGAAGGAGAACGCATTTTCAGGTTTCACCTCACCGTTTTTCTTTATTTTTTGTTTTTAAGTGTTCATGGTGGTGTTGATAGTTGACTAGTGTTAAATGATCAAGTTTTAGTTACATGCAACCGGATTGTTCTATCAAGTGGCGGCCATGGTGGAGGAGCAGAGTAGAAAGAGGACGAAAAGGAACTGACTGTAGGAGAAGGAACGGTGTTGGAGATAAAAAAGAGTGGAAAGGCATAGGTCTAATAGATGAATAATAAAATAATAATTTATAAAATAGAGGATAAATTTAATAATTAAATAATATATAAAGGATTAAGTTAAAGTTAAAATTAAACAAAAATTATTTAGCAATTATTAAAAAATAAAAAATATGTTTGTTATTGGACCATTTAATGGTCCATACGTTTTAGGATCGTCGAATTCCATGCCGACTTTTACCCTAACAAAATTAACCAGCTCCACTTCACCTCTCTCATTCTTCTTCACTAACTACCATCGCAACCAATTTTCCCAGAGCCCCCTTCTCTCCCTTTTACAATCACTCAGAATGCAATATGCTCACCTGCTTGAATGTGTTCAACCCAAAATGGACGCCTCGAACCCAGCCGAACCCATCCTGGACCGCCACTGCGTCAGCATCTCGTGCCGCTCCACCAGGTTTGTGCCCTCACACGCCACCCAACTCACACTCACAGCAGAGACAGGGAGAGGGAGAGGGAGAGGGAGAGGGAAAGAGGTCGTTAACATTGTCTCACTCTCTCTCTAATGGAAGCATGCAAAAGAAGAAGGTGGCGCCCAAAGATCTTCAGCTTCCAGTCCTTTGCGATCCTGGCTGCCCTATCGCTCCTTCCACCACCTTCCGCGACAACGTCAGATCATTCCTCTGAGAGTGTGCGAAGATCGAGGAGTACGTCTTTCAGAACAACCCACTTTGGTGCACCTTTTTACTCATGATAAGACCAACGTCATGACAGCTCTCTACACCTTCAAAAAACAAATTTGCCAATCTTCCCACCCCTTCTATGACCATTGCCATTGTGCATGTAGTTTGATCAATTTTTGTGTGGTTGATCGATTTCTTTGATATTTGTTATAGTTTCTATTGTTTTCAAAATTCAAATAGATTTCTCTGTTCATGGTATTTTATTTTTGTGAAGTTTATTGTAAAATGATATTAAATTTGTTAATTGGGGCTTAGGGTTTTAATTTTGTGAAGAAGAAGAGAAGAAGAAGCTTCCTGCTCCATGATGCGTGAGCATCTTGTCTATCTTTTCCTAGTGAATTTGTACTTAAATTGCTGAGTTTAATTAAGAATTAATTATATTTTAGCCACTATGGATGCTATTTTGAGTTTTGATCAATTTTATTTATTTTAGGTAGCATTCGGTGGAATTTGACGGAGTTTCTGTAGCACAAGAATCAAAGGAAATGGCCGCGAGGAGCGACGCGCACGCATGCCTGACGCGTGCACGTGATCTGGAAGCATCCATGGCAACGCGTACGCGTGACTGACGCATACGTGTGATTTGAAGAATTGTTCAGCGACGCGTCCGCGTGACCGACGCGTCCACGTGACTCGCAGAAAAGACCATCGACATGTACGCGTGACTGACGCGTACACGTGACGTGCGCGATCTGCAGAATTTTCAGAAATCACTGGCGTGGATTTTGGGCCGCGTTTTGACCCAGTTTCCAGTCTAGAAAACACAGATTAGAAGCTACAGAATAGACAAATCAAGTGGTCCCCACTCATCAGCTGAAGACTTGATTAATTAATTCAAATTTAAATTCAGATCTTAATTTTTAGGAAAAGATATTATTTTTTATTTTAGAGAATTAGATTTTAAAATTTATTAGGATTAGTTATAAATAGGAACTCTGTACATTTAGACACGGAACACACATTGTTACCAGAACCCTTATTTTTTCTCTCTGAACCATGAGCAACTAATCTTTCATTGTTAAGGTTAGGAGCTCTGTCTATTTTCATGGATTGATTCGTTTGATCTTTTTAATTTAATTCATGTTTAGATTTATATTTCAATAATTGTTTTCGTTCTTTATTTTATGAATATGGGTGGAACAGAAGTATGACCCATGTTCTAATTGAGTTCTTGTAAAACTTGAAAAAGCTCTTTACTTGAACAACAGCTTGAAAACATATTATACTGAATTTCTAATTGTTCGTATTTAATGGGATACGTGACATATAATCCCCTTATTTTTGAATAGTTAGGATTTTTTGGCATATAAACTAGAAATTGATCATCACCCTCTAATTGGAATTAATTAACCAAGGAATTGGCAATTAATGAATTTTAGAGGAGACTAGGAAGGTCTAAGGAATTAGGGTCTAGTCATATATAGTTTGCCATGAAATTAAATCTTGCATGATTAAATTAATTAGTAATAAAAGTTAATCCGGAAATTAGATAACTCTAAAACCTTAACTGCTTTCTCAAATATCTTATTCCCAACTCATTGCTGCTTGCTTTCTGAAATTTTTAAAGTACTGTTTAATGCTCTTTGATTCTCTCAAAACCATTTTCTGCTTGCCTAACTAATCCTATCAACCGCTATTGTTGCTTGATCCATCAATCCTCGTGGGATTGACCCTTACTCACGTAAGGTATTACTTGGTACGACCCGGTGCACTTGTCGGTTAGTTTGTGGGTTGTAAAATACCGCATCAATTTTTCGGTGCCGTTGCCGGGGATTGACTGTGATTAACAACTATTAGTTGTTTGATTGCTTAGATTAGGCGTTTTATTTTTAATTCTATTAAAATCTAAAAAAAATTTGAAAAAAAATAATTTTTTAAATAAATAAATAGCACCATATTTTTCTTAATTTCTGAAATTAAGTTTAGTGTTACCTATTTATTATTTAGTATTTTTATTTTATTATTTTACACAGATTACCTCACTGGAAATTTTCTACACTCTGACGTAGAGATTCCCATCTTTTCTTGTTTTCTGCTTGTTTATGCGCAGAAACAGAGACAAAGAACATCTCTTAGACTTTGATCCTGAACCTGAAAGAACTTTCAGGCAGCGTTTACAACAAGCAAGACTTTACAAGGCTGCAGAATCCACAATGAATCCGAATAATACTCATAATGCTAATGGGGCAAACCCGAATGGGAATGAGCAACAAAAGAGAGTGCTTGGCTCTTACTCTTCTCCTACTGCAGATCTATATGGAAAACGCATCGTGGTGCCTCCTATTGCTGCGAACAACTTTGAGTTGAAGCCTCAACTGGTCACTCTGGTGCAACAAAACTGCCAGTATCATGGTCTTCCCCACGAAGACCCAAATCAGTTTATGCAAATTTGTGATACTGTGAAGACAAATGGAGTAAACCCAGATGTGTACAAACTCATGCTCTTCCCGTTTGCTCTGAAGGATGGAGCAAAGCTATGGCTAGATTCTCAACCCAAGAAGAGTTTGGATACTTGGAACAAGGTGGTTACTGAGTTTCTCACAAAATTTTTTCCACCAAAAAAGCTGATAAGCTTAGGATGGAGGTTCAGACCTTCAGGCAGAGGGATGGTGAGACCTTGTATGAAGCTTGGGAGAGATACAAGCTACTGACTAGGCAATGCCCTCCGGAAATGTTCTCCAAATGGACTCAACTAGACATCTTTTATGAAGGCTTGGGTGAAATATCCAAGATGTGCCTAGATAATTCTGCAGGAGGTTCATTGCATAAGAAGAAGACACCGGAGGAGACTATTGAGCTTATTAAATTGGTTGCTAGCAACCAATATTTATACTCATCTAAAAGGAATCCTGTGAACTCTGAGGCTCCTTAGAAGAAGGGTGTCATGGAAGTGAAAGCTCTTAATGCTATTTTTGCTTAGAACAAGCTTATGTCTCAGCAAATAAATCTGCTTACTCAACACATGGGTGGCATGCAAGTCTCAGCTATCAACTCCCAAAATCCACCTCAAGAGATCTCTTATGACATGGCAGGACATTTAGTGCAGAATGACAACTATAATTATGCTCAATCCTCTTCTGAACAAGTTAATTACATGGGAAGCGGTTCTAGAAATCCCAATAATGACCCCTATTCTCAAACATACAATCAAGGATGGAGAAATCACCCAAATTTTGGGTGGAGGGACCAACCCCAGAGACCTCAGAATTTCAACAATAACTCTCAGGGCAGTTTCCAACAGAACAGCTACAATAACCGTCAATCTCAGCTCTAGCAGGCTAACTCTAAATCCAAGGAAGATTCTAATTGGGAGATGATGAGGAGTTTTATGCAGGAAACCAGAGCCTCCATTAGAAACTTGGAAGTGCAAATGGACCAGCTGAGCAAGAAAATACCTGAGAGGTCTACAAGTACATTTCCAAGTGATACAGTGGTGAACCCGAGAGAAGACTGCAAGGTTATTCAATTGAGAAGTGGTAAAACAGCTGGCTCTGAGACAAGGGCCAATGAAGAGCTAGTTGAAAAGAAAGCTCCAGAGGAGAAAAAGGAAGAAGTGGAGCATACCCCCCCCCCAAAGCGTGCAGACAACCCATTTCCTGACTCTCTAGACACGTATCCTACATTGCCAAAGGCTCCTGAATACAAACCAAAAATGCCATATCCTCAGAGACTTCAGAAGGCTTCAAAAAAAAAAGCAGTTCTCTAAATTTTTAGATGTCTTCAAGAAGCTACATATCAACATTTCCTTTGCAGAGGCTCTGGAGCAAATGCCTCTCTATGCTAAATTTATAAAAGAATTGTTGACCCACAAGAGGAACTGGAAGGAACAAGAAACAGTGGTGTTAATCAAGGAATACAGTGCCATTATCCAACACAACCTTCCTGAGAAGATGCCAGACCCAGGGAGCTTTGTAATTCCTTGCACCATTGGAGATGTCACTATTCAGAGAGCTTTATGTGACCTTGGAACCAGCATCAATCTCATGCCACTTTCAGTGATGAAAAAACTTCAAATTGAGGAGGTAAAACCCACTCGTATTTCTCTTCAACTTGCTGATCTTTCTATTAAATTACCTGTGGGTGTTGTTGAGGATTTACTTGTTAAAGTAGGACCATTCATCTTTTCTGTTGATTTTGTTATATTAGACATGGAAGAGGAGGTAAAGTCCTCTATTATACTTAGTAGACCCTTTTTACTACAGGTAGAGCTCTGATTGATGTACAAAACGGTGAATTGACCCTGAGGGTCAATGAAGAACAGGTGGTCCTTCATGTTTTTGAAGCTCTCAAGCACCCTAATGACTCTGAAGGGTGTATGAAAGTAGATGTTATTGAACCACTTGTTTAAGAGGTACTGAAGGCTAAGGTGCTTGATGACATTCTGGATCCTATCTCTGAGTATGAATTAGTTGAAATTGATAATTCACCACTCCAGAAGGCTATGGTTCACACGCCTAAAGTAGAGGAGGAAGCCCCCAAGCTTGAGCTCAAATCCTTACCCCCTTCTCTGAAATATGTGTTCTTGGGTGAGAACGACTCATATTCAGTAATTATAAGCTCTTCCCTGAAGCCTGAAGAGGAAGAGGTGCTTATTTCAGTGCTCAAGAGTCATAAAACAGCTCTTAGGTGGATCATTAGTGAATTAAAGGAGATTAGTCCAACCAAGTGTATGCACAAGATCCTCCTTGAAGATGATGCTAAACCAGTTGTGCAACCACAAAGGAGACTCAATCCAACCATGAAAGAGGTGGTCCAAAAAGAGGTAATGAAATTATGAGAAGCAGAAATTATTTATCCTATTTCTGACCGTCCTTGGGTAAGTCCTGTGTAGGTAGTTCCCAAGAAAGGAGGGATGACAGTGATCAAGAATGAAAAGAATGAGCTTATTCCCATAAGAACCGTCATGGGATGGAGAATGTGTATAGACTACAGGAGGCTCAACACTGCTACAAGAAAGGATCATTTTCCCTGCCTTTCATTGATCAGATGCTTGAGAGGTTAGCTGGTCATGCATTTTACTGTTTTCTAGATGGATATTCTGGATATAATCAAATTGCAGTGGACCCTCAAGATTAGGAGAAGACAGCATTCACATGCCCTTTTGGAGTATTTGCCTATAGAAGAATGCCTTTTGGACTTTGCAATGCTCCAGCAACTTTTCAAAGGTGTATGCTTTCAATTTTTTCTGATATGGTTGAAAAGTTTATTGAGGTATTTATGGATGACTTTTCTGTTTTTGGTAATTCTTTTGAATCCTGTCTTAAGCATTTATCTCTTGTCTTGAAACGGTGTTAAGAATCAAACTTTGTTTTAAATTGGGAAAAATGCCATTTTATGGTTACAGAAGGTATTGTTCTTGGACACTGGATTTCAAGTAAGGGAATTGAGGTTGATAGAGCAAAAGTGGAGGTAATTGAAAAATTACCACCACCAACTAATGTTAAGGAAATCAGGGGTTTCTTGTGTCATGCAGGATTTTATAGAAGATTTATAAAGGATTTTTCTAAAATTACTAAACCTCTAAGCAACCTCTTAGTTGCTGATGTTCCTTTTGTCTTTGATTCTTATTGTTTGCATGCTTTTGAGACTCTAAAAGCAAACCTTACCTCTGCCCCCATTATCGCTCCCCCTGACTGGGATCTACCATTTGAATTAATGTGTAATGCTAATGATTTTGCTATAGGAGCTGTTTTAGGACAGAGGCATGGTAAGCTTGTACATGTCATTTACTATGCCAGTCGTGTGTTAAATGATGCCCAAAAGAATTACACAACTACAGAAAAGGAATTATTAGATGTTGTGTATGCTGTTGATAAGTTTAGGTCCTATTTACTTGGTTCTATGGTTATTATTTATACTGATCATGCTGCTTTGAAGTACCTTCTAACCAAACAGAATTCTAAACCAAGATTAATCAGATGGGTGTTGCTCCTTCAGGAGTTTGATATTGAGATAAAGGACAGGAAAGAGTCAGAGAATCAAGTAGCTGACCATCTCTCCAGAATTGAGCCAGAAGCAGGAGTACAACCACCCACTGCTGTAACTGAGACGTTCCCGGATGAGCAATTGTTCTTTATTCAGCAGGCACCATGGTTTGCAGACATTGCAAATTATAAGGCCATGAATTTTATCCCAAGGGAGTACAGTAGGCAACAGGTGAATAAGCTACCGACTGATGCAAAGTACTACATTTGGGAAGAACCATACCTTTTTAAAAGGTGCTTAGATGGAATAATCCGGAGATGTGACCCGAATGAGGAAAAGCAGCAGATTCTTTGGCACTGTCATGGGTCTGATTATGGAGGCCACTTTGGTGGTGAAAGGACAGCTACAAAAGTCCTTCAGAGCGGGTTTTACTGGCCGACTCTCTTCAGGGACTCAAGAGCATTTGTGAAGCACTGTGGCAGCTGCGAAAAAGCTGCAAATCTTCCTGCCAACCATGAAATGCCACAATAGGGAATTCTTGAGGTTGAGTTGTTTGATGTGTGGGGTATTGATTTCATGGGACATTTTCCACCCTTACATTCAAACAACTATATTCTAGTGGCAGTTGACTATGTGTCCAAGTGGGTGGAAGCTGTGGCTTTGCCCACCAATGATGCCAAAGTGGTAATGAGCTTTCTTCAGAGATATATCTTTAGTCAGTTTGGTGTCCCAAGGACACTCATTAATGATGGAGGAAGCCATTTCTGCAACAGACAGCTGGACTCTCTTCTGCTGAGATATGGAGTCCGTCATAAAATGGCAACCCCCAATCACCCTCAGACAAGTGGACAGGTTGAAGTTTCCAACAGGGAACTTAAGAGGATTCTAGAGAAGATCATCAGTGTGTCCAGAAAGGACTGGTCTAGGAAGCTTGATGATGCTCTCTGGGCATACCGGACAGCATACAAGACTCCCATTGGCATGTCCTCTTATCAGTTGGTCAATGGCAAAGCCTGTCACTTGCTAGTTGAGCTGGAGCATAAAGCTTACTGGGCAATCAGGTATTTGAATCTTGATTCGGAAGCTGCAGGAATCAAGCAAATGCTTCAGTTGAATGAGCTTGATGAATTCAGATATACAGCCTATGAGAATGCCAAGCTCTATAAGGAGAGAACCAAGCTACTGCATGACAAAAAGATTGCCATTAGAGACTCTGAGCCAAGACAAAGAGTGCTTTTATATAATTCAAGGCTCAAATTCTTTTCCTAGAAGCTAAAATCCCGATGGTCAGGACCGTTTGTGGTTATCAGAGCTTCACCATATGGTCATATGGAAATACAGGAAGAGAATTCTAACAGGAAATTTATAGTGAATGGCCAGAGGTTGAAGCACTATCTTGGAGGCAAGATTGATCGCCAGAGGTCCACTCATCTGCTGAATTAGCAGAACTGACCGTCAAGCTACTGACGATAAAGAAGCGCTTGTCGGGAGGCAACCCGATGATTTTGTTTCCTTAGTTATTTTTTTCGTAGTAGTAGTTTCTTACTTGTTTGATTTTTACTGAGTTCTTACTAATTTTCTGATCATGCAGCTATTTTATCTCAGGAACCGAACACCTCAAGCTCTATATAGATTTTAAAAAAATGCATACGATGCGCAAGTGTCACTAACGCGAACGCATCGATCTTGTGTGAGCGAAAAATAAAATTTGACAGAGAGTTGAGCGGGAATGGCACCGGAACCAAGCCTTTAGCACAAACAACCCGCGCGTTCGCGTACTCCACGTGTGCGCATCGTTGGCACTTATCGCCATTCACGCGTGCGCGTCATTGACGCATACGCGTGACCTATAAAATCGATGTAAAGGAGTGGTTGGGCAGAGAGTTGTGCTGGCTTGGGGCAGGAAGTGTGCTAAAAGCACAAATTTGGGCACGCGGACACGTGACTGATGCGTCTGCGTCAGTTGCACATATGGCCATCCACGCGAGCGCGAGCATGATGCGAACACGTCGTTTGAAAATTTGACTCCCAAGCCATGCGAACAGAGAGTCGCGCGGGCGCTCGGCTGGCTTCGCGCAAATCGCACAAACTCAAGGGCACGCGGACGCATGCCTGATGCTTACGCGTCATTATGAAAAATTCGCGACCCACGTGTACGCATGTTGCACGCGTACGCGTCGCCGTCGCCGCACCGTTTTCACTTTTCTTTCTCTCTCTCCTAATCCTAATTCTCTCTTATTTTTTTATCTTTATATTCTTTTTTCCTCTCACTATTTATTCTTGTTTTTAGTTCTTCTTTGCTTGAGGACAAGCAAACCTTTAAGTTTGGTGTTAACGCTGCGCTTATGGGTTTTCTGGCACAAAAGGGAGGCGAATCATCTTCACTGAGGAACACAACCTGAAGAATAAAGCGACCGTTAGGATAACTAAGGTGGTTGAGTTGCTTTCATTTTTATTCCTCCCCTCTTTTTTCTATGTTATGTTCTCGCTTTCTGCTATTTTGCTTTGTTTGTTGCATGATCTTTTATTAGTTAGAATCCTAGGACTAGTTTTTTTTAATTGCTTTAATGTTGAAAAGTTGTTTCATATACCACTCACTGAACTTGAATCTAAAAAGAAAAGAAAAAGAAGTGATATATTGCATGAGAAATTGAGTTAATTTTAAGAGTAGTCTTATTTACTTAAATGTGGTGGTATTTTCTGTGATTTTTGAATGCATGATATGAACAGTGCATATTGAATTTGAATCAAGGGATGTTGATGTATAAGGAACAGGAATTTAGAGAATTATTATGACTTCTCTGAAATAAACAAAAAAATTTAATCCTTGAGGCAAACGAAACAGCAAAAGAAAAAAAAGATAATAATTAATAAATAAAAGCAAGGTCCAAGGATCTGAGCATCAATGACTAGGGAGGTCAGACATGATTAAAAGCTCAAAGAGTTGTTTCCCTAGTCATATGCTTGTGGTGCGATTGTGTCAAGTAATCCTTGAGACAGAACACTTAGAGTCAAGACCAAGTGCATTTAACAGAGTATGCCAAAGGCTTTGAGCACCACTGTCTGGGAGTAACTGAAAGAAAAAGCAGGACTCAAAGAGAGTCCCCCAGTTAAGTGCTTGTGGTGTTTCTGTGTCAAGTAATTCTTGAGACAAAACATTTAAAGTCACGGCTAGGCTCAAGGTGCAAAGCACCAAAGAAAAATAAATTAAAGTAAATTTTGTTGTGTTCAAGGATTAAACTGAAATATAAAGATTAGAGAATTCATAATATTATTCGGATTCTAATTCCAAATGACATTATCATTCTTCTAATTCAAAGGAGAGTGAGATGCCAAACCTATTCAGGATTGCAGTTGTAAACCCCACTATAAGAAGAGACACGAGCTTAATCGAACTCTCATTCTCATGCAAATTCACATCCTAAGCTTACATTAGTTTTGGTTGCTTGAGGACAAGTAACAGTTTAAGTTTGGTGTTGTGATGCGTGAGCATTTTGTCTATCTTTTCCTAGTGAATTTGCACTTAAATTGCTGAGTTTAATTAAGAATTAATTATATTTTAGCCAATATGGATGCTATTTTGAGTTTTGGGCAATTTTATTTATTTTAGGTAGCATATGGCGGAATTTGATGGAGTTTCTACAGCACAAGAATCAAAGGAGATGGCCGCGAGGAGCGACGGGCATGCATGCCTGACGCGTGCATGTGATCTGGAAGCATCCATGGCGACGAGTATGCATGACTGACGCGTACGCGTGATTTCAAAATTTGCTTAGCGACGCGTCTGCGTGACCGACGCGTCCGCGTGACTCGCAGAAAAGACCATCGACGCGTACGCGTGACGTGCGTGATCTGCAGAATTTTCAGAAATCGCTGGCATGGATTTTAGACCGTGTTTTGACCCAATTTCCAGTCCAGAAAACACAGATTAGAAGCTGCATAATGGACAAATCAAGTGGTCCCCACTCATCAGCTGAAGACTTGATTAATTAATTCAAATTTAAATTCAGATCTTAATTTTTAGGAAAAGATATTATTTTTTATTTTAGAGAATTAGATTTTAAAATTTATTAGGATTAGTTATAAATAGGAACTCTATACATTTAGACACGGAACACACATTGTTACCAGAATCCTTATTTTTTCCTCTCTGAACCATGAGCAACTAATCCTTCATTGTTAAGGTTAGGAGCTCTGTCTATTTTCATGGATTGATTCGTTTGATCTTTTTAATTTAATTCATGTTTAGATTTATATTTCAATAATTGTTTTTGTTCTTTATTTTATGAATATGGGTGGAACGGAAGTATGACCCATGTTTTAATTGAGTTCTTGTAAAACTTGGAAAAGCTCTTTACTTGAACAACAGCTTGAAAACATATTATACTGAATTTCTAATTGTTTGTATTTAACGGGATACGTGACATATAATCCCCTTATTTTTGGATAATTAGGATTCTTTTGGCATATAAACTAGAAATTGATCATCACCCTCTAATTGGAATTAATTGACCAAGGAATTGGCAATTAATGAATTTTAGAGGAGACTAGGAAGGTCTAAGGAATTAGGGTCTAGTCATATATAGTTTGCCATGAAATTAAATCTTGCATGATTAAATTAATTAGTAATAAAAGTTAATCCAAAAATTAGATAACTCTAAAACCTTAACTGCTTTCTCAAATATCTTATTCCCAACTCATTGCTACTTGCTTTCTGAAAATTTTAAAGTACTGTTTAATGCTCTTTGAATCTCTCAAAATCATTTTTTGCTTGCCTAACTAATCCTATCAAACGCTATTGTTGCTTGATCCATCAATCCTCGTGGGATCAACCCTTACTCACGTAAGGTATTACTTGGTATGACCCGGTGCACTTGCCGGTTAGTTTGTGGGTTGTAAAATACCGCATCACTCTACCATCGTGAAGATCTTCGACTTGATCTTCTTAACTGTGGCAAGAAATTTTTCGACGGAATCGGGGCAGGCCAGCATGAGATGCAACTCGAAAACGAAGTTAACCACAATGGCTTCTTTAGGTCGGATCTCGAACATTTTCAGGTTGAAATCTGAGAGACTAGAACAGAAGAAGCAGCAAAACTCGAACTGAACGCTTATGGTTTACCAGAGTAAGAGAAAGGGACAATGATATGAAAAAACTATCGACGATGATTTGAGAGTGGTGAGTGAAAAAGAACAAGGGAGGTAAAGTGGGACTGGTTGATAGAGTTGGATAAAGCGAGTTAAAAATTTTAAAATGTAGGTAAAGTTACGATTGAGAATAAAATTAATTTAATAGTAGAGTTAAGATTGAGTCTAAATCTTTTTTTTTTTTATTGTCAACCTTACTTAAACACATCACAACCCAACCAATATGATTTGCTCAAACCTCTTAAAATCATTCATCGAATCATGTCCCACCAGTTGTTCTAGCTTTTTAACCAACAAACACCTCAACACCCAATTTGAAAGAATTGAATCATTGTCTTCACTTCCATCTCCATCTAATAAATTCTGGAGTTGGGAGGAGGTTGCATGAGTGGAAGAAGGTGTGAGAGAAGAGTGGCAGAGAGAAGGTATGGAAGTCAATGAAGATTAGTTGCTGAATAATAATAGAGAGTCACACTTGTAAGAGTATTACAATGTAGTATTTAATTATTTATACATCAGACTAACTATACTCAATTAACTATGGCTAATTCTAACTCACACTAACGGACATCTAACTACAGTAAATTAGTTACTTTCTAATTAATTATTCACTAACTTATTCACTAACGCACTCTAGTTGTCATTAAGGAGATGCTGTAGTGACACAAGTTCAGACTGCACGGAAGCCAACGCACAATACTCAGCCTCTATGCTACTATGGCTGACTTTAGATTGTTTATGGCACTTCTAGGAAATTAGATTTGTTCCTAGATATACACAGTAGCCTGTGACAGACCGTCGGTCATCGAGATCACTTGCCCAATCTGCATCAGCAAAACGCAGGAGTTTAAAATCAGTACACTTTGAAAAGATAATCCCATCACTTACCGTCCCTTTCAAATACCGCAAGATCCTCTTCACTGCTTTCCAGTGATTAAGAGTGGGGTTGTGCATAAATTATGAAACTCTGTTCACAGAAAATGTAAGATCAGGCCTTGTCATAGTCAAATATAGGAGAGCCCCTACTATAGAACGATAAAGCTTCGGATTAGAGCAAGGTTCATAATCATTTGTATAGAGTTTCAAATTCTCAACCATGGGAGTAGGCAAGGCATTTGCCATTTCCATGTTGGCCTTTTTCAAAATTTTCATTGCATATTTCCTTTGAGATAGGTGTACACGTCCTCCCTGCAAATAAGAAAATTCTATGCCAAGGAAAAAATTTAAATTACCAAGATCTTTAAGAGGGAAAATTGTATTGAGTTGCTTAATTAATAGATCAATTTAATTAGCATCATTCCAGTGACAACAATGTCATCGACATATACTAACATGTATACAACTGATTTGGGATTTTTTTCTTACAAACAGGGAAATATCGGATCGAGTACTTTCAAACCCAAACTTTGTCAATGTTTCTTTCAACGTTATGTACCATGCCCATGGCACCTGTTTCAGGCCATACAGGACCCTATTCAGCTTGCATACCAGGTTTGTATTGCTGTCCTCATAGCCTTGTGGTTGAGTCATAAAAACCTGTTCCATTAAAATTCCATTTAAGAAAGCATTATTAAAATCAAACTAACGTAGAGCCCATCCTTGTGTGATGGCTAGAATAAGCACAACATGAACAAAAGAAGGTCTTATCACAAGGCTATATATCTGCTCATAGTCTATGCCTTCGGTTTGATGAAAACCTTTGGCAACAAGACGAGCTTTATAACGAACAACCTCACCATTAGTGTTTTGTTTAATGGCAAAAACTTGCTCCCTACTATAGTTGCATTCGGTAGGGGAGTCACAAGACACCAAGTATTGCATTGCCTTAGTGCTTTAAGCTCAGCGTCCATAGCCTCCTTCCAGTGAGGGGTTTGGATAGCTTGAGCAGCAGTTGTAGGTACTGATTGTTTAAAATCAATATCAATATGTGTAATATAGGACTTTGGCTTGTGTATACCCGCCTTTGATCTTGTTACCATATTGTGTGTATTGGTGGTTGGATGAGGAACCTGACTTAGATGGGGATTAAGTCCCTGACTAGTGGCCTCACTATGCATAGAGACATTAGTCTCTAAACCTAGGTTAGGAGTAATACTAGTGTCCTGCACACTAATAGGTGTAGGTGATTGCAAATGTGTAGTTGTTCCACCAATTTGAGTTTGATGTGAGAAAGAGTTACTTATGACGGTAGTATTTGGTGACTTTAATGTGGAGGGTAAGCTGTAATAACCATCAGTAATATAGCTAGGAACAGATTCAGTATTAGTAATGTGAGCAGAAGAATTTTGAAACAAATCATGATAAGAAAAACTCAACTCATCAAAGATCACATGGCGAGACATATAAACTTTTCCAAACTTACTCATACATTTATAACCATGAAATTTAGTATCATAGCCTAAAAATAAACATTTCTCATAGCGATATTCAAGTTTATGCTTATTGTATGGTCGAAGAAATGGAAAACAAGTGCACCCAAACACCTTTAATGCACTATAATTTGGTTTCAAATTATGCAATTTTTCAAATGGTGACATAAAATCAAGACCAACAGTAGATAGTCTATTCATTATATGAACAGTAGTAGCAAAAGCATCTTCCCAAAATTGTATGGGAAGAGATGTTGTTGCCAATAATAAAAGACCAATCTCAACTATACTTCTATGCCTTCTCTCTACACTACCCTGCTGTTGATGTGTATATGGACATGAGAATCTATGTCTAATACTATTATCATTTAAAAAGCTAGTGAAGGCAGTAGATACAAATTCTCTTCCATTATTTGTCTACAAAGATTTTAATTTATGTCTAGTCATCATCTCCATTTGATTTTTAAAATTCTGAAGGGCATTAAAAGCTTGGGACTTATTAGTCAACAAGTAAATATATGTATATTTAGTACACGCATCTACAAAACTAATGTAATATTTCATACCATTTCTAGATACAATAGGGGATGGTCCCCATATGTCAGCAAAGATTAACTCTAGAGAAAAATTATATGTAGTAGTAGAATCACTAAAAGGTAAAGCATGAATCTTAGAAATAGAGCGATTTCACAAATTTTAGAATGAGCTGGTTTTGTAGGTAAAAAAATATCACATTGTTTAAGAACACAAAAGAGATTATTCATTGAAGTGTGGTCCAATCGTTTGTACCAAATTTCTACATCATGAACACTTGTACAAGTTGCTGTTAAAGCAGTATTGTGATTGCTTAAACTATGCTTAGAGTTGTTTGAATTACAATGAAAAATTATAGAAGAAGAAAAATTTGTAGCAACAGTATGAGAGTTATTATGCAATTGGATTTCAGACAGAGAAACTGATTTTGGCACATAAAGATCATCAAATGTATAGATGCCATTCTTAGTGATTCCCTAAAGAAGAGGGACCCGAGTTACCTGATCACGAATGATACAATGATAAGGCCAAAATTTAAAGAAAACACCATTTTCTTGAGCAAATTTCGAAACACTGAGTAAATTTTGTGTGATTGTTGGAACATATAATAAATTTGTCAATTTAAAACCAAGATTGTTATTTTTATTAACGAGAAAAGAGGAACCAGATTTATGAATAGAAATACCTGCACCATTACCTACAAAAAGTTGCTCATGATCAAGATTGCTTGGAGAATGAGAGAGCAAATTGTTGGGGTCGGCAGTGACTTGATGCGATGCTCTTGAGTCAGCATACCAGGATGAGTCTCCAATGGAGAATGTTATAGACATATATGCTTGTGGCTGATGGAATGATGCAGAAGGTGATGGAGGGCATGTATTGGAAAAAGGAAATTGTGGTGGAATAGTGGGACGTGGTGGGTTTGGTTGGAACTGCCGATCAAAGCGATGGTAGCAGTTCCATGCTGCATGACCTACCCTGCCACAAATTTGGCAGTTTGTTCTTAGAGGTTGTCATGAGCTTCGACCACCCCTTTAGAATTTACCACCACCACGACCTCGTCTTGCACCCATTCCTCTAGTTGATGACGGCAAGAAAGCTTGTGTGAAGTTTTCCATGGGAATTGATAAGGATGGAGTCTTGAATCCATCAAGCATATCATCATACGCTTGAAGAAAGGATTCTACCTCACTAACAGAGAAAGTGCCCAATCTTAACATGATAGAAGTTATGTAACATTAGCCCAATCAAGATGAGTCTCCATTGAAAGATTTTGAATTATGAGCCATGCTTGATGGCGCCATGTGTTGAAATTGGTGTCATCAAGCTTTTCAGCGATGGGAATGAGAGGTTGTTTTGTTGAGAATGAAGCAGAAATGAGGAAGGCCATGATCAAGAACTTGATCTTGTGGCTCTTGATACCATATTAGGTTTTCAGTGAGAGGAAATGAAATTAGAAGAGAAAATACTTTTTTGGAATTGTATTAGAAAAGTATGTTTACAAGAGGTTTTCTCTGCTATATATACAAACAGGGGTCACACCACATACTTATCATATCAAATGTAGCTAATAGCTACCCTTTCTCAGTTACACTACTAATATAGGTTAATAAGTCAAATTAATTTTAAATACAAAATTAGTTTTAAAGAGGAATCCGTTTTTACATGAAAAAAATAATTTTTGCACATAAAAATCTATTTTTATTTAGAAAACCAATTTTTTTAATCTAAAAAATGATTTTTCTTTTCAAAAAATTGATTTTTCTTTAAATTATATAAAATCAATTATAACTTATAAATGATTTTTTAGCATTTTAAAAGATCAATTTTTCCTTTATAATATTTATCTTTCAAAAGTCTCAAGACTAATTATTTTTGTTATTATTTTTATTACAAATCAAATAATATAATACAATATTAAAATGATATTGAAGTAAAAACGATAAGAAAAAAATAAATTATCCAACCCAATAAAAATTTCTAAAAAAGGAGATAGTACCTCAAAAAAAAAGAAAGAAGGAGAACGTAGAGATAGAGAAAGAGTATGGAGAAAAAAGTACCTTTCTGAGAACAACGCAAATTAGGAAAAATAAGAAGAGGTAATACTGGAATAATAAAAAATATCTATGGACAAAAAAAAATTCATAAAACAAAAAGTCTATGTCTCTCTTCCAAATCCCATATCTATCATTGTCCTTCGTAAAAGAGTGGACACAAAAGTATAAAAAATTGTCTCGTAGACAATATGTTCATTGTCCATGCCTTTGTTTCCAAACACTTTTTAAAGATGTGCTGTCCATGTCTCTGTCCTATCTCCAAAAACAAATGCTACCATAGATATTACATTTTTCCCAAGCTAAGAAACTCACATCCGATTCATCAGGTTTCGGTAAAGATCCATCAATAAATGCTAATTTATTCTATGGTTTTAGTGCCAATCTCATTGCTCTAGCCAAGAATGGTAATTGTAGGTATTTAAAATCACATTAACTATGGGATTACCAGGATTCTCACCTGGATGCAAGTAGATGGGGCTTTCTGGATCCAAGATCGAACTTCTGCTCCTCATTGGAAATCGATCCATTTTTCTTTGAAATTCTTGAAATTTGAAAAACTTATTCATGAATCTTGTAAATTTCTAAAATTCACCGGCGCAGAACTCATTCTCCATCGACATCGCACCTGGACTCGCTATTTGTTCCTCATTCGCAACCTCAACAACAACTTCTTTTCTCCTTTGCTAACTCAAATTTTCGTCACACTCGCAACCTCCACACTTATCGCACCATGATAAATTCTGGAGTTGGGAGGAGGTTGCACAAGTGGAAAAAGGTGTGAGAGAAGAATGATTTAAGAGAAAAATATGGAAGTGAATGAAGATTAGTTGCTCAAGAATAATAGAAAGTCACACTTGTAAGAATATTACAATGTAGTATTTAATTATTTATACATCAGACTAACTATGCTCAATTAACTATGGCTAATTCTAACGTACACTAACAAATATCTAACTATAGTAAATTAATTACTTTTTAACTAATTATTCACTAACTTATAAATATTTAGGCTGAAGTGGCACTTATATCAGCTAACACCATCATTATTCTCATTCTAAATAATGCTTTGATTTTTTCTTTTCAAAGGAAAGAATAAATAGACTAAAATCAACAGGGCACGGGAGCATATTAACAGAGATGGACTTGAATGCATGTTTGGGTCCTAGCAAGAATTGAGGGAAGAGAAAATAAGGGTGATCATCAGATTGAACCAATAGCAACATTCTAAGTCAAACGATAAACATAATACAACCCAAGTTCCTCCTAGTTAGTTGTTAACATTATACAATTCAATCGACGCAAGTATGCAACTAGCTTAACTTGTGGCAGCACAATAACAACCGATAAATCATTCGAGGCTTCACCGATTCAAGAATAAAAATATGTTTTGTACAATGTATCTAGTAAGTTGTGGCAGGGTGTTTATTGTAAAATAAACTATCTTAATACCATTTTTACGTATTAAAAGACTGTATAATTATTATTTTGTTAAATCAGCTTTATGAAGTATGAACATTTAGAGGGATTTGTATAAATTGAGAATTGAGATAATCCAATAAAACACGAATTCTTTTGTTTTATTTTAATTAAACAAAAAATTCATATTAGTGTGTTACTTAGAAGTGCGGTTGAAACTTGAAAGTCGAAACCCGCTGTTATTTTTTGTTTTGTTAGTTACTTGGGGAGATGAAAGACAAGTGTCCAGAACCATGAAACACCAAATTTGCGTAGCTGCCAGTTGCCACGTTATCTGGAAACTTCTGGGCTTCTGGCCTGATTACTACTACCGTGTTGATGGGCTTCTTTGTTTACGATAAACAAAGCCCAAAATAAATAAAAAATTTAGGGGAATTTAAAAATAATTTGAATAATAATGGCATAAAGCACCAAAACTGGAAACTTGAGTGTTCCAGTAAGGTCTAGAAGTGGAGCACCTGTGTTGGCCATGACACCATTTCTCGCAGCTTCTGGTTCTTTCTCGCATTTGCTTAATTCTTTTTGGGACACATACTTCTCTTCACTCAGCTTCAGGTTGGCTTCATTGGCTTCATTCACCTCCCTCTTCCCTCTCATCAGTTTTCTTAATCAAGGTACTCTCTACTCCTTATTCTTATTTGTTATCCATTCACGGCTCTAGTTCTAGTACATTTTCGTTTTCTTTTCATTTTTCTTCTATGTTAAGCACTGAGCTCCAAAACAAAGCAAATTAGATAATCTCCTGCGTTAATAAAATCCATATGCAACATTTAATTTCCATGGTGCATGCTATGTGCTTTTGTTTTCACTTGATTCAACTAAACTCGGGTCCGTAATTGTTCTCAAGAATGGCGAATTATTCGTGTCTAATAACTAGTGATCTCTGCTAACATAGTCAATAATTACACAACTAAATGTCAACGAGTAGTGATAGCTCTGTGTTGTTTCCTCCCTAAGCATCGATCAAGTTAATTGAATGACTGGGGGTGCTCAACTTTAGATGCAATCAAATTGATGATAGCTGCAGAAAGTGCAGGGTGTCATAGAGACAGAGAGACATAGAGTGTTGTTAGTTATGTAAATTTTTCTGAGTTGTGTCTGCTAACTCCATCAACATTGTTAATTGCAGGATGGCAGAACCTGCATATACCGTCGCATCCGACAGCGAGACTACCGGAGAGGAAAAAACATATACTTTACCCGAAATAGCAATTGGAATTGACATTGGCACATCACAATGCAGTATTGCAGTGTGGAATGGTTCCCGAGTGGAGCTTTTGAAGAACACAAGGAACCAGAAGATTATGAGATCATATGTAACCTTCAAAGATGACATCCCTTCCGGTGGAGTCAGCAGTCAACTCTCCCACGAGGGTGAGTTGTTGTCCGGAGCCACAGTTTTTAACATGAAACGCTTGATCGGCAGAGTTGACACTGACCCTGTTGTCCATGCAAGCAAGAATCTCCCATTTCTGGTGCAGACATTGGACATTGGTGTTCGCCCGTTTATTGCTGCATTGGTGAACGATATGTGGAGATCCACCACTCCGGAAGAAGTGCTGGCAATATTTCTGGTGGAATTAAGAGCACTGGCTGAAGCTCAGCTGAAAAGGCCAATAAGGAATGTGGTTCTTACAATTCCTGTTTCATTCAGTCGATTTCAGCTTACGCGCATCGAGCGTGCTTGCGCAATGGCTGGCCTTCATGTGCTCAGGCTGATGCCCGAACCAACAGCCGTGGCTTTGCTATACGCACAGCACCAACAGCAGGCTTCTCATGAGAATATGGGCAGTGGAAGTGAGAAAATTGCTCTCATTTTCAACATGGGTGCTGGTTATTGTGATGTTGCTGTGACAGCTACTGCTGGAGGAGTTTCTCAGATAAAAGCCTTGGCTGGAAGTACAATTGGTGGAGAAGACTTGCTTCAAAATATGATGCGTCATCTCTTGCCTGATTCTGAAAACATATTCAAGAGTCATGGGGTCAAAGAAATCGAATCAATGGCATTGCTTCGGGTTGCAACCCAGGACGCAATTCACCGGCTTTCCTCCGACAACAATGTCCAGGTTGATGTAGACTTGGGAAATGGGGTGAAGATAAGCAAGGTTGTTGATAGGGAGGAGTTTGAGGAAGTAAATAGGAGCGTGTTCGAGAAGTGCGAAACCTTAATTATTCAGTGTTTGCAGGATGCAAGAGTAGAAGTTGAGGATGTAAATGATGTGATCATAGTTGGTGGATGTTCTTATATCCCAAGGGTGAAGAATCTTGTTACTAACATCTGTAAGGTAAAGGAACTTTACAAAGGTATGAATCCTTTGGAAGCTGCAGTTTGTGGTGCAGCGGTGGAAGGAGCGGTTGCTTCAGGCATCAATGATCCCTTTGGGAACTTAGACTTGTTAACCATTCAGGCCACACCTCTGGCAATCGGAATTCGAGCTGATGGAAACAATTTTGTCCCTGTAATTCCCAGGAATACTACAATGCCTGCAAGGAAGGAGCTCGTTTTCACTACTGTTCATGACAATCAAACTGAGGCATTGATCCTTGTGTATGAAGGTGAGGGGAATAAGGCAGAAGAAAATCACTTGTTGGGGTATTTCAAGATAATGGGAATACCGGCTGCGCCGAAAGGAGTGCCTGAAATCAATGTGTGCATGGACATTGATGCGGCGAATGTGCTGCGAGTTTTAGCCGGTGTTGTGATGCCTGGATCACGCCAGCCTGCAATTCCTGTTATGGAAGTGAGGATGCCTACAGTGGAAGATGGACATGGTTGGTGTGCTGAGGCCCTGAATAGAAACTATGGTGCTACATTGGATTTGGTTACTATCCAGAAGAAGGCATAAAATGATAAACATCCTTGTACCATTTTAGCTGCGTTGTTTTCATGTGTTTCAGGCAATACAAGTTATGTAACTCCATAGTGTATGTGGTTGGTACTTGAAAAGTTATGTAAATAAAATCAATAATAATCCCCATAATACGTGTCATATATAAAGCCTTTAGTTCCGGACTGGTTCCTTTGGAAATAAGGATCACCTAGTTGTGTATGTAAATACAAATTAAGTTGCATGGTTTAGTGACTACACACCATCCTTGTCTTATTCCCTGTTCTGATGTGCTGAGTTTTTATCCAAGTTCTTTTATCCTTATCTGAACTCTTTAATTAATCGGCCAAACAAATTAGTCAGTAATAAGTTATTTGTGTATATATTAAAATACAAAATATATGATGATTAATTTTTTATGTGTATATATAATATTTTTTATTGTTAAATGATACAAATGAGTAAGTTTTAACTATGTATAGTGATTTATATTTTAAGTTAGAATGGTTTCAAAGCTACCGATGTCTCTGGTGGACTACTTTTACAAAAAAGCTAGACGCAGCATTCTCCATTCTGAATTTTTTTAGCAGTAGAGCACTCGAGACCTTTAACTTAGTTATTTGATTGGACGATCTTTTCCGCTACTTACTGTTTGGACTACATAATTTAGCAGGAACACTTTCTCATATGGTTCTTTTTAGCACTACATATATATAATCTAGAACTCTCATAATTAGTAGTGAAATGGGCCGGTTCGGTACGTAATACACGGAAAGTATTGCACCAATTAAGGTCTTAAGGAGTGTATATGTTGCTATTCAAGTGGATGTCCCCAACATATGTATTTTGGGTTCAAAAGAACTTGAAGAAGAAACAGAGTGATCTCTCACCACCTCCATACTCTAAAAAAAGGAAGGGAAAAAAGGACACTAATCACTTGGAAATCCATAAGGAAACAAACATCATAATCCAAGTTCCGATAATGGGACTAGAATAGGATTTGTCCATATTGATGAGCGCTATTGAGCAAAACTGCAAAGGCCTTCTCAGAATAGGCGAGTGTTCTAATACTATAATCTAGTCCAAGTTGGAGTAACGCAAGCCTTGATTGCTATACGACAAGTGCATCAAAATTTCCTTGCACACTGCGATTTCCCACTTCTCAATAATACGAAGTCACGAAGAAGTTCCAAGTTACCTCACCCTCTTTCTCTTTGACTTCTCAGACAGCAAAATCAGACACATATTCCAACCAAGTACCAACTCTCGTGTGAGTCGACGAGTAACATAAAACAACCACAACGATACAATATCAAAGTTTTCAAATTTGTTCTTTGCTTTTGTTGGATTGTTCAACGAATAACTCCTCCAACGATTCCAAATAAAGCATCAATTTAAAATTATTTACAAACATCAACGCTGCTCATTTTCAACGATTTGGTAATTATCTTAACCTACTTAGTTGTACTTGCATTTCCCACCGTAAGATTTCCAAAGCAGGGAGGGTTCGGCGTTTCGACCACGTTACCTTCTTCCCAGGCATACACACACCAACTCTTAATTACTATTTCACACTCCACTAAGCACTTGGTCGTTTCATTTAATTGAATGCAATGCATGAAGAAGAACACACACACGCACGCACACATGGAATTGAGCAAATTTAATTAATGAATTATTAGCTACTAATTCAATTCATCAAAATACACTATATACTTTTTACTTTCGCGAAAGAAAAATGAAAAAGAAGAGAGCAACGATGTGAAACTCTGTTTGATTCAGGTCAGTATCGTTGAGAGAGTGACACGTGGCGGCGCCTGATGTGAGGAGAGACGATGGAGATGAGTCCACCCAGTGGGGGTCGCATCTTTGACCTGTACACCATCTCGTCGTAGGGTCTACGGTAGAACTTCAAGTAAGCCACGAACGATTCCCGGCACTTCTCTCCTCTGCTCACGTGTCCCTCTCTCCGGAAGAACGTCGCCGGCGACTGCAGAAACGACGCCCGCGGAGTTCGTGGCATCGCCGCCTTCACGCTCGGATCTCTCGGCGTCACGCGCTGCGGCAGAGGCGTCGACGGGAACAGCGACTTCCTGGCGAGCCTGGCGGCGTCGCCACGTGGCGTCCTGGAAGCTGGAGATGCAAATGAGAAGGAGCGAGCATTGAGTGGGGAGATGCGGGCCTGGCCCATCATAGGAGATGGGCTGGTGGGCCCAACTTTGGTTGCTGACGTGTCTGCCATGCTGAGGTACCACGGCTTGAGTGAGTCAAATGATTGGGAGACGGTGAAGGCGAAGCGCGAGGAGGAGCATGAGCCAACCTTGGCCGTTGATTGGATCGTGGAATGGTCGAATCGGAGGGACGAGGCTCGCGGGTGATATGCTGCGAAGTCGTTGTATTCCAGCGACTCTTCGTAATCCAACGATGATACCACCGTGGTCGCTGCTGATAGCTCCACGAAGGCACGAACACCCTGCACCCGCAATCACAGGAATCATATGATAAATGTTTCTCATGTACAATTATATTATGCCCATGTTTGTGTTGAAAACAGGATACTATTTCAGTATTTCAATTATTAGTTGGGTTTGAAAAGGAAGACATGTGGATTTGGATTGTGGGGCATCCTTAAAAACAGAGCAGGATGGTGGTCCATTGACATTGATCGTAAATGGTCAAACACAATAGAGGAGTATGCATAAAGCATAATGCATGAAGATTATATATTTTGAAATTGGAAAAATGGTGATATGAATGTTAGTTACCTTCCAGATGTAAGCAAAGAGAGAAGGAGGGTCTATGACAAATGCTTTATAGAGTCTGCCTGGGTAGTAGTCGCCCACTATTTTCAGCGCTGCCAGCAGCAAGTTCATAAAAGCAGATGCGGATCTGTAAAAGCCTGCGCAACCATCCATCAACTATTAACTCTTTTACTTAACAAATCTTAATTACATTTCAGGAGAACCAATTGTGAGACAGAATATTAGTGCAATTCCCGATATATAATAGGAGCCTAGATCCTCACTCCGGATACTATTATATGTTATTTCTGGCTGGACTTACTTGCATCCAACAAAATCACAAATTGTTCTGCGTTTTTAGGCATCACCGAAATGGCTACCTCTATTGTGAACACCAACAACCGAGTAAGCCTTCAAAATTTCAAAACAAATCGTGTTAGAAACTAACTCATCAAAAGAGCCTCATTTTTCTTGGTTTTTTGGAAGTCTCATGTCTTACCATTTTTGAGAATGTATCTTTTGGTAGTCCTGCTTTATCCGAAAAATCTGTTATACCAATTAACTCAAGTCATTAACTAGAAAATCAAAGAAACTATGTCGAACCGAACCAACATGGGTGCTGAAATCAATTACCATAACTGGCCTGGATTGGTCGTCATGGCCAGCCACATAAGCCAAACCATCAGCCAGTTCAGCTGAGAATTCATCTGCTATCAAATTCTCTGTTTCCAATAGAAAAGACACAGAAAAAAGAAAAGGAAAAACTAAATCAATGAATAAGTTGAAAAAGAAAGAGACGAGTATGGAAGAAGAGGGTGACTTTAATGATTGGGAGAAATGGCCCTGCATTTACTTTTAAGCCTTAATTCAAGGAAACAGATATTAAAATTTCAAACAACAGAAAATTGATGATAACGGTTAAGAAGCTTTGCAGAAAGAAGAGAATAATATGTACCGGTGCCTATGGAGTCTCTCCAAGAAAGGCAAGACTTGAGTTGCTTGGCAGCTCGTTTGACATTATCACCCTTTTGTTTCAGAAAGCGTTCCACACAAGCATAGTTGCAGAACTTCTCCTGTATTAATTAGTTAAATGAATCATGCATTTCGATGAAGATTTTATAAATTAGAGTTGGTTGGTATATAGGTACCTGCTTAACAGTGAGTTGGGTTTGTTTTCTGATGAGCTCAAGAACCGCTTCAACTTTTGCTGTGTCTCTCTGCTTCTGCTGCTGCTCTTTCTTCCCCATGTATCTTTTCCAGAGAAGATCATACAATACAATGATTATAATGAAGCTACGGATCTCCAACAACAGAGACAGAGAAAGAGAGAGAGCTAATATACCAGACTTCTGCTTCACGCCAACACAAATTAAAGCAGAGAGAGAGAGAGAGAGAGAGAGAGAGAGAAAGAGAAAGTTGAATGAATGAATGAATAAATAAAGCAAAGCTAAAGGAAGTGGAGGGAGTGTGTAGTGTATATATAGGAAAACGACGGTATGTAACGGCGTTATATATCAAGCAAAAGGAGAGGGCTTAATTGCTTCCGCATGCAAAATATCGAGAAATTGAAACCAACTACTCTCTCTCTCTGTTCAAAAACACTGCTTTTTTTGGTCAATCTCATGAAATATATGGGTCACCACTGCAATCATGCCCCGACACCTTTTCTTAACGGAAAACGCCTACTTAATCACACTTCTTTTCTTCTAATTTATTCTCTCTTTTTTTTACTCTAAATGAATGTTTATTTTTTTAAAATTAAGTAATATTAATTCATGTGTGTTTTTATAACAATAATTATTTAAAAGGGAATACATGCGCAATTGATATATAGTTGACACAATAAAAAATTGGTGTATAAGATTTGGAAACATGAATAATGTATGTATGGCAAAGTGGCATTGACTTTTCATATTGACAGTTCAATTATTATGCACGAAAGAGGGGAACTGTCAACTGTGTTGCTATGCATCATGTGGGAAATGCTGCGCACAGTGACATGGCATGCCATGCTCTCTTCTTTCTTTCTAAACATATCATGAATCCATTTGGTATGTATATGTATATGTATCATGTATGTACGTAGTATGTAGAGGTGTATGTTACTCATGAGATCAGTAATAATCAGCACGTGAACGGATTTTGCGGGATAACCACTAACCTATTTTGATTTACAAACACATTTTGATTTTCCTTAGCCTCTGAAACAACAGTGACTAATGTTGTTTGTTTATAAATGGAAAACAGCCAAACCCTCTATTTGGTTTTGCTTACCGTGCTACGAAATTCAAAGTTCATGTTTCATCACCCATGCATGCATGTACGCTCTTGCTTGATTTGTTTGTTTCTCGTAAATTTCCACAAACAAATAATATTCACTTTTCACCTTCTTCGCTTTTCTGCATTATTCAACTGTTTTAAACACCTAATTGAACAGTAGTGTTAGTGTGAATGTCATGCTTATTATCTTGATCAGCCTCGGTTTTTGTTTTATTCTTATATCTCTATCTATATATGGTGTTAGTCAAGTTCCTCAATATAGTTTCTCTTGTCTCCAAGTTCATGCATAAGATGATAAGCAATTATATATGGATCGGAGAGAGCTATTCTACGTACATACAACTGAGATTCGGATTATTATTCATTTGACCGGTTTCTTTCATTAGCTTTTTCTGAATTTGAGGTGAGACACATATTTGATTCTTTTAATTATTAAGAATAATGAATAGGAGGTTTGCTATCATTGTTAATATGTATAACTAGCTAGGTTCGTTCATGAATGGTAAACTTCAATGTTATTAATGTCCACTTGCATCAATCAATTATTGGTGGGACAATTTATACATATCAAGCTAGTTATTTTTCCGTATCAAAGCTCACATTTGTTCACACGTTACAAGATTCATTTCTACACCGCCATACCATTTTGCCACATGGGACATGCATTGGAACTGAGCCAATATATATAATATAATACGATCATGTTAAAAATTAAAAAATAAAATAGTTAAAATTTATTCTATTTAATAAAAAAAATAGTCAAAATTCTATTAGGTGAATAAGCTATATAAATCAAACGATGTTATTGAACTCTATCATATATTATGTCTATAAAAAAATTGTTTACATATAAATCTCGTTTGATCACTTCATAAATAGTCATCCTAAGTCTTCCTCTATTTTTCATCCCTTATTCATCTTCCATTTCATCCACCTTCTTGGCTATGTACTCTATCAGTTTTCTTCTTACATGTCCAACTCACCTGAAACGCGATTCTACCATCTTTTCCACAATAGGTGCTACTACAACTCTCTCTCTTATATTTTCGTTCTTTATTCTATCTAATCGTGTATGACCACTTATCCATCTCAACATCTTCATCTCTGCCATACTTTAACTTATGTTCATGCTCTCCTTTGGCCGTCCAACACTCTGTACCATAAATTATAGCCGGTCTGATAGCAGTGCGATAGAATTTACCTTTAAATTTTAAAGGCATTTTTTGTCACATATAAAATAGACGCACTTCACCATTTTGACCAATCTGCTTGGATCCTATGATTTATATCTTGTTCAATCTCTCCATTATTTTGTATGATGCACCTAAAATACTTAAAACTTTTAACTTTTCTTTGAATGTTTTCTCCAATATTCACCTCTGTATTATGGTTTTCTCTTCGGCGGCCGAACTTACATTCCATATATTTCGTCTTACTACAGCTTATGCGCAGACCATACACTTATAGAGCGTCTCTCCATAAATCCAACTTCTTATTTAGGTTTTCTCTTGACTCTCCTATAAGGACGATATCATCGGCAAAAAACATGCATCATGGCATAAGCTCTTGGATATGTTATGTGAGTATTTCCAAAACTAATATGAAAAGGTATGAAAAATTCCTCTGTTACTATACCTTGAATCTTCACACTAGTTGTAGCCCTATCATACATGTCTTTTATTATACGAATATATGCGATCCTTACTCTCTTCCTTTCCAAAACCTTCCATAAGACCTCCCTTGTCACCCTATCGTACGCTTTTTTCAAATCAATAAATACTATATGTAGATCTATTTTATTACTAGGATACCTCTATATTATCCTTCTTAATAGGTATGTAGCTTCACTGGTGGATCTGCCTTTCTTTCCAAGGCCCATCTAAACTTCAATCGGAATATTATCGGATCCTACTGGCCTGCCATTTTTCATCTATTTTAGAGCCTCTTTTACCTCGAAGTCTCGAATCCTTCAATAGTAGTCGAAATTTTGATCTTTTTCACTCGTGCATAACCAACCAAGGCTCGGAAGAGTCTTCTATCCTTCATTAAATAATTCATAGAAGTATCTCGTCCACCTTTCATTGATCTTCTCATGTTGAACCAAAACCTCTCCATTTTTATCCTTTGTGCACTTAACCTGATCCAAGTCTCTCGTTCTTCTTTCACGGCTATTTGCGATTCTATATATTCCTTTTTCTCCTTCCTTTGTGTCTAAAAACTAGTAGAGACCCTCATATGCTCTTGTTCTTACTTCACTTAGCTTACAACCACTTTTGTCTCTTTAGCTGCCTTATATTTTTTTCAATTATTTGCATTGCGGCACTAAGGCCACTCTTTAAAGCACTCTTTTTTTACCTTTATCTTTTTTTGTACACTCGCATTCCACCACCAGGATTATTCCTTGTTTCTTGGTCCTATCCTTCTAAATTCACTAAAACTTTCTTTTGATGTTCTTCTAATAACTTCTGCCATCTCTCTCTACATCGTCTCTGTACTTCTATCTCCTTCCTACTTTGCCTCTTCTCCTACCAGTCTTAGGAAGCATCTTTGTTCTCCACCTTTCATCTGCCACTACCTCGTCCTTGAGTTCTTCGTATGATATTTTTTTCTCAACTTTTTCTCAATGCAAAAATCCATAATGAGCATCCTATGTGTGTTGTTAAACTATCTCTCGGAATAATTTTACAATTAGTGCAAAATTTTCGATCGACTCTCTTCAAGAAGTCAATTTGAGAGCTTGTCATGCCACTCATATAGGTTATAAGATGTTCGTCTCTTTTTTTAAAACATGTATTTGCGATGAGACAAAAGGTAAGGAAATGTCCAAAATAGTTTTACCCTCGGTATTAACCACCCCGAAATCATAGCCTCTGTGAATACTTCCATACTCAATCACTTCTCTTTTAACATGGCCATTTAAATCTCCTCTTAAGAAAAATTTATCTCCCGAAGATATGTCTTGGACTAAACTCTCTAGATCCTCACAAAATCTTATCTTGTGTTGCTCGTCCAAACTCACTTGCGGTGTATAGACGCTAATCACATGAAAAATACCTCATTCCACCACAAGTTTGATAGAGATGATTCGATTACCCACTCTCTTGACATTCACTACGTTCTTCTTCCACTACTTATCCACGATAATACCTATCTCATTCCTATTCTTCACCTTTCTAGTATACCAAAGTTTTAACCCAGGTGTATCCAACTCTCTAACTTTCGCACCAACCCATTTTGTTTCTTGTAGGCACATGATATTAATCTTCCTCCTCTTCATAGTATCCACCACCTCCATAGATTTTCCTTTTGGAGTGCCTATATTCTATGTCCCAAATCTCAACATTCTGTTGCTCCAACCTTTATTTTACCTTTTTCTTTGTGAACTAGCTTATTTACCCTCGTCCGTTAAAAAAAATGTGGGAACCCTTGCTCATTTAACACTACACCCGAACATCGATGCAGCGGCTCTTACTCATTTGACATTGTACGCAAGCTATATAGCGCGTTGCATCCAGAGAACGACCTAACTTTAGCGTAATAATGTCTTTATCTATGTCATGAAAATTCAACTAAGTTTTTATGTTGGCTGTTGAAAGCCTAACACAATTCTCCTCTTTTATCCGGGTTTAAGACCGGTTATGTACTCCAAGTGTAACATAAGCGGAGTTGTTTATTATTAAATATTTTTAGGTATAATAAAATAAAAATTTATAGGTAATTGCCTTTCTATAAAATTGATATTTAAGAATCCTTTAATAATTTAATAAATTTAATTAAATTTTATCTAATAATTTTTAATTATCAGTTTTATGTAAAAACAAACTGTATATGAATTTTTACTATATAATAATATAATAGTAAAATATACATATGATATGCGAAACGAAAAAAAAAATCTTGTACTATCAATGTTGTGTATTGCATGTATAAATCTTAACCTTGATGTATTCTCCAAATCTATTAATACAATGATGATTAGCATTCACAGTTTATATAGGACTCAGTTATTCTATTTCAAGCAGGATGGTCAACTCACCATAAAAACCCCCAAACCCTGGTGTTTCAACGGTTAAATTCCATATTAAAAATAATAACATAATAATTCCCCATAGTAGTAATAATGAAGTCCATTTATAATTTATAGAAGTCCAAGCTCCGTTGTCTTTACGGCAACGACCAGGGGCGGAGCTAGAAAAAATATTGGAGGGGGGCAAAAAATATTTACACAATAAAATAAGACTAAAATAAAATTTTAAGGGGACTAAACTGAAATTTATATATAATTTACATGTAAAAAATTAAAATTAGGGGGGCCATTGCCCCCCCTTGCTTGTACCTAACTCCGCCCCTGGCAACGACCCACAAGAGAGGTCAACTAAAGAAAGAGAAATATATAAATGATGCATGCTTAAGACATTCTCTACATGTCAAATTGAGTAACAAATCTTTCTTACCTCGATCTTCTTAATTAACCTCTTCTTTTAAACTTTCACTTCTCTATACATATCTCAACCTTTTGCATTTGTTTAATACTGTAGCAAAATTCTGGAAGTGTGAAGCCGGATTCCTACTTTCGAGAACCTAAGTCAATATATATATAATATAAGTCAATTAAATAATTAAGCAGCATAAAAAGTTAAAAGAAAACCAATTAGAAACAGGTTAATAAAAGGAAACAGTGATGAAGCAAAGCTATTAACCAAGCCAAAACGGTATTTAGGGTTGTAATTAAGTTGGGTCTCCCAAGGCTAATTATTCATGGTCCTTAAATGGTTAAATTATAGAAATTAATGCTGGATTGGAATTTAGTGTGAATGCGGTTTCATTTGTCCTCATTCAAACATTAAATAGATTCTGTACTCTTGTCTCTCATACGATTATCATTGTTTTGTTGAAACAAATAGTCAAGTTGAGACCTTATTACTCATTTGTATTTAAGTCCTGATTAAGTATAAAATTTATCACAACAATATGCTTTTGGGTCAGGTTGGCTTAGTTGAGCTAAAAGGGACGACTTTTGGCTTCAAATTCAGCCACGTGGCCCAATTGTACTAAACTTGGTTTCTCTTGTTACACAGCACAACCCCAACTTAAGGAAAATAAAATAAAATAAAATGTTACACATATATCATATTATATGATTTCAAATTTTGAAAGAGCATGCACGGTCTCTGCTTCCCTCCTTGGGCTTAGGCCAATGCATATAACATTACATGAACGCCACCCTTTTAGCTAGAACACCCACATCATGATTGAATCATTACACTTTTTAAATTCGCTTTTGTGCTGAGGCTCACACATACATAGTAATAGTGATTTTGCTAGAAGGAGGATGGTAAGTTGTACAAATAATAAGTAACTTTCCAAATGCTCTGGGTGAAGGACTTATAGGTGGCCTAGTTTTTATTGTCCTAAAGATTGAAATCGACAGAAATTTTTTTAGAGTTGATATATGTTCGGTGGAGGAATATTATTATAGGACGCATTCTGGGACAAAATATGCATGTTATGGTGCATGTTCCCCCACCTGCAAAGTGATAAATCATACCCTACAAACAACAAGGAAAATTTGAAATTTAATTAACACTCACTTGGCTATTGATGGGATAATAAATATAAATCAATCAATATTTCGATGATATTTGAAAGAAAGGTTTTGGTTGAAAAACTTGTCGAAATTTATTATATAGATAAATATGGCTAATTGATGACTACAAATCACAAAATCTGCTGTCCCTAACACTCTTCACTTGTATAATTTAACTAAAAGTGGTTACAACCAATCGTCAATGATTAAGTTAGAAATTGAACGTGATAATGTTATTATAAACACATCGTAAAATATAGTTATATATAATTTGTCAGATACTTGTGCAATGATCTTTCAAGTTATATCTAATTTTAAGTTTAGCCCTCCCCTAACTTCTAATTTTGGTTCTCCCTTTTCTTTTATGAAATTAACTTTATATACCTAATAAATTTACTTTTAGGCCCCAATGTCTCTAACCTAGCTCCGTTCCATGTGTCAATAATATTTAAGAAAAAAAAAAGTCAAAATAACCTAAATTTATTTTATTTAGTATTTATTAATTATAATAATAATTAATAAATATTAAATAAGATAAATTTAGACTTTTTTTATCTTTTTAATATTACCATAATAATATATCTTTATGTTTTGTTTTTAATATATGAACACTATTTTTATAAATAAACACCTAACTTAGTCTTTTTCTATTATTTTTTAAGGACAAATGATTTCTGTAAAAAAAAGATATATTGGTCCCTAATAAAATTATTCTTTTGAAACAATATAATTTTTTCATTAAAAAATTTATTAAACAATAACAAAAATTAATTTTGTGAAAATTATTTATAGTTTATAGAAATTTTAAATTTTTATAAACTATTAATAAATTTATTTTTAAAAAATTCCGTTATCAGCAGTGGTTAAAGGAGAAAGAAATATTATAAAAAATGATATTACAAGAAGAAAAAATAATTATAATATAAAAATCTTTCAAAAAAAAATAATGTTGCATAAGAAATGAGAAAAGAGAATAATAGTGATGTTGGTGATGTTGATAGTTTTGTTATTAGTGTTAATGGTAGTAGACGAGATAATGATAATAATACAATATAATTGTATAATTAAAGTAATTGAGGTAGAAATTATAACGATAATAATAAAAAAGATGATAGTTGTAATGATAATAGATGTTAAAAATAATTTTATGAAATTTAAAATTCTATAAACTACAAATATGTTGATTTTTATTTCTATTTAATGACTTTTTTAATAAAAAAGTCGTATTCTGTTAGGAGTCAAAATATTTTACCTTTTTAGATAAAAATCGGCTTATTCTTTAACAAAATAAAAGGAGATTAAATTAAATATTTACTTTTCGTTAATAATGGTCCGAGTGCTATTTGATGATTTTTAATTGACAAAATATAAATAAGCCAGGTTTTATTTTATGATTATAATATGTGTATATTAAAATCAGTTACTAATATAAAATATATGTTAAAATATAAATATATATTAAAAATAAATTAAAGTATAAATATATTTATATACAAATATATTAGTGACTAATTTTAATGGCTGATTTTAATATACGAATAACATTTTTGTTTATTTTCTACGGATACATGGACACTTCTCCCGTTGAATGTCTAAAAACAAATAGTAAAACTACTATATATAAACTGAGTATTAAGAACTCCAAAAAGGAAGTTTCAAACTCAAAGAACAGCCGTAAAGCACATTATAATATATGAAACGGTAACTAATTAATTATTAAAGCTTAAAAGGTCGTTCATGTCTTGTCTAAGCTAAAACCTCGTCAATCATTTCCATTCCTACAATTTTGAATGTAAAGCACGATGCCATCAAGATTTTTCACGAAAAAAAAAGGAATAGATATTAACTTAACTACAATAATTTCTTATGCAACTAGTTTATGTTAACTGAAAGAATGAACTAATAAGAAAGTAATAATACCTTTGGAAGAAAGAAAAAATCTCCATGAACATATATGTTTTTGGGTGTGTAATCTGGACGTAACACGATCCTTAAGAGTTAACGCCGAGTTGTTGCTTCCTACCCAGATTATAGACTTGAAATATTCAAACTCTTTGTTCAGAGAAATATCACGTCACGGAGAGTGCGAATAAAGGGGAGTGTATTTACAAAAGCCACTTCGATATTTAAATTAGGCCCAATTTGAGTAAACAACTTAATTAAATTCCTTTTTGACAAAATAACTTAAACAATAAATGACTATATTAAAAATAGTTTATAAATAAGTTATTTTGTGTGTTGGATTTTTAATTTTAAAAGTGCTTATTTATATAAATGTGATAAAAAATAGTAGTATTACGACAGAAGCCATTTTTTTAACTTCTTTATAAATTCTTAAATAGTTTCTTAAAAAATTACAATTTAATTTTAAAAATTGTACCAGACATTAATATTACTACTTTTTATAAATAAAAAACTCAAAAAATTTACTTTTAAACCTTTCTAAACGAACCTTTAATGCCGCTAGAATTCAAGTAAGTCTTATACCGCTTGGATTGTAACAGCCATATCAATATACATCTCTCGCGTTTACTGACTCTAAACTTTGTGATGGATGGCATTTTCATTTCCAAAATGCTAAACTGCATTATTTATAAGTGTCACATTTTAACGGTGAAATTCATGTATGTCGATCAAAGATAGGCTTTTTTATTCATATAAAAAGTTTCAATATTCAAGAAAAGAAATTAAATTCTTGAAACTTATATACTCTAATTTTGCATGCATATATATGGCAAGATTATTTTAATGGCATACAGCCCCCTCACACTCACACATACACATATGGATTTGTTTAATAACAATGCTTTTCTTTAGGAAAAAAAAGGAAAAGAAAAAAAATTAAAGGGGATAGATGTTGTGAGGGTGATGATAAACGTTTTGCATAATAAAGTATCACGGTGGTTGATGTATGAACTGGAAATTGGACTTAAGTGGCGCATGAAACAACTGATGATGATGGATGACCAAAATTGTCAAATTGATATCAGTTTAATGTTTTAAATTGAAAAAAAAAAGAAAAAAGAAGAAGAAAACACTTTTGACTTTATTTGGGGGGACTCAAGTGAAGTGCAGAGGCAAAAGAGGTGTGTTCTAAACCAACCGTTAGAAAAGAAAGCACGTTATACGTTCTATTATTAGAGCCCACCCCAATACTCTTTTTCCCTTTTAACTGTAATTTGTGTTTATGTGTTCACATTTCAGTGAGCAAGTGATCGATCTCCTTCCATGGACCCCGCCGCCTCCCTTTTTCTTTTTCTGCTTTATCCATAAACGGACACATTAAAACAATGATAATATTTGTTATTGTTAAGGTGAAAACTTACGTATAGTTATTTATAAGTGAAGTTCATAGTTGAGAAGCGTTAAATAAAAATTTAATTAAATATGTTAAATAACAGTTCTCAACTAAATTTTATATATGTGAGTTGTTATTTATCGTTGATGATAGCTAACTAGAGTTAATTCACCTACACTAATCAACTACTACTATATCACAGTTCCTAGGAGTTGTTGGGTTTAGTTTTACCTTTCAAGAGACGAAGACAATATTGAACATAAAACAAGAATGAAAAATAAAAAAAAGTCAGACATTGCAAGAGCAATTAATTGGAACACAACAAATAGATATTACATAATCAAATTAAATGAATCATGGGACTGCGAGGCAGATCAGAGCATGAAAGGGAAATCTGAGGAAGCTGTTATTATCGAAGTTCCGTTTTGTATGTGGTACCACAATTTCTTTAATTTGTTTCAACTTTAAGTGCAGCTTTTTATTCATTTGACCACCCCCTATTCAATGCTCTACACTCTTCACCCTCCGATCCTCCATTTCTTAATCCTTCTTCGTTGCTTCTCCGTGCGCTTCTTCTTTCCACCCTGACACACCCACCATTTTCTTCCCATTGTCCACTAGTACTAGTACTCTTACACTTGTACTCTTAATAATAATTAGAAAACATAGTGACGACAAACATGTTGATTTACTAATGAACAAAAAAGGCATGATTGGGCTTAATAAGCTTCCACGTTAACCCACTTCTTAATGAACTACAAAAAACATGAGTCAATGGGTATTTGGACTGATAATCGAGCCCAAATGGTTATATATGTAAGCCCAAATTGTTATATGGATTCACTCCAAACTAATTGGTAATTACCGGAGATTAATAGTTTCTTACGCCATCAATATTAATATAATTAATTAAATTGAAATAGTTAAATTAAATTACCGAATATATAATATACCCATATAGGTTTAGTTTTATTCTATTAAGTTGTATTTTGATCCGTTTGAAAAGTTTTAAAAATTATTTTGAGTTTTTGAGTTATGAAAAATAATAATATTAATATCTGGTGTAATTTTTAAAATTAAATTGTGGCTTTTTAAAAAGCTATTTAAGTGCTTATAGAAAAGTTAAAAAAAATGACTTCTCTAATAATAATTTTTTTTATCATATTTCTTTTAAAATAAGCACTTTTAAAACTAAAAAATCAAACACAAAATAACTTATTTATAAGTTACTTTTAATCTAAGCATTTATTGTTTAAGCTATTTTTTAAAATAATTTTTTTTTTACCAAAGATAGAGAGATTCAAACCTGTAACCTATTTAATGAGTATGAAGAGACTATGTCATTTAAGCTATAGCTCATTAACTTTACAAAAAAAAAAATTTGGATTTCCCACAGTATCCTTTGGCCCGACAGACCAAAAACTAATCCGTCGCAGTACTTTTCAAAAGAAATTTAATTAAATTGTTTATCCAAACTGAACACAATATATGACATAATAAAAAAATTATAATTCAATAATTAAAGAAATGTACTTAAAAAAATATATATTGAAGATATGAGATATCTCATATTGACTAGTGATGTGTGTTCCTTAGCATGATAATTGGAGCATACCAACCATTTTAACATCCTTAGATTCAGTGAAGAGCAAGAAAGAGAGAAAAAAGGTACATGGATGGGAGTGACGTGTCAAATCTGAGTCAGCCAAAGAATAGCTCCACAAAATGTGTCTACTCTTGGAAGGCACCCTAGTGGAACAGGTGGACAAATAGGGTTGTGAAGCTTCTCAGAGACTCCTAAAAAGGGAGATTGTACTTGCTTGAAATGCAAGAGGGGAGAAGAGGATCCAATCCAATCCATGTGTCAATTAGGAAATAGGAAACCTTCCTAGTTTGTGCAACATATGCGCCAAATGATGGTGAAAACATAAGACTTTGTCTTCAGCCAGAAGCCACTCTTTAGGTAAAGGAGGAAAATGGATGCCAAGAGAAGCTTCTTTTCTTTTTTGTTTTTTAAAGTGTGAGAGGCAGAGCTCATTGGTGGAGTGCTTTCTTCTTCTACTATAAGGATTAAAAGCTTTGAAAGTGACAATGTACCAGCAACAAATGTGAGTTTCATGAGATTGTCAAAGTGTCCCAAAACATTAAAGGTAAATCAATTTATCTATCTCCACCCTTGTTTAAGCAAAGGGTATTATTATAGAGGTTATTCCTCTCATTTGCATGAGCCACACACCCTCTTCACCAAATGGGGTGGCTCCACTCCCTCTTCTCTCCACTCAAGAAGCTTTGGTTCAGGATGCATTCCACCACTCAAAACAAGGGTACGCTATCCATTTTCACTTTCCATATCTGCATTATTATCCATGTTTTCACATTCTTTTTTGCATAATAAGTTGCTATTATTGAAACACTCAATGAGATGCAGCATATTCTTCTATGCAGCAACAAAATGCATAGCTGTATTCATCTGAATTCTGGAAAAGTCTTTCTCAAATCTCAACACACTTAGCTGCATGTGTGTACTTCTTAATTCCCATTTCCTCAAACATTTTTGGTGAACATTATTATTATTTCAGGAAGAGGGATATACATTCTGTATGAAGATGTGAAATCTTGCCCCTATGAAGACGTGCACGTCCTCTGGTCAATACTGGTGGAATCAAATTCAGCTTCTTTGCCATCCAAAAAATAAAGGCTATGAACAAAACGGAACTTAGAAGAGGATCGTAATAATAATGTACATAAAGTATTTATCAATGTTCATACACACTCTTTTCTTTCTTTTCTTTTACTTTTTTTTTCCATCTTTTATAAAGCATTCTAATTTCTAAGTGCTTATCAACAGTCCAACACTTGTTTTTTTCTCGCATATTTTTAATGGTGCATAAACTTTGAGGGTGGGTAAGAGGAATTGAATTCCTCTCTCTTTACTTTAAAAGAAAAAGATCATCAATAAGTTTTCTTTTTAATTTTATTTATTGGTAAGCTGTCTACGTGGAACAGTTGAGATGGTCATTTGTTCCTTCATTTCCCATTTTTCCCTATTAAAGTTGACTTATGAAAGCCAAGGAATGGATAGCACAACTAAAATATTAAATATATATTTTACAAGAACAACTGTGTACAAAGTTGTGTTGAACTTGGAATAAACTGATAATAAAAGAAGGCAGATACTGAAAAGTGTTCTATTCATTCTACAATAAGTTGTGATTAATTAAATGTAGAATGCAATATTCTTCTAGACAGAAACTTATATCCGTACGAAAGTTTATTTTATTTTTTTAAATAAAACATAGAATGGAAAACTAATGGGGATCAAACTCATCTAGCTAGCCTTAATAACCAAAAAAGGGGAGGACAACATTTATTTCCAACACTTGTTTTGAATCAAATCCATTGTGGGCACTGATAAACCTGGAAACACCAATACCTGAATCTAGGACTGGTTTTATATTTTAAGCAGAAATATTCCGCATGCCCGTGCTTAAGAATGAAAGGTCATTGGCGAGCCAAATTCTTAAGTGCTTAAAGAGTAAGATAATATCCTTGTTCTAATCTATTAATTACATCAACATTATAGGTTTATCTTTTTTCAATTTAAATTTTAAAAATTAATAAAATGAAAATTAATCTCAAAATGTTCCACATGATTTTTTTTTTCCGACGGTATCCCCCAACCCGACAGACTAAGGACTAATCCGTCGCGGATCTGAGCTCCATTTAAGGATCTGCCGCTGGCCAATGGGTTGCTGCATGCACAAGATAGGAGTCGAACCTCCAATACTTGTTTAAGCGGACGAATGAACTGACCACTCAACCAACCCAGTTAGTTAAATGTTCCACATGATTGAAAAGGAACAAAATAAATGGCGCATAATAAGAGCATTCATTTGTTCGTAGAGCACACAAAAAATTCTCCATTGACCTCGCTAACTCAATACATTACAAGTTCTTTTCAAAATTTCAATACTTAACATAGGATTGGCAGATTTAGTTCACAAGAATAAAATAGTAGGGCTATGGCACCATAACAGGCATAACTTAACTTTTAAGATTTTTTGGGAGGGGGGGAGAGAGAGAGAAAAAAGAACATTAATGTACTTGAGGATTCAGCCGTGCATTATGGAATTCACACATGCATATATTCAACCCTATTATTAAGTGTTAGGTTGGAGAGGTCGTCATCCACAATCTACAATTATATCAATATACAATTATATCAATATAATATAAGTTGACAATGGTGTTCGACCGAGTTTAAGAATTGTCCCATATTAGCAATTTATGTGTTATGTTACATTAGATGAAAATATGGAAACAAGCTCCTTTTTTAATGTGATAAGGATCGATAGAAAACTATGCCAGGGCAAGGGAAGAAAGGAATATCTAGAACAAGACGAACATAATGAAAAAAATAAGCATAAACTCTCTTATCGAAACACTAATCAAAAGTTAAATACACTGCAATGACTGGCCAAAATACAAAATCTTCAGTGACAAGACATCTCTATAGATGAGAAGGTAATATATTGAGGGATTTTTATATTCATTCATGAATAATGATTGATTCATGGGCTAATTTAGCTTATCGAAAATGGGCTTCCTCATTCATTCAATCATGCAACAAAATGTGATGAAATGCCTTCATTGCCAAATGACAAAAAAAAAAAAATACTGGAGCAACCGGACTTCTTCGCATCTAAATAATTGATTTAGCAGCATATTGAGAAATCAAACTGACACTATGGACTAATATAAAGGGTAATATAGGATTGCAATTTAGAGATTATCAAGTAAATGCTGGCTTAGAAGTTTTTATCACTTTTAACAGCTTGGCACGGCATTCTCAAATGCCAGTTTCAGTTATTTTATTAAACACATTACATAACACTGGCTAAATTTTCCATTCAAATCAGAAGAATCATCTTCATTCTTGACCAGCAAGGATGCTGAAAATGTAAATGCAACAATTGCTAGGTATATATTTCAATAGAAGCTGTCATATACACTACAAATACATGACAGATCTTACAGGATTATAAAGCTGATGAAGAGGGGAGTTCAGTGACACTTTGTAGCCATTCTCTAAAATAGGCCTGACAATCGACCTCCGCTGGTGAGAGAGCAGCAAGGGGAGTCACAGTAATCTAAAAAGAATGAAATTGCTTTCTATGTCAGCCACAATTTGTATTCAACAAATGTGATATATAGTTATATTTATTATTATATACTTACATATCCTTCCTGTAGAGATTTGTGATCTGTATCCTCATGATCAAGTACATAGCCTCTTACCTAAAATAGTTAAAATCTTAAGAGTATTACATCATGTTCAAGAACAACACTAAGGTGTGTAGAACTTGTAACAACGGGAGGAGTTCATCAAGTGGTATTTGATGATAACCTACCACAAGTGAATAGCAAGAGTTTGAAGTAAATAAAAAGAGAGAAAAGAATGAAAAGAACCCACCTCTCTCGCAAACAAAAGTTGTTCTGATGATACAGATGATGTGCAAGTATCCTTAGGTGTTTCTGTATCTATATTGGTCATATCAGATGACATTTTTCGTTCTTCTGTCTCAGAGGTGACCTGCTTCCATCCCATTCTTACAATACTATTACCCTGCTTAGTCAGCTTGTAACCCTTTTCAGAGGCACAAAACACAAATTAGTTATTAGTGATTCTATGATAGAAGTTTAATAAAATATTGGTCCATATAATATCAATTTTAGTATAGGTTCCTATAATTTCTTATCATATATAGGTTCTGATCATTCATGGATCAAAATCAAGATAAATTATACTACAGAGTCCAATCCTTTATGAAAATAGGGACAATTTCTATCAGCAACTACATAACTAAAAACCTAAAAGTGCTAAAATAATAAGGACCATACTTAATTGTAGGGACAACAAACCAAATTTGTGATACTATAGAAAAATATAACTTTCTAGAAAAATAAGACTAGCAGAGTATAACATGTTAACCATTTGTCGCATATGAAACATATATTGCAAAGATTGTCATAACAAACCTTATGATTAGCAGCATTGTTTGGCACATCTATATTCAAGAAACATCTTTGAGGGAAGCTTTGGTTCTTTATCTCAACCAGTACAGCACTTATGATAGGTATGCATGCTTGTGCAGCAAGAGTGAAGTCATGTACATTACTCTTTCCCTTAACCCTGCCCGTACCACAGACTCCAAATGATCAAATGAAAAGTTGTTGCTCATTTTAGTAGGACATAGAAGTTAAAACATAGATTATTGGAATAGCTCATAATATGCTTGACCCTTAATAATATTACGTTTAGACATTGATTCTGCAGCTCGTTACAATTATAAGCTAACAAAATGGTTGCAAACTTCACCTAGAAATAAATATCCAGGATAAATAAAGCAATTTAGCCATAGAAGCGTACATACCAGTCATATGAAACAGAGATAGCAGGTATACCATTGAAAAAAGCCTCGCGAGCTCCTGCTACAGTGCCCGAGTAAACACTAGAAAGGGAAATACTTAGTACAGCCATGGGAAAAACACTTTCTTAACGGAGTTAAAAACTCCTGAAGCAACAATAGTTGTTATCTAAGTTTCTTTGCAAATTATAATTTTGTGCATCTCAAATTGCAGGGAGTTAATGATCATATGGAGTAAATTACATCTACTAGGCATCTTTCAGTTAGATCAATTGCAATCAAATGGAAAATGCCAATTTTAAGAAGGGATTTGAAAACTGCCTCCGAGTCATCCTCACTTGGTTGGCAAAGATGAATGATTTGCAGCTGAGAGCCCATTAGATTGAATAAAAGTGTGCAGTTTGGGAAGAGAAGAGTGTTACATACATGTGATAGCCACAGTTGCTACCCTTGTTTATGCCACTGACTACCTGTGTAAATGGATACAATAAAGAAAAATATGGACGATGATGATAGCTTACAATTTACAAACAACAACAAAGGTCTGAAATGAGAAGGGAGAGGGTGACCAACCAGATCAGGTACCGTAGGAAAGAGTGCTTTTGAAATTCCGAGCGAAGTACAATCAGCAGGAGTCCCTGCACGTTGCGTAAAGAGAGACGGTTATGAGAAGAAAGGACAGATGTGTATTCTGATTCAAAGGAAGGAATAAAGGAACGGAATATTGGAACCGGAGACGGCGAAGGCGGTGGTTCCGTCAATGTGTACTTGCTTTGCAGCTATCGGGTGGAGCCAAGTGATGCTGTGGCTAACTGCTGACTTCTCACTGCAAAATCATCATCATCTAATTCTAATTCTAAGTTAGTATGAAATGAATTGAACAATTGATTGAACGGACCTATCAGGAGCGCAAACTTGAATTTTGAAGAGATTGGTGGCGACAAGAGAGTGAACCAAAGCTCGCAAGCCAGGAGCATCGATTCCGTCGTCGTTTGTCACCAGAATCGTTGCTCGGTTATTCTCTTCCATCTCTCTTCTACTTTTAGGTTTTAGCTGCCTCCGTGTTTTTTTTTTTTTTTAACTAAGATAGGAAATTTGATTGATATGAAAATATTGGGTCCAAATATGGGCCTCATACATCAGCAATGTCTATGGGATACCCCACCAAATGAACACACAGCGGCACAGCCAAGACAAGAACCAGAACATAACTTTCCTCTTATCTTCCCCTTCTTCGAAAATCTTCGTCTAGCTTCCAAGCTTCATCAACGATCTGCATAGGGAGCTCAGCCTTGCCTTCAAACATATGAGCGTTTCTAGCTTTCCATATGTGCCACAAAAGGTAGGCTGCTTGCAGAATCATCTTTCCTCCATGTCTCTGAACTTTGAAATTTTCAGTTAAGGCCAACCACCATCTCCATGGGTTTGTGTCTTGGTTCAAGTTGGGGATCGCTTATCCAGAGTGCTGCCATATCAAAGACGACTGAGGACAATTAATCAAGCAGTGTAAGGTATTGCCTCCATTTTTTGACTTTGCACTACATCTCAGACAAAGAAAGGAAGGCGAAAGTTTGAGGTTTCACAATCTCGAGTTTCAGTTTCGCGCAATTTCTGTCCCTGCACGCCAACTGTTCGGTGTTTTGCTTCTTTGAGAGCTTTAACATTTTGGGTCGCACTATTCTCATGTAAACGGAGCCATCCACTTCTGTATCCAAAACTCCGATGATGGTGTTCTTCCTCGCAACAAGAGCTTCTTCCTTATACAACCAACGTTTTCTGTTGAGAAAATCCAGTTTCTGGTTCAAGTATCTCACCGCCATTCCCAATAAGGATGATGGCCATGGAGCTGCATCTGTGCCACCTTCTGAAAGCTCCCCTACCCTTCATCTTTCACCATTTTTATCCAATTTTGATCACCCTCCAAGTGGATATAACATAGAGCTTGTAGATGGTGATGCTTGGGGTGTCTCATCTGGTGTGGCACAAGCCTGGCCAGGAAGGCATTCAGCTAGATCAGCAGCTACTACATTTGCACACCATGGTATTGATGAACCTGTTGATTGTAACCCCTCTCGTGTTGAGGATGACATGGATTTGGAAGATATAGATAACATGAGGGTTCGTGGGAATCTGTTCTATAAGCTCGAGCGCAGTTCCAAGGAGTTTGAAGAGTATAATTTAGATTTTCAACGCAAGAAATCTTCCAAGAAGAAAGACGAAAAGAAGGAAAACACTAAGGAAGCAAAGAAAGCTAAGGAGTGTCCAAATCCAAATGTGACTTCCAATTCCAAAGATAAGCTTCCGAAAGATCATATCGCAACAAGAAGCAGAATTGTTATGGCCCGGTTGGATGAAATTAAAGATGTTTCTCCTGAGAACAAGAGGCAGAGGACTCCCACTTTTAACCAGCTTACGGGTCCTTATCATGAACCATTTTGCTTGGACATTTACATATCTAAAGGCTCTGTTCGTGCTAGCATTGTTCATAGGGTAACTAGCAAGGTTGTTGCAGTGGCACATTCCATTTCTAAGGATATGAAGTTTGACCTGGCTTCTACCAAGAACAAGACCACCTGTGCTGCTGTGGGTGCCATTCTGGCTCAGAGAGCACTGGCTGATGATATTCATGACGTGATTTACACTCCAAGAAAAGGAGAAAAGCTCGAGGGAAAGCTTCATATTGTTCTCAAGTCTATCATTGACAATGGCATTAATGTGAAGGTAAAGATCAAGCAAAGATTCAGGAGATCAATTAAACCCCATTCTACCTAGGAATATGCTAGTTCTATTAGCATTATCTATTGGACTATTGGTGGATGGATTTTAAGCATTTGGAAACTGTGAAGCGCCATTTTTTATTCCACCCTTTGTAACATGTGAACAAAGTTTAGTATTTAAATAAAACTGCACTTCAGTCTTGATCCTAGGTAAACCATAAACATCGTTTCAACATTTGACTAGAGTCAGATATATATGTTTCATGCATCAAAGAAAATGCCGAACAATTGAAATATACATTAAAGGAAGAAAACTCAATGGCATTGAAGAAAACCCATTAGCAGGATGGAATTACATCTAGAAAAGTGAAAAGTAGATTAGTCATTTGAGGTGGCCAATTGGAGGGAGAGGAGCTCATCCTCCGGGATAATCCTAATATGGCAATCGGAGCGAGGGTAGGCAGCACACAAGAGGGCATAGCCGCGGTCGACGACATCATCGCTGAGCATACCATCGCTCTGATCAACAGAGCCACTAAGAAGACGAGCAGGGCAAGTCATGCAGACACCAAGCTTGCAATCATGGGGGACATCCAAGCCAGAGTCGATTGCCTTAGAGAGTATGGTCTCATCAGGTTCCACTTCAAGATGGGTGGACTGCCCCTGATGCTCAATCAACACTTTATAGGACCGCACAATGAATGATGAGCGTGAAGCAAGGCGTGGCCGCACACTGTTGAGCTTGGTGGTGGTAGGGTGGTTTTGTTTCAGAAGAGCAAAGAATGGTTTGAGCGGAGTTGGAGTGAAGTGAAGAGCTGCCATGGTTTGCGCTTTAGACCGATGGGGCGAAGCGTGTGGTGCTGAAAAGGATAAGGCTTCTGCCTTCTGCTGCTTGTGCGCTTCTTTCCCTTTGTTAATTATATTCTATATTCTATACCCAATTTGTTTTATAATTTCACAACATTGAATAAATTTGACTATATTACATATACACTAAAATTATTTATTAAAGCCAATCATTAATATAAAATATATGTTAAAATATATTAAAAATAAATTAAATTACATATATATTTATATACATTAGTGATTAATTTTAGTAACTAATGTACGAATAATATTTTTTGTATATAATTATAGTGGTAAGAATATTGATTGATAATATATGCTGAAAACAAAATATCAGAGAAGTCACCAAAAAAGATCGGCCATCGATTTAATTATTTTTGTTGATCTCTATAATTTTATTAAATTTATAATAAATTTTTGTTTTTTTAGTTAAATCTCTTTATTGTTTTTTATTTTATAATTAAATATTTTTTAATATAAAATATGTTAAAATTAATTAAATATTTTTTTATAAATTAAAGATATTTATAATTAAAAATATAATTAAATTTTTAATCGTATATATTTTAAGAAAAATATTTTATTAATTTTAATATTTTTCATATATAGAGAATCTAATTAAAAAATTAAAAATAATATAAAAATTTAATTAAAAATATAAAAATTGAATTAAAAATTTAATAAAATTATAAGAACTAGTGTATGTTTCCGTACTTTGTATGGAATAATACATAAAATTATATTAAAAATTTTATTAAAAAATTAAATAATATATATAATAATTATTATTATAAATATTTTATAAAATTATAATTAAATCAAACTCTCAAAATTTTTAATATTAAAATGTTAAAATAATTAGTATTTGTCTTAATCAATTTGAGTTTGTTAAGTGATCATCTCACTCGTTCACTTAAACAACTATTAGGAGTTAAAATCTCGCCTTGTGTATATAGCAATGCATTGGCTAACGTTAAACTCTTAATAAATGGAGTATCAATACATAGTTAGATTTGGCAAGAGTTTCCAAATACGCGGGTACCCGACCTGTTCATACCCGGATGGAAAGACTAATAACTTGACCCAAGTTGGGACAGATTTTTCTCAAGATAGGGTATATGGTCGAGTTTAGGGTGTACCCGCCCCGAATATATACATATAAACACTTTTTAAGAATTAGGATTTGTCGCACATCACAGATGATTCATAGCTTCGGTCTATACTCTATAGTCATGCAAGATAAACTTAGTCATCCTCACTCAAAATTTTTTTCTTTTCGGTTTCTTCACAAAAAAATTGCATACCTCGCGTCATGTTGTTGCTGAATCCATCGCTGCCTACCTATTCACAACTCCCATCTTCCTTCACAGCCAGGGACGGACCCACGTTTAATATAGAGGGGCATTTGCCCCCACAATTTTTTTTAAAAAAAATTAATACTTATATACATATATACCACTTATTATATTATATTTGTCTCAAAATAAAATATAAATAGTTCTTTTGTATTTTATGTTAAAAATTTTTGTTAAACTTAACACATAATAATTATATTGTTAAATTTTATTTAGTATGAAAAATAAATAAATACATTAAAAAAAAGTGATAATTAATTATATTATATTATTTAATTAATTAATAATTAAATTAAAACTTAGTTTTCTAATTAAATACAACTTAAATTATTAGTGATTTTTTAAAAATTGTTTAAGATACAAAAATATATTATCTATGTATTAATATACTGTAATTATTTTGGTTAAAAAATTTATATATACTATAAAAATAATAATAAGTAGATTTGACAATTAAATGAGATAATAAAAAGTAAAATAATTGTTTAAAAATATATATAAAAAATAATATTTAGTCATGTTAAAAATAAAAAAAGTCCTTATAAATATTTTTTTGTTATTTTAAATATTATACTATGTGTATGAAATTATATTTTTATTATTTTAAATATTATAATAATTGTTGTGTATATATTTCTAGTTCTTATCAATATGTATTAGATAGTTCTAATTTTAAATTTTGAATATATTTAAACCAATTTAGATTGGTCAAGTGATCAACTTAATCATCCGCTTAAGTAAGTATTGAGGGTTCGAATTCTGTCTCGTATGTATAGCAAATCATTGCCAGCCAATTGTAGATTTTTAAATGAAATTCAAATTCACGACGGATTTGTCCTTAACTTGTTGAGTATTGTGGGAAGCAAAAAAAAATATCTATACCTAAATTTTATTATACTTTTGTCCCCATTACTAAATTTTTTTGGGTCCGTCACTGTTCACAGCTTATGTCATCATCGCTGCTCATCCTGTTACCATCGCTGTTGAGCCCGTCGCCACCTTTCTCCTGCCGAGTCCCTTTTCTCCAGGTAAATCTCTCTCTCTCTCTCTCTCTCTCTCTCTCTTTGTGAGTCTGTTAAATTCTTCTCTTCTTCTTACACAGACTAATCACTTAATCGCCTTCGCTATGAGCCCGGACGTTGCCGTTGTAATTTCATCTGAGTCTGTCACCGAATAAAATAAAATTTTTATTCAAGTTAAAAATAGACATGCATGAGATCATTTTTGCATGTAATCTCTGAATTTTCTCATCCGAATTTGATCTATGTGGTTGAGTATTTTAGTATGGGATCATCGTGATTTTGTTGTGACACTACTGTGATAAAAATTTCGGTAATTTCATAACTAATATATGAGATAGACCAGATTATGAAAGTAATAAGAGAAATAACATTCAAATTTGCGCGTAAAATTCATAAGAGGTTATCTCAGAAAAATATATATTTATAACCCAAGTACGTAGAAGATTGTTAGAAAATTATTATTTCTTAATATATTTATGAATAATACATATATTAATTATAATCATAAATTAAATAATTTTACATTAAATGACTTATACAACGGTGATCTCATTTATTGTCATAAATGTTGAATTAAATAAGTCATTATTACTTTTGATTTAGATAAATGAGATGAAAATCATAGATACTATTTTATTTGAGTTTTAGGGTTTATTGAGTGTCACACTCAAATATAAATAATGACTTTAGAATTTTGGTCTCCAACACATCAAATTTGCCTTCGTAGCTCTTTTCCCACAGTAAAATTAAGATTCAGCCCTATAAAAAATACATAAGATTTTAGTTGACGAAAATCAAAGAACCACAAGAGTCAAACTCTCTGATCTCAATCATACTCTCGAATAAAGAGACGCTTCCACGCTCTTAGTTATATTTTTTAATGAGTTAACATGAATGATCTTGAGGTTGAGAAATTCTAAAATTTTTAGCTAAAATAAAAATTTTATTCAATCAAATGATAATAAATAATTTTATTGAATTAAATTATATTAATGTGATCATTGGATGATAAAAAATGCTAGAAAAATAAATAAATCATATTTTAAGAGTATAGAAATATTAAATTGTCATTTCAATTTATTTTTTTAATCAACGATAATAAATATCTTAAATTAATTAAGTTTTTACAAAAATTATACACCTAAAACTATTTCATTTTTTCAAAAATCTTTTGATAATACAATGGTTCAATGAGAGGTTGACTATTGAGTATAATATTTTTAAATTCGTATTTTCAATAAAATATATACTTAGTTCTATATTCACTATTATTTATCCATCTAAATAATTCTAACATTGATAGAATATTATTTTTAGATGCAAAAAATTTAAAATATATTTATTCTATTTCAAAAATTAATATTCATATTTAACTTAGAATTCCAACAAATATGACAAAAAATATTATATTTTTTAGTTAAAAAATTAAAGTAAAATATCTATAAATATATTTTTGTACTTTAGTTTTAGATTTTTCAAAAAAAATTTGGCAAGTTAATGGAATCAAATCATATTTCTATAACATATATAAGAATGTATATTACACATAAATAAAAAAAATTAGGTATAGTAAGAAAAAATACATAAATTAAAATAAAATTTAGAAAAATAAGAACCAATAAAATATTAAAGGAAAGAAATATAAATAGAAGAGAAATAAAATTATTAGATGGAAGAGAAATAATTTAATAAATTTTATGTGTATATAAAAGAAGAATAAAAAGAAGATATACAGTGTTTTATTTAATTTAGCAAAATTTATAGGAATAAACACATAGAATAAGAGAATAAAAAATGATAATAAAAAGAAGCTAAACATCTGAATTAATATCAAAAAATAAAAAATAATAAAATAATGATAATCTATCATAATCTTAATCTTTTAATATAATTAATTAATAATAATATAATTAGTCTACCATAATAAATTTTGTTACTCACTTTAACCTTATTATTCATTTATTGTATCTAAAAAAGTATATAATGTCACACTTATTTTTTGAAAGATAAAACTCTTCAAATATACGGTATAATATATAATTTAAGAACAATAAAATAAAAATATCTAGAATTTTATAATAGTATTTAAAATTTTCAATTACGATAATACAAAGTGTTTAAATCGACCAAATGAATTCAATAGTTATCCTTTGCACATCTTATTTAAATTTGAATCTTAAAATTTACTTTTATCTTTTTTTTCTAATATCAATTATTTTTTACGAAAAATAGAGAAAAAAAATTTATTAGACAAAAAATATCCAATCAAAAAATTATTATAAGGAGATTTATAATTAGAGAAGAAAAGAATAAAAGTATTAATAATAATTAAGAAAAAGAAACGAAGCTTGTATTAAAGAATGTTAGAAAAGAAATAATAAAGTTCATGTTAATAATAATAATGGTGAGAAATGATGTTGCTATTTTAGACTTTTAATCTTCGTCTTTGGCCATCTTTTTTTCTGTTCTTTGCTTTTTTTTTTAAATTATCAAGTCATAAAAAAATAAAGAACAATTCAAGAAAACGAAAACAGTAAGATCGAAAACAGTAAGATCAATAGTAACTATACAAATCAAAATACATAGGAGAAAAATAAACTATTATACGATAGAACTAACATGAGTATATTTCATCATTAAATAAACAAATTTAATGCACAACAAAATTACATGTAAAGAGAAAAAAAAAAAGAAAAAATAGTTAAAATATCCAAAGTGATAAAAAGATTATTTTATAGAAGACTATAAAATAATAAACTTCTAACTAAATTAAATTGTACTTATTATTATTAGAAAGGGTAAGAGAGAGCAGTAGAGAAAAGGTTTGTGTGTATTCAAGTTGTGTAAAATGATACAATATAGAAGGGTATTTATAGGTGTTAAGAGAATCGAAATAATAAAGACATAATATCCTATAATAAATATTTAGATATGTTAAATAATGCTAATTGATCTATACTATATGATATCAAAACAAAAAAGAATCACCGTGCTAATATAATATTATTAATATTATATAAATCATCTTTGTATTTATTTTTCTGTACGTATATAATATTTAATTAACACATTAAAATATATATAATATTTTGTTAATACATATATAATATAAAGTGATTTAAAAATTATTTTATTAAATATTATAAATTAGAGTAATTTATAAATTATTATTAATTCGTATATAATGTATAATTAAATTTAATGAATTCAATTAGAATAAACAACAAATCTATTCTTTTTATTTCAGACTTTATAAATAAATTAATTAATTAACTAATATAACAAATTACAATTAATGTAGTAAAATTAATTAAGTAATATATATTATAATAAATTATATTAATATTTAAATATCTAATCAAATCAATTAGCTGATATAATTAAGTCATGGTAATAAATTATATTGAATGAGTTAAAATAATTAAATTAGGAAACACTCTCTGAAGCATGTCACGTCAGCTTCATCATTAAGTGCAGACATCCAATTTTTATATAATAGAATAGATAGATAGATTAACTGAGTAATTAAATCAAAAAAGTCAACATGTGACACTCTATTTTTAAGTTACCAAAAAGGGCATGGTAATAATTTCCTGTTTTGTCCTAAATTAAAAAAGGGGCAATTTACTTTATTAAAATGATTATGAAGATTATTTACTCAAATGCAATATTTTCAAATTATTTATGTGTGTGTCTTTTTTTATTATTATGTAGGTAACTACGATTTATAATTTGTACATAAATCGTTGGAGTTTGGCACATTTTACTCTTAAGAAACTTTGAACATAAACTGCGATTGGTTACTACTGTTTATACATGAAAAATGCTGGTTAAAACTATGCTTGGTCGTCACGGTTTATGAAAAAAAACTGTGAATATAAAATTCTATTGACTATCACAGTTTATGCTTAGAGTAGTATAAATACATAATTCGCGGATAGTCATCACATTGGAGCTAATAGTCTAATAGTCTAATAGTAATAATAACAATATTAACAATCTTATTCGGTAGTAGTGTAAATCTAAAGAATGAATGTTGGATTCTATATCTATTAATCTGGCATGATTGTCTTGGAAGTATATGCTTAGTTTGGTAAAATTTTTATTCATAAAAAATAATTTTTAAAAGATAATTTTTTAAAAAGTATAATATTTATATTTAGTAAATCAAATTAAAAATAACTTTTAAAATAAATATAAGCAATAATAATTATATTTGATAAAAATAATTTTTTAAATTTAAAAATACTATAAAAAACATAAATTTAAGTGTTAAATTTGAAAATTAGTTAATATATAATGTTATATTAGATTTTTAAATTTTAAAAAGTACTTGTCAACTTTAAAAAATTCCACCTTAATTGTTTTCAAAAGTACTCAAATCATTTAAAAACTGTAAATACAAGCACATTGTCTTTTTAATTTACCAAATACAAAATAAGGAGTTTGTATTGTTAAAAAGTACAAACACTTTTTTAAAAAATTTTACCAAACTAAACCTAAATATATTTGAAGCTCATTATTTAAATTTTTATTTCTTAAATCTAAATATATTAAAATTTTTAATAAAATTAAAAAATAAAAGAGACACTTATTTTAAAATAAAAGGAGAATGACAAAATAAACAAATTCAAATTCAACAAAAACTATTTATTCACCTCATTTTTAAAAAGGTAATTTAAAAACAAATCAAGTAAAACGTAAAGGTGATTTATTAAAAAAATATTTATTGACGTTTCTTGGAACTTTCCTTTCATTGATAGAAAATGTACTTAAATCAGTGGGATGGAACATCCTTACATTGGTTTAGCCAAGAAATATAAGGATAATACACAATTTAAAAAAAAAACAGTAAAATAGAGAATTTCATTATCATAATCGTAATTTAATACAATACGCATTTTATAAGATTTAAATCATAAACAAGGCATAATAAAATATGAGTAAACTTTACACCATATTTTTTTTTTCTTTTGATTTTTTTAGAGCAATGCATTAAAACAAGAAAATTCTCTTACTCACTTGCTATTGTGATAATGATCTTTTCAGCAGCTTGAATCTCATTCACATATATATAGAATTATTCTCTTCATAAATCGTGACAGCCAACAAAGGTTTATGCCATTACAAAACCCTTCATAAATAGTTGCAGGTTAAAAGGTTTTATGCTTATATTTTTGTCTTAGTAAATCGTGGTGACCTACGACGGTTTATGATTAATCTTATTCACATCTAAACCATATTTGCCTACAACGGTTTATGTTTAAATTGTAAATCATTGTTACCTATCACGGTTTACATAATAATAAAACAGGACATGTACATAAGGATATTGCAATTGTTGCAATTCAATAAAGTTTTCCCTCTTTTATTTTATTTAGCTAACTTGTCCTTAAAAAGGGTACATCTAAAACTAGTTCCATAATTTGTATGCATTAGACAGTAGACACACTATTTTTTATGAATTAATAAATTTTATTAAATAAAAGTCGAAAGATATTACAAAAAAGAATATTAAATTATTGATAAATTTTATACATATAGAACATATTAATACATACATATAAAATATTTTTTATTTATTAAAATTAATTACTATACAATATTATTTTTAATTACAAAATATAAAATAATTAAATTATTTTATATTGCTTAAAAATAATTAGATTATTTGTTAAAAAGTAAAAAATATAATAGTAATTAATTTTGTTAAAATATAGTATTATATAATATAATTTTTTTCCAAATATTTGTAAACATGTATTTTATGCAAAATATTATATATAATATTATTTTAATAAAACTAATTAATTATATAATAATATATTTTTTAATGTGAACAAAATTATTCTCTGATATTAAAATGTTGCTTTTTTATTTTTTCACACATTAAATTTTTTTTAATTTCTTTATTTATATTAAATAAAAATAAAAAATAAACTATTTGCATGATTTATTTTTATTTTTGTTTTTTACCTATATTTAAAAAAAATCAAATTGAGTCTTCTGGCTAAGTTGTACAACTGCTTCTTAGCATAATTCTAGAGTCAGAGATAGAACTAATCAACCTCTCGAGTCTCGATTACTCCATCGTCTTACTCTTGCTCTCTTGCTCTTACTGCCTCTCTCTATACGACACCAAGTTGATGATGATGATAATGATTAAGTTTGCTTGCTAGGTATAAAAATAAGAACAAGTGGAAATTGGAAAAGAAAAAGAAAAAGATGTGCAATGATTTTTTTTCAATTTTTTTTATTTTAAACAGCTAACTAACCATCCTTGAATTTCAACCTCTTCACTTTATTTCATATTTTAAGAAAAACTTTTTTATATATATGATATTTTATATTGATGAATTAAATTTAAAAAATAATATGCTAATCATTTTAATAACTTCTTAGATAAAATTATTCAAGGAATAAAATATAAAATTTTGTTAATTTATTTATTATCTTTATTAACAGATTACTTTTTAAAAAAAAGTTACCACATTAGATAAATTTGACACAAAAATAATGAAATAAAATTACAGAAATTATTTATGTTGTTGGTTTATTATTGATGTTGTGTCTGTTAGGCAGCGGTGAGATAAACTCTCTGTTTTTTGCCACAAAATTGATACTGCAATTTTAAACAACACCTGAACAAGCACCCATATTTTTGCAACACTGCTATACTGTGGATTTCGGGATGTTCATATTTTGTAATGTTTTTTTGTGTATTTCGAAAAGTTTATGTTCTGCACTTTATTCCCTTCTCTTATATAAAAAATATACCCCTCTTTCTTCTTCTCGTAATATTTTTTTTATATGACAGAATGTGAGTATTGTAGATAAAAAGTTTGGTGATTTGATAAAACAAGTTAATGAAGATGCTAATAGAATATTTTTTTAATACAAAAGTGAATTAGAGCGTGATGGAAAGTATTATGTTTTGAACTTCGCTAGAAAGACAATAATGAATATAATAAATTATTATTTTATGGTATATTTTGGATTGAATTAAGTGGATTTTGTCAACTATTTCTACACTTATTCGTGTAAATAGCATATTTTTGAGATTTCTTCCTAATTTGTGCTTAAGAATGAAAACATGCTTCCGAGGCTTTAAAAATGTTAATTCTTAATCCTCTCTTATTACCATTCGATGCCGTGATTTGTTGAGTGATCTCAGATTTATAGGGCAGGAATGACTTAGAGGATGAAAAGGAAGCATGCAAAAGTGGAAGGAATGCAAAGAATTAAAGATTTGAGAAGCTAGTGACGACGCGTACACGTGGCTGACGCGGGCGCGTGACTAAGTACAGCGTCCACCCGACGCGTATGCGTGACTGGCGCGTACGCGTGGCCAGTGCATTATCCAAGCGACGCGCGACAAGCGTCACGTACCTCATTAAAGAGAAAACGCTTGGGGCGATTTTTGAACTGATTTTTTGCCCAGTTTCGAGCCCAATTTGAGGATAAGAGGCTGTGAGTGAAAGAGAATGGCATAAATCACCACACACTTTAGTTTTAGTTTTAGTTTGAATTCTAGAGAGAAAAACTCTCACTACTCTCTAGGTTTTAGTGTTCTCAATTCAATTTCACTTGAATCCTTTGGTTAGATCTGTGTTAATTCCAATTTTAGATTGCTTTAATTTGTAGTTTCCATCCTCTAATTTCATTTAGTATTCTTGTTATTCTAGTTATTTTGGATCTTGAATTTGGATCTTCTTGAGATTAATTTCTATTAATGCATTAAGGAATTTTATGTTCATTGTTATTAATTGCTTTGTTATTGTGAGTTGTCTGTAGTGGATAGCTTTAATTTGAATTGTTTTCTCAATTTTATAATGTTTTTTATTCTTGCTCACCAAGTGTTTGAGAAAATATTACTTATGGCTATGGAGTAGATTTTCACTCTTGGCTTGGGGGTTGAGCAATTGGAGACTTTTGAATTGTCAAAGTCTTTTGTTAATTGATAATTGGAAGTTGCTAGTTAACTTAAATTCTAGCAAAGCTAGTCTTTCACTGGGATTTGACTAGGATGTGTGGATTAGAGTCAATTACACCACTTTGAAGGATTACCATGTGTTCATATCAGGCAGCGGAAGAAAAGAAAATAATCCTTAAAGATCTATTTTGTGCTTAAACTTTATTCCAATAATAAATATATATTAGATCAAATCTAAATACCTGAGTACGCTAGTAAGAATCTTTTTCTCCTTCGATGGTACGAAGACGCTATGCGTATCCACACCGAGACCAACCTTTTGCTGTCAACTCTTTGACCAATGGATATCTGATCTAAATTGAGAACCTCTCTGCAACTCTTTGCACACCATAAAATTCTTCTCCAAGAATTAGGCTCACATATATTTATGTGTATAGAGGTAAAGGAATAAAACTCTTGTTATTCTCTCTTTATTCTAGTTACTTTCCTGTACTCTTGACGTACATATATATAGTATGAGATTTGTTATTGATTTTAAATTTGATTCTCAATTCAAATTTAAATCATATCTTGAAATTCCAAATCTGAATCTTTCAATTTTATGAATCATATCATAACTCAATTTAAAACAAAATCAATAAGGATCTCATCCAAATTTAGAATTCAAATTTAGAAATAGAATAACTAATTACTCTCAAATCTAATTTAATATTCTCAATTATCATACTATTATTATATTTTGGTGTTAGCAAAAAATATAATAATATTCTATTTGAATTAATATAATTATTTATTTGATCAAATCAAAATAATAATTAAATAATTCTACAGCAAAGATTAGAACACTCATTAGTGTGTGACCCCATAGGTTCAATACTAAGCGGGTAGTAAATTAGTCATACTAAATTTACTAATCAAGGTTGGCGTCTAGCAACACTCCTCAACGACCCGATAGTATGAAGTAATATATTTTTACTAAGAACCTCAGAAGAACAAAGTATAATTCCTTCCATCTTTCCAGCTCTTGGTTAACCCTTAGAGTATGGTTTAATTGTCAAACTCTAACTTGTTACCATTATTATAATGAACTGTGAATGACCTAAGAAACTCATTTCTTCATTCATTCAATCTCCTTGGCCAAGGTTTATTCATCTCATTCATTATAATCATAGAGCTCAAACTCTTTACCGAGAGTTGACGGCTTCCTTATTGACTGTTCATTAATTCTACAAGTATTTAAATCATACCCAATATCAATTCAACTAGCACCCTAGGATATTAGGTGTCTGGAATCAAAGTATAATAAATACATTGTTAATTACTATGACAGTCGCAGGTCAAAGGAAACTCTATTACTATGTTCATCTTGAGAATATCCTATTGACAAATATACGGTAATTATAACCATTAGGAATTCTCAAAGTGAGTCAGTTCAATGGCCATATCTCTATATGCACTATCTATATATATAATTTAATAATGAGATCTATTAATCTTCATCCAATGAAGACCATTATATATATATTTGATCTTTCCGGATTATGAATGTCCTTATTAATAATCATATGACCAAGAACAATTTAGATTAAATTATAAAAGATTTATCTCTCAATATTATGACCACTATCACAATGATAAATCTCTAAATTTAATCAAGGACCTTATTATATTAATATTTTAATATAATAACAATAACAAATTATTTGACACATGATTGATTGGATTATGGTCATACTACTTATTCCCAAACACACTTGACTTTTCTTCATTGTTAGAGGTTAATTAAGTGGGAGCAATAGACAATTCTTGTCACCATTGATGATGATAATGAGGATAGAAATTCCAATTCTCACTCCTAACCAAGATTTTTACATTGTTTAATTGTTAATTTAATTGCTTTGATTTCTAGTTGTTCACTTCTCTTGCCTTCAACTCCAAACATTCCCAAAGAATCCCTAACCAATGTTGTGCATACTATGCTAACTCCCAAGGAAAACGACCCGGGATTTCACTCCCAGTTATTGATTTTATTGTTGTGACACACTTTCTAACTTTGACTAGAGGATAGATTGTTAGTTTAGACTATGCTTACAACGAAATTCTTTTAGTAAATTCTATACCGACATTTATCCTCGCGTCAGAATCTAAACAATGTGAACAATATGATGCAAATTTAGCCCAAATACATATAAAAAATAAAAAACACTCTACAAATGACCTAAATAATAAAAAAAACTCACTCAATTATTCTAAAAAATAACAATCTCAAATCTTAATTTATCAAAGCATTTCACTCCAATACCCTCTTCTCTCCCAACCGGCTACCATTCCCACATTCATCAATAATCATCCCACTTCACCGTCGCTGCTTGGCTTGCCACATGCCACCATTGGTGTCGCTCACCCATAGTAAAAATAACCATCTACTTAAGGATAAAAATAATCATTCGCATACCTAATAAATTGAACTTCCAACATATTTTAGTTATATATAACTAAACCCAATCCAATCAAAATAATCATTCACATAACAATTAAAATAATTCTCTGCATACCTACTGAAATGACCATTCTATAATATGCTCAGTTGTGACTATGGCCGTTTAAGTATCCCAAAGTCCAAATATCATCCATGCAATGATAATGAAGGAAGTATGCAAATTCAATCTCTACCGTAAATATATATACACGAAAGAATTTAGGTAAAGGGTCCTACATTTTTCAGAAAATTTTTCACGCCCTTGTCAACGACGACAGATGGGGGGCGTGGCGTAGCAGTGCGGGGGCCGATGAATTCAGCGGTGAGGAGTACGACTGTATAAAGAGAGAGATGGCGGTGGTTGAAAACGACTCCGAGATTGACTTCCAACGCAGGAGAGAGAGACAAGCTTGGCACAACAGACGCGCGACGGGAAGGACTTGTCGTCCGCGATGATGGCTGTCGGGAGAGTGGCACAAAAATAGCGGCAGCAGCATTGGGCTAAGCACCAAAGGGCGAGGCGTGTCGGGTTGATCGGCGGAGGTGGAGGCGGTGTCAGTGGGAGGTTACATCGGTATTGGTATGGCCGACAGGGAGTGCAGCGGCGCGATGTGAGGACTAGAGAAGATGACGACGAGTTTTAGACGTATATTGGAGGTTATGGTGAGATTATGAATAACCGTACGTAATATGAATAAGTTTAAATGCTAATCCTAATTTTTCGAATTTTAAAAATTGAAATTAAATAATAATTAATTATTTAATTTTTAATTTTTAATTTTAATTTTACCTTTCTTTTTTAATCCATTGTTTATATTATTCACAATTAGCATTGTTTTCCTATACTTTCTCGTATTTAGTGTTAATTTTAATGACCCGTGAAGTGTAAATATTTGAAATCAGGATAAAAAAAATATATATTTTAAAAAATATTTAAAAATAGTACGAAATATAACTCTACCAAAAGATAATGATCACGTAAATTAGTCGTGTATGTAGCGGTTTATGTGAAGGAGAAGATCCTTGATAGGTTATAGCCGTCTATAAAAAAATAACTTTCACACGTAAATTTTATGAAAATATTTAAATTTTTATCCAGATTTAAATACAAATCTAAATTAAGAAAATAATTTTAAATATTAAAATCTAAATATTAGAAAAAATAATTTTAAATTTTAAAAAGAGAAAAGAACAAATAGGTTTTTGACCTTGTGATCCGCAGACATTTAAATACTCAATGATTTGAAAATACATTTAAGTCTTTGACCTTTTCAAAATCTAGACATATTGATTCCTGACCTTATGTTCACTTGGGTCTGCCAGACTCAACAAAAAAATCAAACATAACTCCCATTGTACTGACCTTGTTGATACGGATGCACACGTGAGAGAGTTTTTAAAATTGGTCAAATTAGACTCAGGAATATGTCCAGATTTTGAATAAGTCAGAAATTTAAATGTATTTTTAAATCGTCAAAAACTTAAATGTTTACGAACCAAAAAGTTGGGGATCGATTTGTCTTTTCTCTTTTAAAAATATAAAATTTTATATTAAAGGATAAAAAATATGTAATTTTGTTATCCTAGATTATTCAATTGAATGATATTACTTGAAAAAAAATATTTTTTTTTATCTCACATTAAGTTAATTGAACTTTATTTTATAGTTAATATTCGTTAATAAACAATATAGTATATAAACTATATATATATATATATATTTCAACTACTATATTCATACAAATTTATAGTAGTTGGAATATATGTATAACATGATGTATTTGTAGTGTTTATTGATGATATTAACTATAAAATTATTTTTTAACACAATTTAATAATAACATCAAAATAAATCTTAAGAAGAGATTATTATATTATGACATAGATAATATTTATAACAATATAACTTTTTATAATTATGGATAAATAATATTAATAAATCAAGTGAGATTCAATATTATATGAAAGTCTCAAATAAAAAAATATTACGTACATATTTCTATGCATAAATTTATGCAAATCGAATTAAATTCAATTTAGCTTCTTTGGTACTAAATCAAATCAATATGATTCGAATTAGTAGAAATAAAGCCAAATCGAAACGGATAGTTTCGATCTATGAATGAATGAAATTCGATACAATGTAAATCGAATTAGATTGTTTCGATTTAGCTTGGTTACCTGGTAAATCGAATTAATCTGAATTGATTTAGTATTATACAATGTACACAAGTTGATTCGATTAATTTAATTAGTATATAATTTTAATTATTTCATAAATTATATATTATATAAATATAGTTGGTCATTTTATATTGTATAACTATCTGTTATTTTTAACTCTGAAAAAATTCAAGTTTTAGCTTCTATGCCACCATAGAGGGTTATATTTTTTAATAATTTCTTCAACATTAAAAGTCTCGGTAATAATTTTTTAGATGTTAATGAATCCAAAGATGAATTTTAACGAATTTTTAGAAATTGTTTATGGTTCTATTTTAAATTTATAAGTTTGTAAAAATGTAAATTTTCTGAAATTTGAACTAAAATACAAAATTTGAATTTCTATTCTTTTTTGTTTTAATTTTTTTGATATTTTATTTAAATTCAAATGATTCGATTTACTATATTTATGCTGTATAGTACTAAATCGAATTAGATTAATTTAATTTACTAAGTGATCAAGCTAAATTGAAACAACTTAATTCGATTTTTATTGTATCAAATTTCATTCATTTATAAATCGAAGTTACCCATTTTGATTTGACTTTATTCCTACTAATTCGAATTAGTATGATTTATTTTAGTATCAGAGAAACTAAATCAACTTTGGTCAATTCAATTTATATAAATTGGTACATAAAGACATGCACGTAATGTTTTTTGATTTGGAGTTTTCATGTAATATTAAATCCCACTTAGTTTATTAATGTTATTTATCCTATAATTTTTATAAATTTAAGAATTATTTTTTGATATATTTTAATGTTATTATTTTTGTTGTATATAATTAATATTGAATATAATTAATTTTTATCGTTATAATTTAATTATTAATTTACTTATAATCATTTATTTGTTTGTTGTATATGTATTTATTTGTGTGTTATGATCTTTATTAAATGTATATTTTATTATTATACGTTGTTATATATAGTTACATAGCTAAATATATTAATATTAAATATAATATTAAGAATTGGATATATATATATATAGAGGCTATGTCTATGGTAATTAGTGGTGGCTAAAACTACACTTTTAATTTAAAAGTGTAATTCTTCACAAAGAAAAGCATCACCTAATGGAAAAAAGTAAATTAGAAGATTTAAGAGAAGAAATAATTAAGTTATCAAAATTAATAGATAAAAAATTAGTGATTTTAACTGTTAACTGTAATGACACCGAATTCTTAAAATCAATACAAAATAATTTTTCTCAAAATCTTTATTTTACTATAAGTTTTATTGAAGGACTTCAAAAACATGAAAAAACTTATTTTTCACACAGAATTTCTAAAACATGTTACCATGGAAATGATTCTCCACATCTATATCATACTTTTAACCCACAATTAAATTCTATAGTAGATATGCTTGAAGAAATATTAACATCCATAAAATTTCAAAGAAATAAGGAAAAAGAGAATCCAAAGGAAGAAAAATTTCAAAACATAATTAACATAACAGATTTAAAAGTAAAACCACCACTAAAATTATGAATATTGCAGAAAAATTAGAAGAAGTTACAATGCTTTTTAAACAATTAAAAATGGCTCAAGAAATAATATTATGGAACAGGAATTTCAAATAGAAGAAGAATTAGTAAATTTTGAAAATATAGAAAATGAAGAACATATCTTAGATTATTCAAGTGACGAAGAACCAGCAATTCCAATACAAGTTAAAAATGAAGTTGGAACATCTAAGGATAATCAATCTCAATTTAAATGGGAAACAGGTTTTGATAATTATGCTTTTAAAAAAGGGTTTATAAATAAAGATTCAAAATATACAAAAATACCATCAAAATACGTCCCTAAAATCCAGGAAATGGAAGGAGAAAGAATGCTTGACTTAGACTGTAAAAAGAATGAAAAAGAAATTTTCGAAAATTGGTTGAATTCCTTTTTATTAGAAGATTTTACTAATCCAAAGCTTAGTGAATTGTCTGGAAGAGATATTTGGAACTACATAGGGTTTCATACTAAAGGAACTATAAGAGATTATATGACATCAATAGAAAACCAAATAATAGAAGAATTAGCAACAAGAGCAACAGCTTATGATAAGATATTATATATAATGATGATTCTATATAAAGAATTTTTTGGAAAAAATATTATAGATCATAAACAAGAAGTCTATAATAAAGAATATCAAGAAGCAAAAAACCATTTAGCTAATATTCAGATATATGATCTATGTAATGTGGAATCTTATATATGCGAATATAGAATACATTATTACAAATTAAAAGAAGAAGATAAAAATCATTATCTTAGTATATATATAACAAAACTTCCATATCCTGCTAATGAATTTATAATGGGAAGATTTATAAGAGAGATAAATAGAGGGACAATTGAAAATAATTTTGGTGGAGCAACCTCTGCAATAAGAGAGGAAATAAAATAACGTTGTATGCAAGAAGCAACTCAAAAAAGATTTGCGAATATAATTAGAATTTGTTGTCAGGATAATGAAGAGATACCCCAAAAATATGGTCTTAATAAAAATTTTCAAAGAAAAAGAAAACATCAATTTAGAAAAAGAAAATACTATCCAAACTGGAGAAAAAAGAGGTATTTTAGAAAAAGAAATAACGATAAAAGCAAAAAACAAAAAATGACTATTGCCCGAATAAAAAAGAAAATTGTAAGTGTTTGTATTGCCAAGAAGAAGGACACTATGCAAATGAATGCCCGAAAAAGAAGGATAAAAAGGATCTTGCTAAACAAATAGAAATTGCTAAGTCCTGTTTAATGGAACCATTAGAGGAATCTGATGATAACTTAGACTATATTTTTGAGTATGTCTCGAAAACAGACTCAGAGACTGAGTAATAATGCCACATTTATTACTATAAAAATAACAGAAAAGTTTATAAATGCTTTCATAGATTCTGGAGCAACACAATGCTTTGCTAGTTCAAATATAAAACTTGATTGAAAAAAATTAAAGAAACCATTAAGAGTTAGAATAGCTGACAAATCAATACATAAAATTGACCAAAAAGCAGAGATGGTTGAAATTTTTATTCAAAATTATAGGTTCATTGTCCCATCAATATATATGTTAGATTCTGGAATGGATTTTATCATAGGAAATAACTTTTTAAAGTTATATCATCCATTCATTCAAGAATTAACATATATAGTTCTAAAAGCTCCACACGATTCTTCAATAAATCAAAAATCAAAACGTATAAAAATACCAACTACTACTATAGATAAGATCTTAAAATTTAAAATACTTTCTATATTAGAGACATGTTATTTAAATTTATACTTTCAGATAAATATCCCAAAAATAATCTTGAAATAAAGATAGAAGAACTTTTGGATGAAGTTTGTGCTGAAAATCTTTTAGATATTAAAAATACAAATAACGAATTAGTAAGTATTAAATTAAAAGATCCTACAAAAAAGATAAATGTTCCAAATAAAATCCCTTATTCCGCAAGAGATAGAGAAGAGTTTTCATTAGAATGTAGAGATCTTTTGAAAAAAGGAATTATAAGATTAAGTAAAAGTCCTTATGCGGCTCCAGCCTTTTATGTCGAAAACAATAATGAAATTAAAAGAGGAAAACCAAGAATGGTTATTAACTATAAGAAGATGAATGAAGCAACTATTGGTAATGCTCATAAACTTCCAAGAAAAGATTCTATTTTAGAAAAAATCAAAGGAGCAACTTGGTTTTCATCTCTTGATGCAAAATCAGGATATTGGCAACTTCGTTTAGACGAAGAAACAAAGAAATTAACTGCTTTTACTTGCCCAACAAAAGAATCAACAAGTGTGTTGCTCTATGAATGGAATGTATTGCCATTCGGATTAAAACAAGCCCCAGGTATTTATCAAAGATTTATGGAAGAAAATCTAAAAGAGTTAAATGAATTTGTTTTAGTGTACATTGATGATATACTAATTTTTACAAAACAGGATAAAGAAGATCATCTTCAAAAATTATTAATAGTTTTAGAAAGATGTAAAGAAAAAGGATTAGTTCTTAGCAAAAAGAAGGCAAGAATAGCAAAACAAGAAATAGTGTTTCTTGGATTAATTTTATCCACTCAAGGAAAGCTAAAACTTCAGCCAAACGTTCTAGAAAAGGTAAATTTATTTCCTAATAAAATAGAAGATAGAAAACAATTACAAAGATTTTTAGGGTGTATAAATTATATTTCTGATCAAGGATTTTTAAAGAATATAACAGAATACACTAAAAGCTTATTTCAAAAAATAAGTACTAAAAAAGAATGGAAATGGGATGAAAAAGACAGTATGCAAATTCAAAGAATTAAAGAGTTATGTGAAAAGCTTCCAGAACTCTATATTCCAGAAGAAAATGACTACTTAATAGTAGAAACAGATGCTTCAGACATAACCTGGTCAGGATGTCTAAAGGCTAAGAAAGCTATACAAAGTTTGGAACAAGAAAAAGAATCACTAGATTCTAAATATTCCCAAAAGGAATTACTTTGCAGGTATATTTCAGGGACTTTTACTCCAACAGAACAGAGATATACCACTCATGAAAAGGAAACTCTAGCAGCAATTAAATCTCTTAAGAAATGGAAAATTGATTTACTACCCAGAGAATTTACATTAAGGACAGATTCAAGTTACCTAACAGGTTTCATATGATATAATTTAAAAGTTGATTATAATCATGGGCGATTGGTAAGATGGCAATTATTTTTGTTACAATATCCAATAAAAATTGAATATATTAAGGGTGACAAAAATGTTATTGCAGATACATTAACAAGAGAATGGAGTTCGTCTACAACGCATTAGATCAAGAAATTCAAAAGTATGAGTAAGAACTCGAAAAATGCAAGCATTGCCAGCAAATAAGGACACAAATCCAATCCCTCAAGAAGGCCATTGAAGCAATGAAATCAACACAACAAGCAAAACCATCAGAGTTCAGCCAGCTAAGTATGGTGGACAAACCAGGTGAAGAAAAAATTTCAGAAAATAAAACAATTGCTGAAATTATTAAAAAATCCACACAAGACAAAAAATATTATGTGATTTATAATGGCCCCATGAAAGGAGTATATGATGCGTGGGAAAAAGCAGCACCATTTACACATCAATCAAGGATAATTCATAAAGGAGGGTTTTTAACACTGGAAGAAGCAAAGGAATCCTTCAGGGAATATGAAGCTCTTCATTCAGAGCAAATCATAAAAAGAGCATATAAAGCTCCAATTCGAACCCAGAGAACAGGGATAATAAGAAACATTCCTACAAGGGCTGAAATCAAGGAAAAGAAAAGGGTCTGTAGATCAAATCTCAGAGAAACCCTTAACATAGTCCTGAATTGGACTGAAGAAAAAAGGGCAATCTTGGGATATTATCCTATTGCCAAAGAACAGCTAACAAAGCTGGTTATATTTCCAGATGCTTCCCCATCTGACACCTATCAGTTTTTCCAGTATGGATTAATTGATACAAATGGATTAATTGATACAATTTTAATTTTTAATGATTTGAAAATTATTAGTGAGTTTCCTGCAGGATTCATTGATGCAGTAAAGAGATTTAAAAATATGATTGACAACGTAAATCCAACGAATATATCCCTAAAATTTACGAATAGTCAACCTATTTTTAATGAAGAAGAAGAATGCTTGGTTCCAGCACATCAAGTAATCTTCATGTCCGTCTTCCCAGAAAATTTTCAACCAATTGATCAAGTTCAGGATTTAACAATCTACAGTCATGAAGGAAGACTAGCCAGCACACTAGCAAGGGTCTTCGAAAGAACTCAAAAGATAACAAGGGAATCTCGCACAAGAATCAATTATAAAAGCAGAAATACTTTGCTTGTGTTCAGTAAAAAGAATGAAATTGAAGAAAGAGAGATGAGACTCTTAGTAGAATTTGAATCAGCATTCTACAACTTATTTGGACTCTTAGAAAATCTCCTCGAAGGGATAAAGAGGAATCTCTGCTATTTGATAAAAGACAGAGAAGACCACAAGTGCCAGCTATGTGTCTCAGAGTTATCTGAAGAAAGCAATAATGAAACAGAATCAACCCACATGATAAAGGAAGAAGACAACGCATCTGAAGGTCACATGATGAAAGAGGAGGACAACACATCTGAAGCATCTCTCAACATTATTGCATAGTAACGTAAGCGCTTAAGTCATAGAGCACCAACAATGTAGCTGGTGCAAGATAATAAACAATGACGTAAGCAATGACGTCATAAGAAGGGTAAGGATGGAAATTGTCCATCAGACCAAACCATTATAAATAGATTGCTTAGGCAATTGTAGAAGGCATCAGACAATAGAAAGCAGGAGGCTAAGAGTACTCATATGCTAGGAGAGCAAGGAGGAAGCTGCCGAGACGATTCTATAGTCTGAAGAAGAATTCCCTTAGGAAAAACCAATTCTAAACTCCCCTCTGGAGTTAGTATCTATAATCTCCCCTCTGGAGATAAAAATATCTTATGTAAAATATTCTAAATAAAGGAAGTTCTTCTCCAGAAAGGTACGCCTTTATCCTAATCTCTTAGTTATGAATTATTTAGAAAGTTTAGAATTAACGGAAGAATCTGATTATTATAGATTATCTGCTTTATTAGATAATGAAAAACAGGCTGTTCTAAAAACAGAATTAAATCTCAAATCAAATGAAAATTTTAATAAACAAAATCTTTTAAAAGAAGTTTTTAATAGAAAAAATATAATATACTATGGAAAAATTCAACTTGAAGCCCCTATAAAAATAAAATCCGCCAATGGAGAACTTGAAATAGCTTTGATAAATGATGAAGAATTGAGTAAACAGATTGAGAAAATTAAGAATCAACAAAAAAGATCTAAAATTGGATGGATCCATATTAGTACTATACAAGTCTTAATCAAATCTACATATATGAAAGGAATTAATTCACCAATAAGCTTAGCAATCTGTGATAAAAGAATTACTGATGACCCAATAGATCAAATAATTGGAATTGTTCATGGAAACTTGGCAAACGTAAATGTTAAATTCAATGCCCATCTTGGATACGCTATACCTTTATCAACTGAAAATCTTGGAAGATCTATAAGCTTAGCTTATAAATTTCACAGAAAGAATCTAATAGAACAAGATGATGAACCATTTTCAATTACATATGCAATAAATTATGCTTTAACAAATAGCCATCATAGTATAATATTTAAAAATAGAGAAAGAATTTATGTTGATGAATTATTTCAGAAAATTGTAAAAACAGAAATACCAAAATATAAATCTATTGAAAACCCAGTTCTATTATTAAAAGAACCATCAGTAAAATTAGTTTCATCGAATTTTCAAATAAGAGAATCTAAAATTAATAGCCCTTTAAGTTTATCTAAGTTAAAAATCAAAGAAGAAAATTCTGAAATAAAAGAACTAACAAAAAAGGTCGAAAAATTAAATGAAACCCTAAATACTAAATTATGACAGTAAATAAAGAAGAAATATATGTAACTTATCAAGACAAGAAACAAGAGCTATTTGAAAGAAAAAATCGGTTGAATTATTTACAGTTTTCTGAAATAAATCAAAGAGCATTTAAAGCCCTAAAAATAATCTATGACAAGTTGAAAAGAGAAGTTGAAGAGCTAGAGAAATTAATAGAATCTCTAGAAAATAGTGATGAATCAATGATAGAGTTTGCAGAAATTTTAAAATAAATAATGAAGCATAAAAAGATTGAAAAACCAGAAAATAAAATTAAAAGAAATAGGACGAGAAAATTAAAAGGTAAAATAAAGGAGTATAAAAGGGAATTAAACAATCTTCAGATTAAAATTAATGATCTTATAATAAAAAGGATAGAAATAAGAATAAATATAAACAAGTTAGAATTAAACTTAAAAAAGTTATAAATGCCTGAAAAACCATATTATGACCTAAAAGAATTAAAGCTGTTAAAAGAAAAAATGGAGAATGAAATTGAAAAATTAAACAGATATTTAGAAACAGGAGAAGGTGTAGAAATAAAAGAAGTTATTGAGGATTTGAGAAGTTATATTAAAGAAAAAGACAAACAGATAAAAGATTTCATATACAATAATCCATGCAAAAAAGAATATTATAAACTAAAACAAGATTGAAAAGTTATAAATCAAAACTGGTAGAAATGGTCAATACTTTTTATAAAGCACCTATAAAAATTATAAACTTATTCAAAGAAAAATATGAAGAGCTAATAGAAATTTCGAAAAAAAAAATTAAAAGAGAAATCGAAATTAAAAATTTGGTATCAGAGCCAAGTTAACGATTAAGGGTAACACTTTTAGTGATACGCTTTAAAGAAAAATCAGTTACCAGATGTCCACAATTAATTGATAAAAAATCGAAAAAATTATTCTCGCTATAAGTCAGTTACTTTTAGAATAATTTAAAAGAAAAAATAAAAAAGGTCTCTTGTACATTGCGAGAAGGGTAAGTTCACTATCCTAAAGTTCAACTCCATATATCTTTATCTTAAAAAATAACACTAAAATAAGGATAATTTACCATTTTAAAATAATTAAGAGAAATTTTTATTAGATTACAACAATTGAAAAGTTCGTACCTTTATGTCTTGTTTCATTTTATATAGAAATCGTGGGAGCTTAGTACGGTTTCTAAATGAACATAAACCGTGTCTGCTAGCCAGGTTTTATGTTGAAGAGCATTTGAATGTAAATTGTGGCAGGCAGCTATGGTTTACCCTTGGTGAACGCAACACATAAACTGTTTATGAGGAAGATTTTGTGTGCATGAAATTTTGGAAGCCGCCACGGTTTATGCATGAGCGGCTATGTGAAGTAGGGGGCTGAGAGAGAATCCGAGGAGTTTTATGGTTTATGGAGTCAACAAACTTATTTACGTTTTAATACGATTTGAATTGTATTAGTATATTTTTATTTTTTAATCAATTTAATTTTATATAAATAATTAGAATTTTAAATTATAAAATTTGTATTAGTTTGTAATTTAAAATTTAAATAGACATAATTTAAATTAATAATTTATAAAATTGTATGTATTCGTATTATTGTACTCATACGATTTATTTTTACTATTGTATTCATATGATTAATTATATTTATTCGATTTAAAAAAAAACAGTTGCTAATTTTTAACTAATAAATAAATACACTTATATTATTTTTAAATTAAATTTTTTTCAATAAATGTACTCTTATTATTTTAAATTTTTAATTTAAATAAATATGTTCGTATTATTTTAAATAAAATTTAAAATTAATATAAGTAGGTTTATTTAAAATTTAACATTTTAATATTTTAAATAAATATATTCTTATTAAAATTTTTTAAATTTAAATAAACGTAATCATATTGATGGTTTCAGTGGCTAAGAGAAGGGGGTTGAATCTTAGCCCCCTTTTTCTGTGCTAACACTTGCTGACCTTTAGAAGAGACTTTTCTGTTTTTGCTCGTCACTGGACACGAGCAACTTTGTTTTGTCTCGTCCCTTGCCACGAGACTTTTTGTTTTGTCTCATCACTTGGCACGAGATAATTCTGGCTTTTGCTCCTGTGTAGTAGAAAACAGAAATGGAGTAGAAAGAGAAGAAGATTGCACCCAGATATATCCTGGTTCGGCTGCTAAGTGCAGTGCAGCCTACATCCAGTCTCCATCACAAACATGATGGAATTTCACTATAATCAATCTGATTACAACTTGTAAAGTGCTAACCCAACTTACAAGGGGATTCCCACAGAATCATGATACACAACATAGATGAACAAAGGAACTCTAAGACATCTATGGCTTTTTTCTTTTAATTTTGCACTCTCTGCCTTTTTCCGCTCTATGGCTTTTTCATACAAACCTCACTTGTTTGCCTTTTTCCATGAGACTCAAGACATGACAAAATTAAACAGAAAAATTACAAAACAGAATACATTGAAGGAGAAGAGAAATCTGTTAGCTCAGGTAGCTCTGAGAACTCTGTGCCTTGCACTCTCAAATTTTCTCCTTGCTTCAAACAGTGGTTGTTCCCCCTTTTTAAAGAAAAGGAAAGCCTCCACACTTGAAGCCAAAACCGAACCAACTTCTTCCTCCTTCAACAAACACAGAACCGGTTCGGCCACTCAGAGAGAGAAGAGATAACCATGCATTAACCAACATGCAATTACCTCTAGTCCTTTCTTGATCATCACCCTTCATCAATCCGGGCTCTCCATCCTTGGCTTCCTCTCCAAGATGGATTTCTGGCCATTGATGCCTCATGATGATAATGACTTCATCTGCTTCAATCTCTGCCTTCAACCATCACTTCGCCACTCTAGCTACTCCCTGTGGTGGTTGAGCAGAATCAAAGACAAGCCATGCTTCAAGAATCTCCTCTAGCTGGCCGAATCTTCTTCTTCCATTTTTGAGCATGTGAGGCTCAAGATAGTCTCACCAAATCTATCCACATTTGGTGAATATCTTAGCCACAGCTCACTTTTATTTTGGTGTGTTTTCTTGCCATCATTTTGATGGTCTTTAGGCTTGCTTTCTCTCCTCTTGGTAGCTCCTTTTTTGCTTCCATGGCTGCCAATATTTCCTGTGTAATAACCGAAGAGAGAAAGAGATGAGAGAGAAATAAAGAATCTGAAGAAAAGCAATGTAGAGTGGTTAAACACATTAAGAACTTGCTTTTACTTCCCTTAGAGTGGCGTGCATAGTCATAATAGCCATCAAATCAATCTTCTCTCTCTTTCTTATGTTTCCAATGCATTAAATCAAATTTGAATTCCATCCAAAGTGAGGAATGGAATCCGTTGGAGGCAATGAACCAATTTTCTTTGCTTCTTGGGTTCGGTCATGCATGGAAACATTCATCAGAATTGAATTTGGGCTATGTTGCAATAAAGCTTAATCTGACCCAATAAAATTCTGATTCAATCAAATTAATTTGGGCTTTGTAACAATATAATCAAAGCTGGCCCATTTAGATAACATTTGCTTTCCTAATAAAATTGATTTCGGATCAAGCATGGAAAGCACACAAGAAAGCATTTGTTTGGGCTTGCAACAATAATATTTATTCTGGCCCAATTATAACTAGCTTTAATTGCAACAGTTGGGCTTTGTTAATTTTCTTTTGTTTCGGCCCAGCATAAAATATGCACAACAAAATTATTAATTAAGCATATATGAATTAGGATTAAATTAATAATTTTGTATTTAAATATTTTAATAATGTTTGTTCATCATCAAAATTAAATGAGAGTTTTCCAAACTCATCAATCTCCCCCTTGATGACAAACATTATTAAAATTGAAATGGAAAGAAATTTAAAGATTGAGTAAGGAATACTCCCTTTGATTTTGAATTTCTCCCCCTTTCAAAATGTCACATGGCTCCCCCTTAATATATGCTATTTTACCAAGGGAAGCACTAACCTGTAACATTTAAAATCAAGCTTCAAGTAACAATGTTATTTAGCAAATTTTATGATGCTAAATGCTTGATTTATGAGCAGTTTTAATTGATAATCAAAACTCATTTGATATCATAAACTGATTTACTGCTCAAACTTTTCATACAACAAAAAGCTATCCAAATATTTTTCAAACATTTTCCTGTTTAGGATATCAGAGCAAAATAATATGATGAAAAATTATTTGAAAAACAAAAACAAGGCAGTTTTGATATTTTACACAGTTTAAAGGAACTTCCAAAAATAAATTTTCAATCCAACAAGTTTATCAATGATGAAACAAACAGCCAGGCATCAAAATAAATTAATCATTATAAACTAAAAATGCAGTTCAATCAGTAATGATCAATGTAATAACAACATGCATTCTTTGAACAAGGGTGATCATGAATTTTCAAATGAAAATTTCATCCCCTGTTCCCCTGTTTTTCCAGCCCCTGTTTCGTTCCAATTTCAATTTTGGAACCTAAAATTTCCTCCCCCTTTTGTCATCAAAGGGGCACCTGCACAAACCATGATTAATATAACAAAAAGTTCAAGATATAATAGCAAAAGTGTATCACAGTATTGATACAACCGAGTAGAAGTTCAAACATGAACCAAATAATACCAGAATTTACATAAAACATCAGATAGATTGTACTCCTGATTCAGAATCAGCATTCTTGTTACCATCTCCTTCTCTCTTTATGAATGAAACCTTATTCTCAACATCTTCATTTGTTAGATCAACTCTAAAATATTCAAAGATGCAGGTGAGAAACATCCCATATGGGAGATTAGGCCTTTTTGAACTCTTGACAGATTTCCACATGTGCCTTATCATAAGGTATGCAAATGATATTTGAGATGAAGTAACGAGAGCAAACAGGACAAGAAAGTCAGACATTGTTACCCGATGGCGTGGACCACTTTGTGGTATGAGAACATGAGATATGATCTTATAAAGAAGAATTGTCTTATCTGGACCAAGTTCTCTGAGAGTTGATGCCGTACCATCCATTTTGGAGAGACTTTCGCAGGTGTGATTTAAAGCCATCTGGTAGGTGATTCCAACCTGTAAATCCCATTCCTTAGACATGTATGTTCTTGGTCCTTCTTCTTTGTAACCTAGGGCCATCCCTATGGTTCCAGTATCAAGAGTGATATGACTCTTCTTCACATATGAGTGGATTGTGCCATCAATAAGTCTCATGTTGGCGTAGAACTCACGGACTAAACATGGGTAAACTGGCTTCCGGATGTGAAGCAGAGGGGTCCATTGAAGATTATCAAACAGACAGGAGACATTGATCCCTTTGTTGGAGAGTGAGTCTAGGCTGACTAGATAAGTAGCACAGAGATCGCGTTCTTTCAGAACTTCATTGTGAAGTTCATGGGAAGCACATGAGTCGAACCTAGATGGATCATAGTGAGAATGTGGCTTATGAAACCTTTTCTTGAAATCCCATGACTCCAAATTTGCTGGCTCCTTGGTGTCATTCAAAGCAATCCTTTTAAACTTATGAGTGCTCTTTTCGGGTGTGTCCTTTTTGTTCATGATAATGAGAGTGAAAGGGTAGAAGATGAGAGAGTGAATAGAACCGAATTGTATGAGAGAAGATGGATGGAATAAATGTAGAATGAAAGGAGAATATGAGATAGTTAATGCACAAGGTGGGTAATTAATGACCAGGGTGGTTTCCAAAAGTTTGAAAAAATGGTTTCCTTATATCAAGGGATTAGTTGAAAAAGAGGGATTTGATTTGACCTATGCTTCTTCCAAAAGATATGATAAGACAATCAAGAGATTTTGTGGATATATTTTTCAAACAAAATGGGAAACTAACAAAACTGTTATGGTGGGGCCCATAAAATTTTGAATTCTGCGTTGCCTCCCCCTTGACCACAGCTCTTCCATTGTGCCATTTATTTTCATCTCGTCCAATCCTACGAGCAAAAACTGAACAGAGTCAACTATTCACAGATTTTCAATGAAACTTAAATCAAACATTCCCAAACTTTTTCTTAATGTACAGAATCTGTCTTCACAGAGAGGTTTTTTAAAAATATCAGCAATTTGGTCTTCAGATTTTACAAATTGAATATCAATAATACCCCTTTGCACATGTTCTCTAATAAAGTGATATTTTATCTCAATGTGCTTAGTTCTTGAGTGCAGAACAGGGTTTTTTGAAATGTTTATAGCACTCATATTATCACAAAATAAGGGTATACTATTGATTTTTAATTTGTAATCTTCCAATTGTGTTTTTAACCAAATTAATTGTGAGCAACAAGCAGATGAGGAAACATATTCGGCTTCAGCAGTGGATAGAGCCACTGTGGCTTGTTTCTTGCTTGACCACATGTTGAGTGTGCTTCCAAGGAAGCAACACATGCCTGAGGTGCTCCTCCTATCTACTCGATCTCCCGCATAATCTACATCACAAAAACCTACTGCACAAAAGTCATCAGATTTAGGGTACCATAATCCATAATTACAAGTTCCCTTAATGTATCTAATGATGCGTTTAACAGCCGTGAGGTGGGATTCTTTTGGATGAGATTGAAACCTTGAACATACACCCACACTTTGGACTATATCCGGTCTAGAGGAGGTAAGGTACATGAGTGAACCTATCATTCCTCTATACCTTGTTTTGTCCACATCTTGGCCATCATCGTCTTTTTCAAGTTTAGTATTGGGATGCATAGGAGTGCCCATTGATTTGGAATTTTCTAGGCCAAACTTTTTGATAAGTTCTTTTGCATACTTTCCTTGGTGAATAAAAGTACCACTAGGAGTTTGCTTAATTTGGAGGCCAAGAAAGAAAGTAAGCTCTCCCATTAAACTCATCTCAAACTCACTAGTCATGAGTTTTCCAAACTCTTCACACAAGGAAACATTGGCCGAACCAAATACAATGTCATCAACATAAACTTGAACAAGAAGAATATCATCATTAGATGCTTTAATGAATAAGGTAGTGTCGGTGGTTCCCCTTTGAAAATTATTTTCCAACAAGAAGGCACTAAGCCTTTCATACCAAGCTCTTGGAGCTTGTCTAAGACCATAAAGAGCCTTAGTTAATTTAAAAACATGATTTGGAAATTCTTTATGTTCAAAACCGGGGGGTTGAGCCACATACACTTCCCTATCAATAAAACCATTAAGGAAGGCACACTTAACATCCATTTGAAACATTTTGAAACCCTTATGGGCAGCATAGGCAAGAAGCAACCTAATTGCTTCCATTCTAGCTACCGGAGCAAAAGACTCATCAAAATCAATACCCTCTTCTTGATCGTAACCTTGGGCCACTAATCTAGCCTTGTTACGAACAACTTGTCCATCCTCACCAAGTTTATTTTTTAAAAACCCACTTAGTACCCGTTACCTTCTTACCATCCGAATGAGGTACTAGTGTCCAAACTTATTCTTGTCAAATTGAGCAAGCTCCTCTTGCATTGCTTTGACCCATGATGGATCCTCAAGAGCTTGTTTGACATTGTTAGGCTCTATTTGTGACAAGAGAGCAAGATTGCTAGGTTCGGTTTGCCTTTTGGTGGATGATCTTGTTGTTACTCCTTGAGAGGGATCACCAATGATGAAGTCATGAGGATAGCCCCTCATGGACTTCCATTCTCTAGGCTTTCGGACAGGTGTTGAGCTTTGATGAACTTCTGGTGGTCTCACTGTTTCAGTTTCTCGTCCCTGCTCAGGAGACAAATCGGAAGTTTCTCCTTCAATCTGACGAGACAACACTGGACTGGCAGATTCTTCATTCTGGACAGATTTGGGATTTTCTTTGCTTGTTCCAGCTCCTTCTCCATCTGAATCATTATCTATCACAATACTGGGAATTAAGTTAGAATCACAAAAAGTAACATGTATGGATTCCTCTATTGTCCTATGCTCTTTGAGATAAACTCTATAAGCTTTGCTTGTGGTGGAATATTCAACAAACATTCCTTCATAAGATTTTGGATCAAATTTTCCAAGGTTTTCCTTAATGTTAAGTACAAAGCATTTGCATCCAAAAACATGAAAATACTTAAGATTTGGAGGGGTTCCTTTCCATAGCTCATAAGGAGTTTTCTTTAACCCTTTCCTAATGATTGTTCTATTCAAAATATAACATGTTGTGTTCACAGCTTCAGCCCATAAAAATTTAGGAATTTCATTCTCACATAGCATGGCCCTAGTCATTTCTTGAAGGCTTCGATTCCTTCTTTCAACCACCCCATTTTGTTGGGGTGTTCTAGGGCATGGGAAATTATGAGAAATCCCTAAGTCATCACAGAATTTTTCAAAATCTTGATTTTCAAATTCTCTTCCATGATCACTTCTCAAATGGGCAATTTTCAAATCCTTTTCATTTTGAATTTTCTTGCAAAGGGTGGAAAAAGCATAAAACGCATCATTCTTATGAGCAAGGAAAAGTACCCAACCAAATCTAGAGTAATCATCAACCACAACAAGACCATAATGTTTACCTCCCAAACTTTGAGTTCTAGTAGGACCAAAAAGATCAATATGTAACATTTCCAATGGCTTTTTGGTTGAGATTCCATCTTTTAATTTAAAAGAGGATTTTACTTGTTTGCCTAATTGGCAAGCATCACAAGTAAGATCCTTATCAAACTTGATGTTTGGAATTCCTCTAACCAAATTCCTTTTGACTAGCTTAGAAATTTGGTACATGCTAGCATGTCCCAACTTTCTATGCCAAAGCCATTTTTCAGATTCGAAAGATGTAAAGCATGTTACATTTTGTTCCTTTAAATCCTCAAGAGTTAATCCATACACATTGTTGCATCTCTTGGCTTCAAATAAAATGTCCCCAGTTTTCTCACAAACAACCAAACAAACAAACTTCTTAAAAATAACTTCAAAGCCCAAATCACACAATTGACTAACACTAAGTAAGTTATGTTTCAAACCATTTACAAGAAGCACATCATTTATACAAGAAGAAAAGTTTTTACCAACTTTCCCAACAGCCACTATTTTTCCTTTTGCATCATCACCAAAGGTAACAAGTCCTCCATCATATTCATCAAGCTTTATGAAGAAGGTTGTCTTTCCGGTCATATGCCTAGAGCATCCACTATCCATGTACCACATATTTTCCTTTTTCTTAGATGCTAGGCAGACCTGATCTATCTCATTTGCCATGAGACAGGGCTATGATTTAGTCTCAGACTCTTCATCATCATTATCTGAGTCATTTTCCAAATCTTCCCATGTGGCCATCAGTCCCTTCTTCTTCACTCTTTTCGGCTTCTCTTCCTTTTTCAACTTGGGACAATCAGATTTGAAATGACCCATTTCCTTGCAATTGTAACAAGTTACTTTGCTAAGGTCTTTCTTCATCCTCCTTGAGCTGCTGCCTTTGCCTTTGAGCTTTGCCATTTTCCTGAATTTTTTTGCAAACAACACAAACTCATTTTCAGAAGAGTTATCACTGGATTCATCATCCAGAGGGTTAGTCACAGAAGAAAAAGCAATTCCTTTCTTTTTTGAATCTTTTTCAAATAAGAGTTTTCAAAAGCAAGAAGATTTCCTCTCAAATCATCAAGTGTCATGGAATCTAAGTTACTACTCTCAGAAATAATTAAAGCTTTTGTTTTCCACTCTTTTGTGAGACATCTCAACACTCTTCTCACTAGCACAGATTCTGAATGTGTGATTCCAAGAGCATATAAGCCAACAGTGATGATATTGAACCGTTCGAATAGTTCATCAATGGACACTCCTTCCTTCATTGCAAACATCTCATATTCCCTGTTTAACATGTCTATCCGAGTCTTCTTTACAATGGTAGTTCCTTCATGAGTGATTTGCAACTTGTCCCAGATTTCCTTTGCCGTTGTGCATCGTGATACTCGTCGGTATTCCTCAAAGCTGATAGCACAGTTGAGCAGATTGGTTGCCTTGGCATTTAACTCCACCGTCTTCCTATCTTCCTCGGTCCAGCTTGCTTCTGGTTTAAGAGAGATTACTCCTTGAGCATTTGTGGTAGTTGGAAATTTAGGACCTTCCAAAATGATCTTCCAAAGTCTGTAATCCACGGCTTGTACAAATATCTTCATCCTCTCTTTCCAAAAGGTATAATTTTTCCCATTGAAGAGGGGATGTCTGTTGCTTGATTGACCTTCAGCCAGATTGTAGGACAACACACTTGCGCCACTGTTTTCTGCCATGAGGATCTTTACTCCAAGCTGCAAAGCTTGATCTCTTTGAGACCAAGCTCTGATACCAACTGATGGTTTCAGTGGCTAAGAGAAGGGGGGGTGAATCTTAGCCCCCTTTTTCTGTGCTAACACTTGCTGACCTTTAGAAGAGTCTTTTCTGTTTTTGCTCGTCACTGGACACAAGCAACTTTGTTTTGTCTCGTCCCTTGCCACGAGACTTTTTGTTTTGTCTCGTCACTTGGCACGAGATAATTCTGGCTTTTGCTCCTGTGTAGTAGAAAACAGAAATGGAGTAGAAAGAGAAGAAGATTGCACCCAGATATATCCTGGTTCGGCTGCTAAGTGCAGTGCAGCCTACATCCAGTCTCCATCACAAACATGATGGAATTTCACTATAATCAATCTGATTACAACTTGTAAAGTGCTAACCCAACTTACAAGGGGATTCCCACAGAATCATGATACACAACATAGATGAACAAAGGAACTCTAAGACATCTATGGCTTTTTTCTTTTAATTTTGCACTCTCTGCCTTTTTCCGCTCTATGGCTTTTTCATACAAACCTCACTTGTTTGCCTTTTTCCATGAGACTCAAGACATGACAAAATTAAACAGAAAAATTACAAAACAGAATACATTGAAGGAGAAGAGAAATCTGTTAGCTCAGGTAGCTCTGAGAACTCTGTGCCTTGCACTCTCAAATTTTCTCCTTGCTTCAAACAGTGGTTGTTCCCCCTTTTTAAAGAAAAGGAAAGCCTCCACACTTGAAGCCAAAACCGAACCAACTTCTTCCTCCTTCAACAAACACAGAACCGGTTCGGCCACTCAGAGAGAGAAGAGATAACCATGCATTAACCAACATGCAATTACCTCTAGTCCTTTCTTGATCATCACCCTTCATCAATCCGGGCTCTCCATCCTTGGCTTCCTCTCCAAGATGGATTTCTGGCCATTGATGCCTCATGATGATAATGACTTCATCTGCTTCAATCTCTGCCTTCAACCATCACTTCGCCACTCTAGCTACTCCCTGTGGTGGTTGAGCAGAATCAAAGACAAGCCATGCTTCAAGAATCTCCTCTAGCTGGCCGAATCTTCTTCTTCCATTTTTGAGCATGTGAGGCTCAAGATAGTCTCACCAAATCTATCCACATTTGGTGAATATCTTAGCCACAGCTCACTTTTATTTTGGTGTATTTTCTTGCCATCATTTTGATGGTCTTTAGGCTTGCTTTCTCTCCTCTTGGTAGCTCCTTTTTTGCTTCCATGGCTGCCAATATTTCCTGTGTAATAACCGAAGAGAGAAAGAGATGAGAGAGAAATAAAGAATCTGAAGAAAAGCAATGTAGAGTGGTTAAACACATTAAGAACTTGCTTTTACTTCCCTTAGAGTGGCGTGCATAGTCATAATAGCCATCAAATCAATCTTCTCTCTCTTTCTTATGTTTCCAATGCATTAAATCAAATTTGAATTCCATCCAAAGTGAGGAATGGAATCCATTGGAGGCAATGAACCAATTTTCTTTGCTTCTTGGGTTCGGTCATGCATGGAAACATTCATCAGAATTGAATTTGGGCTATGTTGCAATAAAGCTTAATCTGACCCAATAAAATTCTGATTCAATCAAATTAATTTGGGCTTTGTAACAATATAATCAAAGCTGGCCCATTTAGATAACATTTGCTTTCCTGATAAAATTGATTTCGGATCAAGCATGGAAAGCACACAAGAAAGCATTTGTTTGGGCTTGCAACAATAATATTTATTCTGGCCCAATTATAACTAGCTTTAATTGCAACAGTTGGGGGACAAACCCCATTTTGAGGGTTTATCTTGTGCTAATTTCAAAGGGGTTTATCAATGATTTCACACACTTTCTGCATGAAAATACGAGGAATTGCATTCTTCTCCTAGTTTTGCTTCATGAATGAAAACATGCTTATTCTGCACTAAAATAGATACATTTCTATTTTTCTCTTGATGCCATTCGATGCCGTGACTCGTGTGCTAAGTGGATTCAGGATACAGAGTAAGAATGGACAGGAAAAGAGAAGGAAGACGGGTGCAAAGGAAGGAAGCATGAGAATTGAGCTTTGAAGGTTTCCGCATGGGCGCGTGCGCGCACCTGACGCGCCCGCGCGGATGAGAGCAACGTGGAGCCGAGACTAAGAGCCAAGCCACGAGCCGGCTTGAGTAGCGGCTAAGCCAGGATCCTCATGGACGCGCACGCGTACCTTGCGCGTACGCGCCGATGTTTGAATATGATTTTTTTAGAAGTCACGTGACTCAGGCGTGGAGTTGGTTAGAGATCCTAACTTTTGAGGAGTGCTTTGGCGGGAAAAGGCTTAAGAGGACCAAGGGGGCAAGGGTAGAAGACACTTAGTTCATTTTCTAGTTTTTGAGATATTTTTGGGGGAGAGAAGAGAGAGAACTCAAGTTCTTACTAGGGTTCTTCTTCATCAAAATTCTGGATTTTTACCCATTCCTTGGTGAGATCCATTGCAACTTTCATTTCACTTTGTTCATGTAATAGGTTTTCTCTTCCAATTTCAAGTTGTAGTTGTAATTGCTAAAATTCCTTGGATCTAGGATTCAACTCTATGATTTTTGGATTCCATTGATATTTTGAGGTTTTGATCCTCATTGTTGCTCCTTGATACTTGTTGCTAATTCCTTGTGTTGCAATATCTTTAATTCTACTTTTCTCTTCATTTTACTATGACCTTCCTTTTTGCTCATTACATGTTTGATAAAATGTCAATGCTAGCTATGGAGTAGAATTTTTACACTTGGCATAGGGTTTGGTCATTGGAATAAGTTGAATAGTTGTATCAATGGTTGATTTGGAGTTAGGGATTGCTAATTGACTTGGAGTGCACTAAAGCTAGATTCCCATGAGGTGAAGCTAGAACTTGTGACTCAAGTTGATTGTTTCCATTTAACTTTCCTCTATACTTAGGGGATAACTAAATGAAGCAAGGCCTAATTGTTGTCAACATTGCATGGACTATAATGATAAGATTTCCAATGCCAACCCTAAGTCAAGTCCTTTTGATAATTGATTGTTTGTTTCTCATTACTTTGCTAAGACCTTCAAGAATTCCAACAAGGCTTACTAAATCAATAAGATGCACACTTTGGCAATTCCACGGGAGAACGACTCGGGAGACTAGTACTCTCGGATATAGATTGTAGATTTGTTTGATGATGGATTTTTCGTTGGTTTAGAACTGTACTACGATTGATCACTTGATAAATTCTATACCGACAAAAATCCATTTGTCAAAATGGCGCCGTTGATGTTTTAGAGAAGGACAACCCTCCTAAGGATTCAAACAAGTTTCCCAACCGTTACTGCGAACTTGTTTACTCAAGAATGATCGAAAGGAATTATCATCCGGAACCCCTCCTAGTCCTACCGGCTCACCTCCGTCCGTTTGTGATGCCACACATTGACCGGAGGCAATGGAGGTTCCTCTTGAGGCAACCAAAGGAGGCCAATCTCTCATGGGTAGTGGAATTCTACTCCAACTACCACTCTCCCCTTCTCACATCAATATTTGTGCGCCGAAAGCAAGTCTCGGTCACAGTGGAAACCATCCAAGAAGTCCTTGGGATTGAACCATCAACGGATGTATATGACGCCTACGAAGAAGTCTTGGCTACATGCGATGACCGTGCATTCGATTGGAGCGCGATCCTCCGCGTCATTGCTTTACCCGACGCTTACTGGATTCGGGGGACCATAAAGCAAAGACCCAAGGGTTTAGATGTCCGCCACCTCACTCAAGAAGCCACGGCTTGGGCCCAAATTCTAGCTCACTATGTGCTCCCAAGTACACATGGGTCATCCATCACCACCGAGTTGGCCTTATTGATATGGTGCATCTTAACAGAGAAACCAGTCAACATTTCGCATGTCATCCGCCGATCCATGGGGCGCATTCATGCCAAAGGCAATCTTCCATTCCCCGCTTTGGTGACAGAATTGGTTGCAAAAGCCGGCGTCAACCGAGAGGCTAAAGATAGGAGAACCTCAATTCCGGTCGATGGTGATATAATTCCGACCAAGAGATGCCTCAAGCCTCCGGAAGCCGCCAAGGACATCGGACTACCCACACCAACTCACAACACCACCACTTCATCTACATCGCAAAAGTCGGCCGCCCAACGCCTTGAAGACCTTCACAAGAAATTGGACCGTTATGAGAGGCGCAACCAACGCCGTTATGCTCATGTGAAGAGACTTCTAAGCATAGTCACCCCACCTATGGAGGAACCCGATATCTCCACATCTACCGCAACTTCAAGCGGAGAAAGCGATGACATCGGAGATGTGGGACACTCGGAGCTCAACCAACCACTGCGCCTAACCTATAGCACGGAGGACCGTGCTAAGTTTTAAGTGTGGGGAGGTCGACCGACCGATCTCCATAGGTAACATCTGAATAAATCTGAATACATTAGGATAGGTTGCATGATTAGGTCTTAGTTAGCACCATTCGCATGATAAGTCTACTTGGTTGGAACAATGAAATTCTTTCTTAGGAAACCAATACTTTGGGGCAACCATGGGGCATTGCAAATTTTAAATGCTTTAATGCCAAAAATTGCATGAAGAATTATATTTTGGAACATGGTTTTGAGCTAAGAACACAAGCAAGTGAGTTTTGAGCCTAATGGTGTGGTTACATCGTATAAGTATATTCTTTTAATTTGAAAATAATATGAATGTATTTAATTATCATTTAATTTCATCTTTTATTTTTATTTATCCTCAACATTTTAAATTATCATATGATAATACCATTGAGTGGTATAATTTAATTTTTGAATTATACGTAATAACTTCAGTGACAATCGTTAAATATGCCTATTGATCTTTGACTGAGTTTTTGAGATATTAGTACATATATGTGTAAAGTTCACAATGTAATTGTGTTGGATGTCCTATATCATATATTTTGACTTTGGAATAATTCAAATTACATTATAATCATTGAATTATAAATATAGTGGCTGAATGATGTGCAATTGTAACACCCTACCACACAGAGCCTTACGCTTAAGTCGTAAAGCAGAGGTGGCGAGGTATTACGACTTCTAAAAAAATAAAATACATACTTATAGTAGTAGAAAGAAGATAATAGACTAGGAGCCTTGAAAAATGGGTAAAACAAAACCGCAAAATGAAAAGCGCCACGCTCCGGAAGCGGAATAACTTGCGTGTGAGTCAAACTATAACTTTCAAACGTAAGATAATACAAGTATGAATAGAAAGCCAAAGGTACAAAATAACAAGCCAAAGGTACAAAATAACAAGCTCCTCACTCAGTCCGCGAAGTCAAGGCTGGCTGGAGAATATTTACATATATATATATATATATATATATATATATATATATATATATATATATATATATATATATATATATATATCCAAAACCCAAAATGTACATAAACAAAACCCTGTCTCTCCATAAACCTCTAGGAGGATCAAAAAGAATAAGTTATGGAGAGAAAGCTAAGTACGTGTATATACATCACTACACACCAAAATAACCCAGTAACCACTTCGCTTCAGGTGTCCAGACGCCTAATGAGATACCTTTCGACCTGCATCTGAAAAACAACAACATAGTATGGAATGAGAACCGGAGGTTCTCAGTATGGTAAAGGTGCCCGCATAGTTAATATAAAAGGTCCCGGGAGAGCTAGAGGCATTCCTAGAACTCCGACACTCAGAATTATTCTTAAGGAAAATAAACTAAACCAAAAGTTAGGTATTCTAGTTCTGAATCTAACTTTAACTTAATACTTCACTTTCTGACTCTTCCAATCCCCCGAGACATTGGTGGAACAACCCTCTCTCCTCACACCTTCGTCAAGAGGAATTTCTAAGAAAACATACACATACAGTTCAAACAAGGAAAACACAGATACAGAAGCATTTACAGCAAGTAGAACAAGTAGCGGATAGGCAGAATTAAACAGTTAAGCAAACCAAAACAATGCACACTCAAGCAAACAAACAAATGCATATGATGTATGCATGTCCTATGGCTGATGAGTCTCATCTGTCGGTTATACAGCCAACCCGACAAATTCTGGTAGTTAACCATTGGACAGTCCTTCTGTGCGTGCATCCCCAAGCTCAATAATATTCCATGAAGTCAAACTCTAAACTCAAATATAATATTCCATGGAGTCACACTCTAAACTCAATAGTATAGTATTCCATGGAGTTGAACTCCAAGCTCAATAATATAGTATTCCATGGAGTTAAACTCCAAGCTCAATAATATTCAATATTCATATTTATATGCATGCCCATGGGAGAATCCGGGGAGTTAAAGTGCCCGGTCACATCTTGCGACAGAGGGTCAACAAATAGTCTCAAATACACAAGCCACATAATAATCTCTTTCCCTTTTAAAAATGTTACCTTAAATCAAGACTCCAATTCTTAAAGAAACTTTGGCAATATCTCCTCTAAGACTCAAATTTCTGCCACCCTTCAAAGGTCCCAACTATCAAACCAAACACCTCTCAGTCACTCAAATCATTTCCAGTAACAAATTGTTTCATAATCGAACAAATACCAATATTAAATTTTTTTCCAAACCGACCAACTTCAACAGCAAATTATTGACAACAGCTAAACCTCACATTTTATACCATATACACAATCCATCAATTATTCATTCATTTCATTCATATCTTAAGGTCTTCTAGCCTAAGTTTTCACGTGACACTAAACATTAACTACGAGAAACCAAAACCATACCTTCGTACGGAATCAAAATATTTAAAGCTCTGGAGAAGCTTTCTGACCAAGCTATCGAAGAAGAAAACGTCCAGAATCGTCTGTGCCTCCTAAATCTTTCGTTGGCCAAACTCAAAGAGTAGAGGAATTACGTCACCGTCAACTTCTACCGATCAAAAGTGGTGCCAACGTGTAGAAGAAGAGGATACGAATACTTTTATCGGATTAGATTTTTGATTGGAGTTACGGATTGCAAGAAATCGAAGCTAGAAATTTGGTAGGGTTTAGGTTCCTTTTTTTATTCTCTCTCGACTACGCTCTTCCTTTTTTTTTCTTTTATCGTTTTCTTACGATATTCACACAAAATATATATATATATATATATATATATATATATATATGTGTGTGTGTGGCTTAAGGAAGCCTATAAGCCATGTGTGTGTGGGGCTTAAGGAAGCCTATAAGCCACCGCCTTGGCTTTTTTTATTATTATATAAACCTTATGATATATATATATATATATATATATATATATATATATATATATATATATATATATATATATATATATATATATATATATATATAATCCAATATATAATGATAATAATAATATATATGTAACTTAATGCAAAATATAAACCACCTTTCATGCTTTATAATTAATAATAGTAATAATAATACTGGTAATAGTAGTGATAATCAAGTAATAATAATAATAATAATAATAATAATAATAATAATAATAATAATAATAATAATAATAATAATAAACAACGTAATAATAGTAATAATAATAGTAACGTAGTAAATATAATAATAACAGTAAATTTATAATACTAGAGAGTAAAATCATATAAACTTATAATACATATAATACTCATAAAAATTATATCCAATGTTTATAATAATAATAATAATAATAATAATAATAATAATAATAATAATAATAATAATATAGATTTGATTAAATTCAAATTATTATAAAATTAGTTCAATTACTAATAATAAAAATAATTTTCTAAAAATAAGGAATTATAATTTTATAAAATAAATTATAACTTATTTATATTTATATTTTTAAAATTGAGGGTCGCTACATTCTATCCACTTTACAAAAATTTTCGTCCTCGAAAATTGATATAAAATAGAAAAGATTCATACTAATGTAACTTTCCTTCTTAAACATGTCAAAGAAAAATAAAAAGATTTAACATGTTTAGTTTACATATCCAGGATATTCTTATGGCTTAAAAGTCTACGCAAAGCGGAAGATATAAGACAGGCTCGATGCAGAAGGGTTATAAAGCAGGCTGGTATTAGAATGACGGATTTATCGCTTCTAATACTCATTTCATCTAGCTCTTAAATTTTGCCGATTCTAATGGTGTCACCTTACGTAATACAATCGAAACTGGTTCAGCCTCTGACACTAAATCTATCACAACTTACTTTTTCTCTCGACACCTAACTGGTTATCAAAGAGATATTTCTATCAGCCTAAATTCCTAGTCCGTATCCAAGTCCAAAACTACGTCCAGTCTTTCTAGTCCTAAACTTCCATATCCGGTTATTTAACCTAATCGGAAACGAGGTCCTAGCTCTACATAGAACAAATCTGTCCTACACATTCTGTATCATACTTACCTCGATCCTGTCATGGCCAACCCGCATTTGCGGCTCTTCCACGCGGACAATCCCTAGACATGTGTCCTGGTGCTCTATATCGAAAGCACATTCTCAGTCCAGCCCTGTGCGGCTCCTCTAGAGCAGTCTCACTAAAGTCTTCCTGTAGCAGTGTCCACTTCAAGCAGCGATCCTCTGCGAGCTGGCTCTTCTTAGCTAACTCAGTGAAATTTGTTAGCTTTTGTGGATACACGTAATTAAAATATCTCTCCTTAGTCCTTTCTCATATTGAGCACACTTCCATTCCTTATAATCGGCTGGATTTCCTTGACAAGTTTTTGAGAAACGGCACTGGTTGTCGAATTCACGGGTATAGTCAGCAACGGACATATCCTTTTGCTTCAGCTGCATTAACTCCAATTCCTTTGCAATGCGAAACGCATGCAAGAAATATCTCCCATAAAACTCTGTCTTGAATCTATGCCAAGGGACATCCGTTAACTCCACCTGCAAGGTATGACACAATTCTTGCCACTAATTCTGAGCATCTCCCTCCAACATATGAGTCACTATCTCTACTGACTGTACTGCAGGAATGTGCTGAGTGTACAAAAACCTCTCTACTTCTCGAAACCACTGATCAGCCTCCAGGGCATTGGCGTTTCCGTTAAACCGAGGTGGACCATTCTTAAGGAAATCAGTAAGGGTCATTGACCTATAGTATCGACTTACGTTACTCGTACTAGCACTAGAGTTTCCACCTCGACGTCCTTGCTTTGGTTCAACCACGGGATTTCCTCTCCGTATACCTTGTTCGGATCCACGAGACGACATTTGGTCCCTGTTCACACCAAACAAGTGATATTAAGTTGATTAGTCTCAATATCGCAAGTTTAATGCTTCAAGTTCCAAATGCATGCTCATGAACATTTATGCCACATATATCAATCAGATATCCTAATAGCACACACACACCCAGAGTATGCCCAGAAGCATAATCAGTCCATCCCTCAGGCTCTATAGGAACGAACTCCTCTGATACCATATTGTAACACCCTACCACACAGAGCCTTACGCTTAAGTCGTAAAGCAGAGGTGGTGAGGTATTACGACTTCTAAAAAAATAAAATACATACTTATAGTAGTAGAAAGACGATAATAGACTAGGAGCCTTGAAAAATGGGTAAAACAAAACTGCAAAATGAAAAGCGCCACGCTCCGGAAGCGGAATAACTTGCGTGTGAGTCAAACTATAACTATCAAATGTAAGATAATACAAGTATGAATAGAAAGCCAAAGGTACAAAATAACAAGCTCCTCACTCAATCCGCGAAGTCAAGGCTGGCTGGAGAATATATATATATATATATATATATATATATATATATATATATATATATATATATATATGTATATATCCAAAATCCAAAATGTACATAAACAAAACCCTGCCTCTCCATAAACCTCTAGGAGGATCAAAAAGAATAAGTTATGGAGAGAAAGCTAAGTACGTGTATATACATCACTACACACCAAAATAACCCAGTAACCACTTCGCTTCAGGTGTCCAGACGCCTCATGAGATACCTTTCGACCTGCATCTGAAAAATAACAACATAGTATGGAATGAGAACTGAAGGTTCTCAGTATGGTAAAGGTGCCCGCATAGTTAATATAAAAGGTCCTGGGAGAGCCAGAGGCATTCATAGAACTCCGACACTCAGAATTATTCTTAAGGAAAATAAACTAAACCAAAAGTTAGGTAAGCTATCTAAGGTATTCTAGTTCTGAATCTAACTTTAACTTAATACTTCACTTTCTGACTCCTCCAATCCTCCGAGACATTGGTGGAACAACCCTCTCTCCTCACACCTTCGTCAAGAGGAATTTCTAAGAAAACATACACATACAGTTCAAACAAGGAAAACACAGATAGAGAAGCATTTACAGCAAGTAGAACAAGTAGCGGATAGGCAGAATTAAACAGTTAAGCAAACTAAAACAATGCACACTCAAGCAAACAAACAAATGCATATGATGTATGCCTGTCCTATGGATGATGAGTCTCATCTATCGGTTATACAGCTAACCCGACAAGTCCTGGTAGTTAACCATTGGACAGTCCTTTTGTGCGCGCATCCCCAAGCTCAATAATATTCCATGGAGTCAAACTCTAAGCTCAAATATAATATTCCATGAAGTCACACTCCAAGCTCAATAGTATAGTATTCCATGGAGTTGAACTCCAAGCTCAATAATATAGTATTCCATGGAGTTAAACTCCAAGCTCAATAATATTCAATATTCATATTTATATGCATGCCCATGGGGGAATCCGGGGAGTTAAAGTGCCCGGTCACATCTTGCGACAGATGGTCAACAAATAGTCTCAAATACACAAGCCACATAATAATCTCTTTCGCTTTTAAAAATATTACCTCAAATCAAGACTCCAATTCTTAAAGAAACTTTGGCAATATCTCCTCTAAGACTTAAATTTCTGCCACCCTTCAAGGGTCCCAACTATCAAACCAAACACCTCTCAGTCACTCAAACCATTTCCAGTAACAAATTGTTTCATAATCGAACAAATACCAATATTAAATCTTTTTCCAAACCGACCAACGTCAACAGCAAATTATTGACAACAGCTAAACCTCACATTTTATACCATATACACAATCCATCAATTATTCGTTCATTTTATTCCTATCTTAAGGTTTTCTAACCTAAGTTTTCACGTGACATTAAACATTAACTACGAGAAACCAAAACCATACCTTCGTACGGAATCAAAATATTCAAAGCTCTGGAGAAGCTTTCTGACCGAGCTATCGAAGAAGAAAACGTCCAGAATCGTCTGTGCCTCCTAAATCTTTTGTTGGCCAAACTCAAAGAGTAGAGGAGTTACGTCACCGTCAACCAACATATAGAAGAAGAGGATACGAATACTTTTATCGGATTAGATTTTTTATTGGAGTTACGGATTGCAAGAAATCGAAGTCAGAAGTTTAGTAGGGTTTAGGTTCCTCTTTTTATTCTCTCTCAGCTACGCTCTTCCTTTTTTTTCTTTTATCGTTCTCTTTCGATATTCACACAATATGTGTGTGTGTGACTTAAGGAAGCCTATAAGCCATCGCCTTGGCTTTCTTTATTATTATATAAGCCTTATGATATATATATATATATATATATATATATATATATATATATATATATATATATATATATAATCCAATATATAATGATAATAATAATATATATGTAATTTAATGCAAAATATAAACCGCTTTTTATTTTCATGTTTTATAATTAATAATAGTAATAATAATACTAGTAATAGTAATGATAATCAAGTAGTAATAATAATAATAATAATAAACGTAATAATAGTAATAATAATTGTAACGTAGTAAATATAATAACAACAGTAAATTTATAATACTAGGGAGTAAAATTATATAAACTTATAATACATATAATACTCATAAAAATTATATCCGATGTTTATAATAATAATAATAATAATAATAATAATAATAATATAGATTTAATTAAATTCAAATTATTATAAAATTAGTTCAATTATTAATAATAAAAATAATTTTCTAAAAATAAGGAATTCTAATTTTATAAAATAAATTATAACTTATTTATATTTTTAAAATTGAGGGTCGCTACAGCAATAATATTAATAGTGGTTAATTATAATAAGTCATGATAATTTTAATAGTTTTTTTTATCTTAATGCGAAATTATAGTGTCCAGATTAAGTATATAAATAATTAACATATTAGTTTTAATAAATATCTTTGTAAACTACTTTATTTTACATAATTACAATAATTAACTATAAATTTACACATATCATTGATTTATATAGTATCATATTTGTAAATTTATAGTTAGTTATAGTTAGTTACAAATATTCATATTTTTTTTGGTGACTAGTTACAAATATTCATATGAGTACAATAATACCAATACATACAATTTTATAAATTATTAATTTAAATTATGTCTATTTAAATTTTAAATTACAAACTAATACAAATTTTATAATTTAAAATTCTAATTATTTATATAAAATTAAATTGATTAAAAAATAAAAATATACTAATACAATTCAAATTGTATTAAAACGTAAATAAGTTTGCTGACTCCATAAAGCACAAAGCTCATTGGATTCTCTCTCAGCCACCCTACTTCATATAGCCGCTCATCGGCTCATGTATAAACCGTGGCTGCCTCCAAAGTTTTATGCACACAAAATCTTTCTCATAAACCGTGGCTGCCTCCCACAGTTTATGTGTTGCATTCATCTAGGGTAAACCGTGGCTGCCTCCCACGGTTTACATTCAAATGCTCTTCAACATAAAATCTGGCTAGCAGGCATGATTTATGTTCATTTAAAAACCGTACTAAGCTCCCACGATTTCTATATAAAATGAAACACGACATAAATGTATGAACTTTCCAATTGTTGTAATTTGGTAAAGGTTTCTCCTAATTATTTTAAAATGGTAAATTGCCCTTAAAATAATTTTTTTGGCCACAAAATTGATGTGTTTGTTTTTAAATTCACATTGTTAATTTTCTATTTTCCTTTTTTACCTATATTTAAAAAAAATTAACAATTTTATGTATTATATATAATATTTTAAAACATTATTAATCTCAAAGGATAACTGTATGCACATTAAAAAATATATTATTATATAATAATTAATTTTCTTAAATAATATAATATATAATATTTTGAATAAAATGCATGCTTATACATATTTGAAAAAAATATATTATATAACAATATATTTTAACAAAATTAACTATTACAATATTTTTTATTTTTTTAACGAATAATTTAATTATTTTTAATTAATATAAAATAATTAAATTATTTAATATTTTTTAATTAAAAATAATACTATATAATAATAAATCTTAATAAATAAAAGTTATTTTTGTATGTATTTACACATTTTATATTTATTTATTTTAAAACAAAAGGTCACATTTATTAATTTTAAAATATTATATATTAAAATATATTTATGTATGTATGCATTGATAAATTCTATATTTATAAAATTTATCAATACTCTTTTTTTTGTAATATTTTTTATTTTTATTTAATAAAATTTAATAATTCATAAAAAAAGAGACATCCAATATATATAAAAAATTTGTTATTTTATATATATACATTAATGTGTAAGAAGTGCGAGTGTTTCAGATACGTCCTTTGTACTTGGCTTCCCTTGTGTGATGCGTAAGTTTGACACTGACAGATTTTATTTATAAAGATCACATTCTATGTTTCCTCTCTAATCAATTTTCCAAATCACGATACATTGTTAATCAGCCACTTCATTGCGCATTATTACCGATCTGACTCTGTCCCTGGCCACTGCATCCGTATCAGTTGCTACTATTTGTTAAGTTCCTTCTTATCATGTTTTTTTTTTTTTTTTTATCGGAGTTTTATAATGTTGAAATCTGTTATCCTTGCTTTGGTGTTCATGCTAAAAGTCTCTAGATTTCTTTTCATTCTTGTGATCCTCATCGTGATGTTTGGTTCCAATACAAGTGGTGATGACAAAACTTTGAGAATGAGATATATCACTTTTCCATAGCTGAACTTTCGGTTTTGGTGTTTTGCTGATCTGAGTTTTCAATGCAAAAGTTTTCTTTAAATATTATTCTTCTCTGTTATTATCTCCCACGAAAGACAGATACGTATTTGGCTTTTTCTTTGTTAAGAAAAATTTGTGGTTAATGGATTTTGTTGTCGATGTGCTCATAGTTGTATCTTTGATTCTCAGTGTTATAAGCTGATATCATGGCTGTTGAAAAGGCTGGAATCGCCAATGATGTTACACAAGTGAGTTTGATGTCCATTTTCGTTTATGTTTCTAAGTTCTTAAAGGTTTTGCTTTGCCCCACTTGGTAGTTTTTCTCATTAGATTCTAACTTTTGTATAGTTGATTGGCAAAACCCCACTTGTATATCTTAATAAAGTTACCGATGGTTGTGTTGCCCGCATTGCTGCCAAACTAGAATTGATGGAGCCATGTTCTAGTGTCAAAGACAGGTACATACTCATTTCCTTTTCTTTTCTTTGTTTTTTCTAATTGTCACGAGTCTCAGTTCTTAATATATGTGTGTGGCATGCAGGATTGGCTACAGTATGATTGCTGATGCAGAAGAGAAGGGGCTTATATCACCTGGAAAGGTTGGTTTACTCTTGGAAGTGATTTTAGCTACTTTCTGTTAAAACTGAGATGCAGAACTAGGTAGGATGTGGATTGATGGAAGATAGTGTTAGTTATTTAGATGTATGATCTGATTTGTTTCTTATCTGCATGTGGCTCTTCTCATATTTTGATGAAGAGTGTTCTGATTGAACCAACAAGTGGAAATACTGGCATCGGATTAGCTTTCATGGCCGCAGCCAAGGGTTACAAGCTCATAATTACAATGCCTGCTTCCATGAGTCTCGAAAGAAGAATCACTCTGTTGGCTTTCGGGGCTGAGTTGGTTCTGACAGACCCTGCAAAGGGAATGAAAGGAGCCCTTCAGAAGGCTGAAGAGATTGTGGCTAAGACTCCCAATTCCTACATGCTTCAGCAATTTGAAAACCCAGCCAACCCCAAGGTACCAGAAACACATCTATTCTATAATTAGTACAACTGATTCTTGCCAACTTTGTGTGATCAATTTTGTTCTTGTGGCAGATACATTATGAAACCACTGGCCCAGAGATATGGAAAGGCTCGGAAGGAAAAGTCGACATGCTTGTATGCGGGATAGGTACTGGTGGTACCATCACTGGTGCAGGGAAATATCTGAAAGAGCAGAATTCCAACTTAAAGGTTAGCTGCTCTTTAGATACATTTGCAGAAGATAATTTCTGCTATAATCATGGTGTTATTTTCTTATGTTATCATTTTTCTTTTGACTTTTTGTAGTTGATTGGTGTGGAACCAACAGAAAGTCCAGTGCTCTCAGGAGGAAAACCTGGTGAGTTACAACCTCTTCTGTGACAATGACTTTCTTGTTTTTTTTTTTTTTTTCAAAAAGGTTATTTATTTATTAGAAGTCCTCAGGGTTAAGGTTCACAACTTCATTTGTAGTACCCAGTGAGTTGCAATTTGTCATTATTAATGTGTAGGTCCACACAAGATTCAGGGGATTGGTGCAGGCTTTGTCCCCGGTGTATTGGAAGTCAATCTTCTTGATGAAATCATTCAAGTAAGCTTTACTCAAGAGTTGATAAAATGTTGTGATTCATGAATACCTTTTAGAAAGTTACACGAGCATTCAATATGTTCAAATTGGGAATAAGACTAAAAAAACGATGCATTTTATGGTTTGTTAACTCTTGAGATATGTTTAAGTTGGCAGATATCAAGTGAAGAAGCTATAGAAACTGCAAAGCAACTTATGCTTAAAGAAGGCCTGTTTGTAAGTTCCCCAAATCTGTAGAAACTGAGAAGATCGAGCTTGAAAATATCTATTGTACTAGAATCAATCTGAGCGAATTTCGGAAGTTAAAGTGGAAGCAGGTTATAAATTTGTTCTTTTTCTCAATTTTACAGTCTTCCTCTGGATGTTGTTGCAGGTGGGAATATCTTCTGGAGCAGCAGCAGCTGCTGCCATGAAGATAGCAAAAAGGCCAGAATATGCTGGAAAGCTTATTGTGGTGAGTTGATTGTACCCTAAAGTTTTGGTGAAAGTATTTAGAAATCTCTGTTTGAAAGACTGAGATTATGGGACATGTTTGTGGCATTTCTGAATTGGGGTTGTATGGTGCAGGTTATTTTCCCTAGCTTTGGAGAGAGGTACCTGTCCTCTGTTCTATTTGAATCGGTTAAACGGCAAGCTGAAAGCATGACTTTTGAGCCCTGAATTCCATCCACCCTAAGCTCTTAAGTTGCTTCAGATGGAGATTGATCAAATAGACGCAGCTAGTGATCCTAGAAAACTATTTTCTGTGACTCTGCAATAAATTTTGCTTCAAAATACTTGAAAAAGGAAATTTGAATCTTGAACTATTATTTTAAGCTGTCATTTTTCATTTTTCATTAAATAAGTAAAAATAAGAAGGAACAAGCAAAGCTAAGAAGTAAAAAGTAATATTGTATTGATGAAGCATGCATGCATATTGCATAGACAGTAGAACAGCAGCGTCCCTCTCTTATGCGTGCCCGTCTTTCTTGATTTTGTGATCACCAACACCTACCTTTTGTCAGCATTTCTAAATCCCAATCTTCATTTCCTTCATGGAACTCCCACTCCTCCCTCAATTATTGGGACCACAGAGTGGTAGTAGGAGGTCATGTGCTGAAGAGAAGAAGAAGGGCTTTGTGGAGATCACGGATGGTAAGTGAGGTGGTAACTCATCATCACACGTGTCAGAGTCTGCTAAAGACGAATAAGAACAAGTCATCGTCGTCTACCTCCATGCTTGATTGGTGGTGTTGTGATGGGCATTGAGGAATGTTGGTGAAGCAGAGGTGAAAGCGTTTAGAGAAAGAGAAAAGCTTCCACATTTCTGATTTGTAGAGGGAATAAGGCAATAAGCATCTTCCTGGAGTTGCTTTAAAAGTAGTAGTACATTTTAGGCATGTTCAAGACCGGCCCACCCGGACTCCAAGTATATTTTATCTGTTTTGGTTTGTCATTTTTATTCGATAGTCGATACTATTTTTGAATTGGATTTAAGTTATATTTTGGGTCAACTTATCCAGAAATTATTTTTTAAAATAAAATTAGTAATATTATATTATTTTTATATTTTAATTAATATTTTTTTATATTATATAATATTATTTTTATTTTAAAATAATTTATTTTGGTATAAATATGATATAATATTTGTTAAATTTAATTTTTAAAAATATATTTTTTTACTTTAGCATTTAAAATTTAGGGTAATTTACTATAATAAGCTAAGGGGAGAAAATTTACACCAATTAGCCAAAAGCAAAACTGGTTCATGAATCAATCTATGTAGTTCAAATTAATCTAATTCGAACTTCAAATTCTATGTTCTGATTCGAATTACACACACCCACAAATTCGAATCAACCTGATTCGAATTACACACATAGTAATTCGAATCAGGATGATTCCAATTATACACACACATTTCAAAGTAATTCAAATTGAGGTGATTCGAATTATTCAATTTTTGGTGCTAGTAATAATTCGTATTTAAGCTAAATTGATGTAGCAGTGGAAGGGTGAGTAGATCGCTAGGGGAATGAGAGAACTAGTGAATAAGTAATCAAACTCAATGGAAAAATATAGCGCTGAACATGACTATAATCAAACTCAATAAACATTTATAATCAAACTCAGTAGTGAAATATAGTACCAACATGACTATAATCAAACTCAATAAAAATTTATAATCAAACTCAGTAGTGAAATATGGCAACAAACGTGACTATAATCAAACTCAATAAATATGTATAATCAAACTCAGTAGTCAAGCACTGAACCTGAGTTTGTACCGAACCTGACTATAATCAAACTCAATAAACATTTATAATCAAACTCAAAAAATATTTATAATCAAACTCAATAATCAAGCACTGAACCTTACTATAATCAAACTCAATAGACATATATTAATCAAACTCATTAGTCAAATTTAGCACTAAATTTGAGTATAATCAAACTCGATAAACATGATAATCAAACTATGGTTTATGGTTTAAGGTTTATGGTTTAGGATTTTTGGGTTTATGGGTTTAAGGATTTAGGGTTTAGGATTTAGGATTCATGGATTTAGGGGTTAAGGGTTTAGGGTTAGGGTTAGGGTTTATATTTTCAATAAAAACTATTATAATCAAACTTAGTAGTCAAATATAGCATTGAACTTGAATATAATCAAACGCAATAAACATCTATAATCAAACTCAGCTACAAGCACTGAACCTGAGTATAATCAAACCCAATAAACACTTATAATCAAACTCAGTAGTCAAATATAGTACCGAACTTGACTATAATCAAACTCAGCAACGATCATTATTTGGTGATAACTCTATTTTTTTATAAATAATTGTGGTTTATTTGGAGATATTTTTTATCAGTTTCATTATGTATTTACGTATTTTTATTCTTGCTTAGCTATGATTATGGAATATTCGAATTATTTTAGATTGCATGTGTGTAATTCGAATCAGGTTGATTCGAATTAGTGGGTGTGCGCGTGTATGTAATTCGAATAAGACTGATTCGAATTACATTGAGTGTGGAGTTCGATAGAAATGTATCTTGATTGATTCATGAACCACTTTTGCATTTATTAGCTGATTGGTGTAATTTTTTACACTCATTGGCTTATCAGGGTGAATTACCCTAAAATTTACAAATTTGTATATATTAATTTTGCATCGAGTTGACCTGTTATAATTAAGAGTGATAAATAGACTAAAATTCGCTGGATCGGCTTGCGTAACTCGCCAAAAAAGATGGAGTCGGGCTAAAAATTTGAGACAGCCATAATAAAAAAAGTCCACCTAATCCATACCACCTAATCCAGGGGTCTTGTGTTTAAGATGATAATTGAATTTGAAACGTTATTGCAGCCGAGGCCTGGGTCAGATGGCAACTTTGTTTGCCTCACATAAAACTACACGGGTGTAATGCCTAGGATTGGGGGCTGTCCAATCCACTTGACCAAAAAAAAATTTGAAACGTTATTTTTGTGCCTGTATTTGGAATATTTGTTCACTTTACTTTAAGTTATAATTTGGATTATACTTGATTGATTAGAGACTTGGATAATATTTAATTATATGCTATAAAAAATGATTGTTTTTCTTTAGACAATTTTTGTTTATTATTTTGTTTAAAAAAACTTAGTTGATAATTATGTTTATTAGATATTTAGAATTATAAAAACTTTAACGTTTGTGAATTTAAAAATTATAATTTATTTTATGTCTTTAGAAATTAAAAATTTATTTAAATCTCGGTGAAATTAGATATTCTTTACTTCCGTTTACAAGTGTGCTTCATATTCAGAGTTTTTAGTCAAAAGCAATCAGAAACTACCAACTTTAGATGCAAATGTCATCTATTTATACTTTTTTTTTCTTTCTTCTCCAACCCACTCTATATCTTACCAAGTTTATCATTCTTGATATATCTAATCTTCTATTTAATAAAACATGTTCTCTAATAGTATCTTTAATTTGAGTGAGTAACTTGAACTCCAACTCCAATGGTGAGAATATTCGTTTTTTTAAATAAAATATTCTGTTATCTCAAACGTTTTTGTCAAAATAAAAACTAAATTAAAAATAATTATATGGTATAAGAACTCAATTAAAAAAATATAGAAACTTAATTAAAAATTCGATAAAATTATAAATATCTACAGAACAATTAAATCTAAATTTTATTAATCATGGAATATTGTTCGTTTTGTCAAGTAAAAAAATAAACCACTTTTTATAGTTTGTTTTGAATTTTTTTTTTTAAAATCCAAAATTAACTGGATAAAAAACAGGATCCATGATTTTTGGGCCGGTACACAGAATTGGTTAGCATTGGCCCGAAAAGAAAAAGGAGTTAAAAGGTGAGCTAGAGCTGAAATTGGAAGAGAAGGCCAACGATGAAACTAATTAGGGTTGAAAGGTGCCCTGCGTCCTGCGACTTATGGAGCCGTGGCGAGTGAGTAAAGGCAAAGCAGGTATACATCTCCTCTTGATTTGATTGTGATCTGATGATATGTTGTGATAGAATGAGGCAGTGATGATGATTGTTGTGCATTTGAGCATTGAGTGGTGAGTGAGGACGAGCATGGTGGCGAGGCGTTGTTTTTGTTGACGCAGCCATCTTGTTCGTCAGTGTGAATGCCAACCTGAGCCTCCTTTGACTCCTGTGATTAGTTTAAGTATGAGGCTTGACTTCTCAATGCCTATGATTACTTCCCCTCTCCCCGTTTCCCAGCCTACAAGCATCAACAAACAACAAGAACAAGAACAAAATTCACATGCAATAATTTCCTCGCTCTTTCTCTCTTTCTCTCTCTCTTTCCGTTCAACGTTAGTGTTATTGCATGTGCTTCTGCTTCTGCTTCTTCTACTTGGAATCATATCATATATATATATATGGAACTACTTCTTTTTCTTCTTCTTCTTCTTATTATGACGGGGCAGTGATGATGATCTCTTCAATTGGAACAGACATATGAGTTGGGGGGTTGAGAGGTGTGTGTGGTGGCAAGGTGACTCAGTGTAGTGTCTGCCTGCCTGTTGATGCAGCCATGCATGCATGCCTTCCCCCATTTCTTGTCTGACACAAGGCGAATCTGAGCCTCCTCCTTCAATTCCAACACTAGTTCATTCTTCAGTGTTTTTCCTTTTCCTTTTTCCCTTTCATTCTTATTAATCATGGACACCCACCTAAAAACATTTCTATATTTATTTATTTATTTCACACTACTTTTCTCGTGAATGGTTACCCTGTCTTTTTTATTATTCTTCAACCATTACTCTTTGATCAAGTTCTCAACTTTCTTTTCAGATTGCAGTGCAGTTCCAGGATTTTGACTTTTCCGTTTTCCTCTAAATACTTTTTTTGTGTGGCTTGTTTGCAGTTGTGGAATGGGAATAAATATCCGATCCTGAGACTAATTAGTTTTTGAATTTGTTTAGTGCGAGAACCCGTATGGTTGGATTGCACAAAAAGACAATTTTATAGTTAATATTCATCAATATACACCACAAAGACATCATGCTATATATATTTTTTAACTACCATAGTTAGAAAATATGTATAGCATGACGAGTTTATAAAATTTATTAATGAATTTAACTATAAAATAAAGTTCAACTAATTTAATGTTCAAGACCGGCCCACCCAGACTCAAGGTATATTTGGCCTGTTTTTGGTTTGTCATTTTTATTTCATATTATTTTTAAATTAAGTTTAGGTTATGTCTTGAGTTAACTTGTCTGAATCAAATAATTTTTTAAAGTGAAATTAGTAATATTATATTATATTTTTATATTTTAATTAATATTTTTTTATATTACATAGTATTATTTTTATTTTAAAATAATTTATTTTAATATAAATATAATATAATATTTGTTAAATTTAATTTTTGAAAATAAAATGTTATTACTTTAGTATATAATATTTACAAATTTGTATATATTAATTTTGCATTAAGTTGACCTGTTATAACTAGAAATGACAAACAGAACTGAAATTCGTTGGATCCACTGGCGTAACTCACCAAAAAAGGTGAGACTGAGCTAAAAATTTGAGCTATTATCATCTTTGATTTAATGAGCTATTAACCCTCCTCTCCCTCACTCCCAAGAATTTGCTCTACTATCATTTTCATCTTCAACTTCAAAATCAAAATGGTCTTCATGATCTCCATCATTAATACTATCATCAAATTTATCCTCACCTTTAACCTCTACTTTTATTAAATTATTGTCATTGTTCTCATCTTCAAGTTGGCACATAATTCTTATGATTTGAAGTTATCTCAACACCATTACTTTCTCGATATCTATCAACAACATACACCAAGCAATGCTTAACCGTTTGTGTCACTAATAACTTATCCATTCTAATTGTATTTTCATTACTCATCAACTCTCTACGACCTGAATTCAATTGGCAACCTGGTTTACTGTACTATATTTTACCATAACCACCCTAACTTCTTTAACTCAATAACTATTTCTTGCAGATTCCATTCATCGATTCATCGAACTCAAACTGTAAGTCTTCCAACACCATTCCCCCAAATACTATAGACAGTGGCCTGTATCATAACAATTTTCACCGTGATATAGGTTTATGGTTAAATCCAAATTTCTATTACTACATCAAAAGAGAGAAAAAAAAACCCTAGTAAACCAGCATTATTATAACATCAACAATCAACAAAATTCATAATTTACCAAATAATTTGCCAAACTAATTCATATGCCAATTCAATATTTCAATTTAACTACTATCATATTTATTTATAATCAGCTCATAACATAATCAACAATAAAATTCACACCAATAACATTAAAGAATCAACCTTAAAAAAAATTATCACCTATTGTTACAGAGGCAAAGTGTGGACCACGAGCAACAGTTCAGAAAACAAGGAGAAACGGATGAGCGGCGCAGGGAGACGCGAGCAGTGGAGCACACCCGGGTTACACGGACGAGGCAAAGGCCGATGAGCCCGCGAGGGACAACAAGAACGCGACGGAGACCGACTGGGGGAGACGCATTGAACGGGAGCTCATTGAAGAACTTAGGACAAGGTGTGAGTGTGGGACAAAATGTCAAGGGTTATTTTAAAATTTTCGAAATACAGAGATGTCTTTAATTAGGTTTTCAATTTTAATAGTGAGAATATTTATTTTTTAAAAGAATATTCTGTTATCTCAAATTTTTTATTAAGATAGGAATTAAATTGAAAAAAATTTACATAATATAAGAATTCAATTGAAAAAAAAATATAGAGATTTAATTAAAAATTCGATAAAACTATAAAGATCTATGTAGAATAATTAAATCTAAATTTTATTAATAATGTAACATAAAAAACCACTTTTTATGGTTTGCTTTGAATTTTTTTTTTTTTCAGAAAACCCAAAATTAGCTGGATAGAAAACAGGGTCCATGATTTTTGGGCCAGTACACAGAATTAGTTAGTATTGACCCGAAAAGAGAAAAAGGATTAAAAGGTGAGCTGCTGAAGGAAGAGAAGGGGAACGGTGAAGCTAATTAGGGTTGAAAGGTGCCCTGCGAGGCGGTGGCAAGTGAGTAAACGCAACCCAGGTATACATCTCCTTTTGATTTGATTGTGATCTGATGATATGTTGTGATAGAATGAGGCAGTGATGATGATTGTTGAGCATTTAAGCATTGAGTGGTGAGTGAGGACGAGTATGGTGGCGAGGCGTTGTTTTTGTTGACGCAGCCATCTTGTTCGTCGGATTGCCCCTCTTAGTGTGAATGCCAACCTGAGCCTCCTTTGACTCCTATCATTAGTTTAAGTATGAGGCTTGACTTCTCAATGCCTATGATTACTTCCCCTCTTTCCGTTTCCCAACCTACAAGCAGCAACAACAAACAACAACAACAAGAAGAACAAAATTCACACGCAATGATTTCCTCGCTCTTTCTCTCTCTCTCTCTCTTTCCGTTCAACGTTATGTTATTGCATGTGCTTCTGCTTCTGCTTGGAATCATATCATATATATATATATAGTACTACTTTTTCTTCTTCTTCTTCTTATTATGACGGGGCAGTGATGATGATCTCTTCAATTGGAACAGACATATGAGTTGGGGAGTTGAGAGGTGTGTGTGGTGGCAAGGTGACTCAGTGTAGTGTCTGTCTGCCTGTTGATGCAGCCATGCATGCATGCCTTCCCCCATTTCTTGTCTGACAAAAGGCGAATCTGAGCCTCCTCCTTCAATTCCAACACTAGTTCATTCTTCGCTTTTCTTTTACCTTTTTCCCTTTCATTCTTATTAATCATGGACCCCCTCTCAGAAACATTCCTATATTTATTTATTTATTTATTTCACACTACTTGTTTCGTGAATGGTTACCCTGTCTTTCTTATCATTCTTCAACTTTCTTATTACTCAAGTTCTCAACTTTCTTTTCAGATTGCAGTTCCATGATTTTGACTTTTCCGTTTTCCTCTAAATACTGTTTTTGTGGCTTGTTTGCAGTTATGGAATGGGAATAAATATCCGATCCTGAGACTAATTAGTTTTTGAATCTGTTTAGTGCGAGAACCAGTATGGTTGGATTGCTCAAGGTAGAAATGAATCAATGATGTCTTTAACGAGCAGAGATGATTTTATCATATCATTGTGCTGAGTTTCTTATAACTTTTTAGTTTCATTACCCCTCTCCCGCCCAGGTGCTGCGAAGCGAAGCTATTAAGATGTTATGATACCACTCTTCAAGTATTGGAGGACCTGCATTTGTTGTTGTATAAAGTATTCAACAGAAGCCACTAGTCCAAGTGACCAGCAGTCCAGCAGTAACTGCTGCAACCTGTTTGTTATGTTCATTCTCGAGAAAGTTGTACTATATCTATAAATTCTTTGTAAATCACCCGAGACAGTGACGAATTCTTTCAATATTCGATTTATTTTGATAATCACCAATTCACCATCACACTCGTAAAAATTCACTTGCTAATTCGCTTGTCCAGGTTTAAGTAAGGTTTGTAACAATTCTTACTAGAGTGTAAAATTTACATCGATTGAATTACTGTGCAATCCAAAAGTTATGACAAAAGCGATAGAAGAACTCAAGCTAGCAATTGGCAGAGGATGTATTAGGGTGTTGATCAATGCCTTTGATTGGAAACTCGCATGCATAATATAAATTGGTCATGATTACAAGTGTTGTTAAACGATAAGGCACAAACACAATACGTCATATCATAGATTCATAGTTATACATAGAAACATACTAGTAATTAGGAATCTTGTTCCTGGCTTGCAACCTCCAAACCGTTACCATCTGGATCGAAAAAGAAAACTTGCTTGATCTTGCCATTTGGTAGGGATTTCTGAAAGGTCTCGATACCCTTGTCCTGCACATATCAAAACGATAAGTTTCAATAAAATGAAACAAAAGGCATAACATAAATAAGTAAAAAGGAAACCTTGAGGGTGTTGAGAAAGGAATCGAAGTTGGAGACGGAGAAGCAGATATGGTGGCCTCTGGGGAGATTCTTGGGATCAGCGACAGGAGAGCTGGCGCTCCATGGACCCTCGGGGAGGGAGGTGGTTGGGTCGCGCTCGATGAGATGGATGTATATAGAAGATGATGGGAGGCGGAGCCATATAACCTCGAAGTCTCCGAAGTTGGGGGTCTCCACTTGCTCGAACCCAAGTATCTGCACCGTAAAGTTAATTACAGATTGCTAATGACTTGGTAATTGAAGAGACGAAGGAAGCGGCTAACCTGTTGGTAGAAATTGGCGAGGCGCCTAACGTCAGAGGACTCTCGAGAGATATGATTTAGGCTCACTCCTTCAGCTGCCGCCATTTCTTCTTCTGCTGCTTCTGCTTCGGATTATACTTGCTAAAATACGTGTACCGTTTTCTTTCTTAGCTCCCACACAATTACAATTGCTAACAAATGCACCGCATGGACAATTCGCTCGCCTTCTAGATCCAAAAGATTAGGTTAGATTAAAACTTTATTTTAATATAAAAAAATTGTATTTCATAAAAGTAAAAAATATTAAGCCCAAAGACTTTTTAGTAAAAAAATAAAAATTAAGTTAAATAAAAAATAAATATAAAAAAAATAAAAAATATTATTTGTATATTAAAATCAGTTATTATGTATTTTATTTGTATAAAAATATATGTGTAATTTAACTCATTTTTTATGTATATTTTATTTGATAACTAATTTTTATAACTGATTTTAATGTATACTTAGTATGATTGAGTAAAAAAAATATTATTCATTTTTTTGTATGTAAATTTAATTAGAAGCGCTATGAATAGACTTGGTTTGATAAAATTTTTATCAAAGTTGTGAGAATAAAATCGGTGTGATTGAACTTATTTTAATTAAATATAAAATAAAATTATTAAAAATTTAATATATAATTTTAAATATTTTAATTAAATAATTTTTAAACTAATAAAATTCAAAAGTTTTATAATTTTACACAATAACTTATTTATAGTTTATTATTAGAAATTTATAAACAAATTCAAAAACATCAAAATTTATGAACGAAGAAGTTTTGAACTAAATAATATACTTTTTTATTGTTCGAATTTCAAAATTTAAAAAAAAAATTCTAATTAATTTTTAATCAACAACAACTAAGTATTGAACACAAACTCAATATTTCTAATCACATCAACAACAAACCAACAATACATTCAGGATTAGAAGTTAGAAGTATTTGTTGGATCACAGATTCTGTTAAATTTTTGCATGAGGTGGTTCATTTCATTTCATTAATAATGAGCATTATAACATGATATGTAATGAGCATTATAACGGGCAACATAAAATTGTATCTCAAATTTGCAGGAATACATCAGAGAATATTCTGCTACAGTGAAACTTATAACATGAGGTGTAAGAGACTAAGAGCTTATAAATAAGGCAAACAATTAAGTTAATACTTAATTTGATTCTTGAATTTGGACACGAGTTTTAATTTAATTTTTAAAATTTTAATTATCTTTTTTAGTTTTCTTTTATAAATGTGACTCGTATTAGTTCTTAGAATAATTTTTGACACAAAAATATTAATGGTGACTAAACAATCAAATGTCACACTAGAATTTGTAAAATATTGTTTTAGTTTTGACGCTTAAATAACTCAAAAATGACACCAAATCATTTATTTTAGAAAAAAAAGTTTCAATAAATACATTTAAAATTTTTTTTGTGCTATTTGAGTGTCAAAACAAGAACGATGTCATCTTACAGAGTTTAAAGTGGCATCTGGCTGTTTACGTGAGTATTTTATTAATGTTTGTGTCTCAAAAATTATCCCAAAAATTAACATAAGTTACATTCGTAAAGTTTGAAGATTAAATAAAGACAATTAAAAATTTAGAGACTAAATTAAGACTTTGGATACAAATTAAAAAACCAAATTAAGTATTTTTTCATACTAATGTAATACTGATCTTATCACGCATGCATGTGTCAAACAAAGGTTAAATTCTTGTTTAACTCCATCCTATGCGTGAACATTATTTGTATTTGCCAAAGACTGGGGACAACTTAACAAATTCAATCAAGCATATACCACAATTTTCGTGGATTATTTAAGCAGTTAAGTTATGAAACTAATAATCGACATTTGGAGATGGTTGAAGGCCTGAAGCTTTTAGCACAACCTAAAACAGAAACATAGGACTATAGGAGTGAGATGTGAACCATATATAGGTGGAAATTCAGGTGTCGACTTAACGTAAAGTTGATACCTGAGAGCTGTTAAATGATTTGAGTGATTTAACTAAATTTTTATCTAACGGCTCTTAGATATCAACTTCAAAGTCGACTTCACCTGAGTTTTCACCTATATGAAAGGGAACAAAGGCAACTTCATATGATCATATCTACATCCAAGCATTCATTCATAAGTCTATTGGCGGAAGCATGATGGAATAAATATACCACTGCCATCAATAAAATTAATTTAGACAAAATTAACTCAGTAGAAACATTTAATAGAATAATTTAAATTAACCATCAATATTGAATTATTATTTCAGAAAATCAACAATAATATTATTTTAAAAATCTGCTATAATATTGTTTCAAAAAACTAACAACTCAGAATAATAAATTATTTTAGAAAATTCAACAAATATCATTAACCTTCATCCATCAAAATTTAATAAAAAAAAGCACAAATCATATTTAAAAAGTTCCACTTTATTTATCCTTAAAAATATTTTTATCTTTTAAAAGCTATAAATATAAGCACGTAATTTTTTTGATTTACCAAATACAATATAAAAAAATACAAACATCTTTTTTAAAAAAAATTAACAAACCAAACTTTAGTATAGCATCTTACATCTATCAATTACCTTTGTGTATTCATGAAATAGTTTAGTGGAGTAAGTTTAAATATATAATTAAAATTTCAGGGTATATATTATTTGAACGATTATTCCATTTAGAAAAGTACATCACCAATATTTGATGATTTTTTATGCCTTATATAACTAAAAAATATTTAAAAGTTAAAAGCACTGAGTTAGAGAAAAGGAATAATGATTTACTATATATGTGAGTAATAATTAAGGAGAAAAAAATATGCTTTTAATGTTAATAAGTAAATGATAATATAATGATCTTTACCTTCATTCATCTCTAAATTTTCATCCTTAAAGTTCGTGGCATTATACGCATATGTTTATCGGAGTAACGAAGCTTTCCTTAGTGTTCGATTCACGAAGAAAACGGCAATACAAATATTATAACAGAAGAAACAAAATAAAAATATATGAATTGTTTTTTTCCCTTCCACATATAGCTAACAAGGAAGAAACAATGGCATTCCTTCATCATACATTTATACAAGACTTTCTCTGTCTTTTGAATTTGTTCTCCCACGCACCTTTCTCTTTCTTCTGTGTGTGTTGTTTGAATGATCTTTCCTTCTTCCAACACACATTAGAGGAGCTTGTTATGATGGATTCCATGAAACGGGGAACAGAAACAAGAACAGAGGCAAAGCAACAGCAGAAACAAGAATGTGCGACTACTTTCCTGAATGAGGGTATCCTTATGCTTCTCTCTGGCTGGCATGCCCTTCAAATGGCCGTCAACAACCAATGGGGTGGCTCTGACTCCCTCCAGAAATCCCACCACCTTGCTTCTCATCTTTTCTCTTCCTTATCCAAATCCTATGGTATCATTTCTTCATTCATCCATTCAATTTTCGATTTACTATATGCCTTTAATAATTTTTTTCTGCAGCACCCGCTCCTGTTGAAGATTTGGAAAATCTGCTCCATGAATGCATGTTGCTTACATTTAACACAGAGATAGAAGATGGCAGTATTGAAGAGGTATGGATATTTATTTCTTCTATTTGCAGCTTTAATTTCCCTGCTGCATGTTTGTGATTGGAACTGTGTTGTTGTTTTCATTGATGGAAGCAGGTAGCAGAACAGTTGGTGGGTATCCATGAAGAATACTTGTTACGACAGTCATCTCTTCATATCTGAAACAGCATTATACTCAGTCATAGGTGGCTATTCTGTGCTATAAACGGTAAATCCTAAGTCTTATTGCTCAATTAGTCTCTTTTTCTGGTAAACAAGGGAAAAGTTTAATATTTTGCACAAGTTTCTTCATTTATTTCCATGTCTTGGTGTTTGATCTATTGCCATGTTCACTAAAACGGGAAAATTGACTTTCAAGGTGACATATATATTACTTTCGTTCAATTTTGCAAGAGAACAGGTCATATGATTTCTGCACATTGCAGGATATGCTTCTCTGTTGATAGATAGCAATTGTGTCTAGTCATAGGATTCTATCGTGGAATAGATATCAAAGTTCTCGTATGAGAGAGCAGTGTTTAACCTTACTGGAAAAAGAACCATGCAGTATTTAAGGAAATTGAATGGAATTACTAGATAATTTTACTATGTCATGCTGCCCAATTAAGAGGCAATCATAGTTATCTTGGTTTGTGGAATGGAATCCAGATTGTGCAAACTGCCAATCTTTTCTTGCAAAATTGCGTGTGGTTGTTTTTGTTTTAATACTTTAGAGAACTAGAAAGAGAGCAGCTTCAAAGAACTTGTGCAAAGAAGCACAATTGATGCTTTAAGATTGTCAGCGAATTGAAACCTTTACCATTATTTAATTGGTTACAAATTCTCTCTCTCCTTTTTTATTCTTTCATCTCATCCATTTCTCCACCTTTGCCTGTTTCATTTCATCCCTTTCCTTGTCGTGTGAAGTCCAACCAAGCAATACACTCACTTGTGCTTTGCTGTTAACATCCATGGCTTCCAAGACCACCTCCAACATTCCCACCAGGTAAAGCTTTCACCTTATCCATTCTTCATTCTTCAGTTTCAGATATAATATTCAGTCGCAAACCATTCTTCACTTTTTCTCACTTTAGTGAAAACAACAGGAAAGTCTCAAACATACTACTTTTTCTTTTATGCACATGTAAGATTTTGTTACTTGAATGGGAAGAAATGGATGGTCACTCTCATTTGACTATTCTATTGCTGAAGTGTTTCTACAACAAGGAGTGTCTTAAAAGGGGAATGAATCTCACATGGTTGATTTAGACCTTTGATGCTGAATTAGTGAATTGCAGGGACTTAACCCTGCATTCAGTGTTGATCACCTGATAAAGTTGAAGTTGGCGAAGGAAATTTCATTAGTGAGTGAGGCTTTCAAGGAGGCCATAGTCAACATTGAAGTGGAAGAGAAATTCTTAGCAGAACTTGAGGCAAAGAAGCTTAAGGTTTCTTGTCTCAAAAAAGATTCAGAGAACAAGAGGAGGACAAAGTAGCTCAGACACACAATCAATGGATGATCAAATCATGCAACTTCAGTTAAAAAGAAGAGAGATTTGTCGTGCCCTTGAAACCATCCATCATTAGAAAAGTGGAGCTGAAATCTGCTAAAGCAATGATTGCAAACTCAATTCCAGCAATTGTTCAACATGGGAGAGGTTGAAACCAAGCACAAGAAAGGTTCATCAGTTTATAAAGGGGTTAACATTTTATCATACTCTTCTAGAGGTTCCCATCCCGATGACTACTATATTTGATATATGTAAAAGAATATGCAAGAGTGATTACTTTGTTATCTATATCTTTTATGTAAGAAGTTCTTTCCCTGCATAAATTACAGCTACAAAATACTAAAAGTAACACAGATAATCTTCCAAATTCAATGTAAGAATGACTCTACAGTCACTCAAAAAATTCTGGAATCATTTGTTCAAATAAACATATATCATATTGACGTCATAAAACGAAAGAATATATTACATAATATAAGTAAGTTAAATTTAAATTTTTCTTAATTTCTTCTGTTGCTTTTGTGCATTTTCTAATTGTCTACCCTGACACACAAATGAATAGAGAGCATAAGATATGTATTTAATAAAGCAGTACTTGTGTTGTGACTAGTGATTGAGTTTTTTTCTCTTATTGGTAATTTTTGTCCTGTCAATGGTAACAAACTCTGCATGAGTGGCAAACAAATTTTGCATTGAATTTTTAGAAAACTTTTAATCGTGTATTGCGGGTGAGGAAAAAATAGCACTAATATGTTCATATTTTTTATATTTAGATTATTAGTTAAAAGATATAAAATAAATGGAATACCCGTTTTTATCCGTAATAAAACTCTCAAATCCACTTTGTTCGAATTTTTTGAGAATTAGAATTAGAACTCTCATTAGAATTAATTTTTTTTTCTTGCTTTAAAACATAAAAATAAATTGATTTAAACTCTTTTGAGAATTTTAATTCTCATCTTCAAGTCAAAAATAAATCAAACCAAAATATGTCTGATTTGCAAATCCAATCTAATGCAATTTGAACTTAAAGTTAAAAGATCTAAATTAACCTTGACATAATTGAATTTTTTAAATATACTCATTTCTCTTTTTTATCAAGGATAACATAGTAATAAATATTACATATACTTTAACTATTTGTTTTCATTTAATTCTTTATGTTCCAAATTTAAGAATTAGTTCGATTCGTTTTGGAATTTAATTAAATTTCATCCCATTAAGAACTTTCCAAACACACTTACTACTTTTGTTTGCCTTGGGTTTTGCAATTTGTTGAGTTTTGACCTTGGCAGCACCATTTTTCGCATGTTACTGTTAAGATTTGGAAAGAAAACCCTATTTTAATTTTGTACTTTGCACTCTCACTCATCTCATTCTCAACTAACAAGTAACAAACGCTTTTATTAATCAATACTCCAAATTACTCATTTTATCCGTTTACTGAATCATATTCCTTTAATAGAATTCTCAGCTGACTGAAACCATAAACCCTAACGAGCAAGAAAGAGGGTAAGATGAATGAGAATGGAAAAGCAGAAAATGGTTCTTTCAACAATCGGCCGGTGGCGCCAGAAGAATCCGGTGAAGGCTCGCCATATGCGCCAGAGAACTGGCCACAGAAAGGGGACAACTGGGGATGGAGGACGGGGAGGAGGATCACGCCCGCCGGATACTTTCAGGATCGCTACCTGTACTTGCCGGAACGTCTCAACAACCATTCAGGATCCGCTCGCAAGCAGCACATCTTCGCCAGCAAGCTTGCCGTTGAGCGATACCTCAAAGCTAATTTCCCCGAAGCTGATCTCGGTGCCTTCTTCTCTTCCTTCACCTGGAGAATCCCTGCCGTTCCTTATCCTTCAACAAACGGTCTCTTCTTCCTTTTTCCTGCTCTCTTTCTCTCGTTTTTTATATATTGCTTTGCATTTTATTGAGTTCATCCACGAGCACTCTAGTGGATCAAGTTTTGTGATTCTGCAATATTAACATGTGTAAAGGTGAACGGGATTCAGATATTTGCTGAATTATCTTCCTCACATTTAACTGATGATTCTTAATTTGAACGAAGAAAGGACGTAAGATTGCAAAAAACTAAATAATAAAGATGGACTTCTTCATCGTTATTAGGTGGATTATTTTTTCATGTGATGAATGATGTTCTATTTTTGCTACATCATTGGAACATTGTGTGTGATAAACTGATTGGTAATCCGCACAATTATACAAAATCTATTGGATTCCATTTCCTCTTAGTTATGAAATGATGCTTTTCTTCTTTCTTTTCTTTCTCTTACCTTTGGCACTGGCGCCAGTTGAAAAGTTTATACTGTAAATTACTATGTTTTTCTCCTGATGTTCTACACTGTAGGCAATATGTTGCCTATAGCTGCTGTGCCTCTTAAGCAGATCCCAGCTGAACAGTCAGATTCTGATACTGAAGCTGTTAGATGTAAGGCTGGGAATAAGAAGTGTACTAGCCTAATATTGGAAGAAGTAGAAAAATATTTGCCAGCCATGTCGTGCGATATTTGCTGTTCTGAGCCTGGTTTTTGCCGTGATTGTTGCTGCATTCTTTGTAGCAAAATGGTTAGTTCGGCTTATGGTGGATATAGTTTCATCAAGTGCCAAGTAAAGAACGACGAGGGTGTCTGTGGTCATGTTGCTCACATGGAATGTGCTCTTCGAGCACGCTTGGCTGGCACTGTTGGAAGAAGTATTGGGTTAGATTCAGAGTACCATTGCCGAAGGTGTGACGTGAGGACTGATCTAATTTCTTATGTTAATAAGCTTCTCCAAACGTGTGACACTATTGATTCGGACGATGAAATTCGGAGAAAGATTTTGAATCTTGGTGCTTGTATCTTACGTGGTTCACAAAAGGCCGATGCAAAGGAGTTGCTAAGACATATTGAATTAGCCATCTCAAAGGTAATGACTCTTTGGTGAAAGAGATACTAATTATCTTCCTTGTCATCCTTTAACACTTTGTAAAAGCTCGTGACCAATTGAATAGTTGCATCAGCTCAAGTGTGGGACTAATCGTGAAGATACGTGGATGCCTGATGACTCTCTTACTGCTTATTCTACCGGTAAGAATCTTTTCCCATTAATTCATTGTCAAAGCACTGGCTGGCAGCTTCTTTCATTTCCCTGCCACCGTAGCAGTAGTTGTGTCATCTATGTTTTCTTTTGGTAATCTATAAACAGGCTTATCAGATCATGACGGTGATGTAATGGAAGCTACCGTTCATGGAAGCCCATCAAATGTTAGAACAGGGGAGGAATCCTATGATTGTCTATCTCAGTCTTTAAAATTTGAGGCGGAAGTTGATCAAGTTCTCTATGCTCTCAAAAAGTCTCAGGAGTTTGAGTACAAATTAGCAGAAGAGAAACTCCAATCACACAAGACTTATTTACAAAATTTATATCAGCAATTAGACCTCGAAAAGTCTGAATACGAAGGTAAGAATTCATCTAATTCGTATCTCTTGTCCCATGCTATCAGAAAAAGAAAGGAGCAAATTGGAGAGGAAGTGGCTAAATTTGAAGTTCTGAAGAAGATAGCCAATGGTTTTGGTAAGACATCCAAAGATATTTTAAAGGAACACTTTGATGTAGAAATTACAGATTAAACTTGTAAATTTTCTAATTTGAATTTTTCTATTAGTCTTTGTATCATTGAGCCACCAATCTGGCCTTTTTCCGAGTAAAATCAGGTGGCATTTGGATGCTTTGTTAGATTAGATCTGTAATTCAAGTGATGTTGAAATAAAACGATATACTCTTTTCCTCCATAATGTAGCAATATCATTTTCGGTTGAGATTGTTGAAGCCTAAGATTAAAAGATCACATCCTCTCGTATTGCGGGAAACAAATTTTCACAAGCAATACCTTATATTTTTTCTTTTTTTTTTTTCATCAAAACAATAACTAATATAACCGATATACTATGAATTCATTTTTTTAATATTTTGATTATTAATAGTTTATGAGAAATGCTATGAGATCATTAGAATTTATTGTTTTTGACCCTTATTAGTTATTAATTTAATTTTTTAGTCTAGTAATCTAATCACATATTTTATCCCATATTTTTAAATATTGATGGCTAACTCATAACCAATAAATTCTGATGACCCTTTTAGCATTCCTCATAGTTTAATAATGTTATTTGTATATTAAAATTAGCTACCAATGTATTTATGTATAAATATATGTATAGTTTAATTTATTTTTAATATGAATTTATATTTCAATGTGTATTTTATAATAGTAGCTGACTTTGGTGGTTGATTTGGGTATGGAAAAGTATATGGAACCAACTAATAATCAGCCAAAAATGGAATAACATAATTAATTATAATTAATTTTATTAATTTATAATTTAATTTGTTTTTTAAATTATTGTTGACCACGTTTAAAATATGAGGGAAGATACGCTAGTGATAGGAGAGAATCACGGAACAGATCCTTTGATCATTAATTAGTTAGTTCCATATAATTAATTATGTTTTATTAATGCGTAACACATGAAACATAGAAATCATATCCATGTGCCTATTAATAACAACATCTGGTTAAAGTCACCGATGCCTCTGATTTACATTCTTGGCTTATATAGAGTTGGTTCCTAGCATCGTTGTTTTGGTATATATGTAGCATAGTGGAAGTTTATTACTATCCCCAATAATGAACATTGGGTTCTTTTAGCTCTAGCACAACTCCAAAGGAGTAATGCTAATGTGATAACCACAGCAACTAACAAATAGGTGTAGTAGGCAGTGCTAATTTCAATAAAAATATGAAACCACATAATTCCCACGTACCAGCCATCTCCATAAAATCACAATCGTTAACTAATCAACATCACATAAGTAAAAGTAATGGAGAAAGATATGGTTCTTATTTTTACCAGCATGCGAAAATGAAAAAAAAAAAAAACAGGTGTTGATTCTTAAAGCAACAAAAGCAAACTAATAAGTACCAATAATCAGTTTACAAGCACAAATGTTCCAGCATCCACCATGGCTCTATTGTCATCAACACCACGTTGATGTTTGGGCACCGTAACGATGAGCTGTCCATCAAGCAAGATAGCAGTGGCCATCTCCGGACACGTGGATTCTGGTAGTCGAAACCGCCACACGTCAAGGTGGAGGTCGAACTCATCAAAGGACAATTCCGTGAAATCAGTTTGAGAATCCCTGACGACAAGCTTGGTAATCCCAGGGTGCAGGTGGAAGGTGGAAGCTTCAACAGTAGCGATGCCTGCCGGTGCGTCGGCCACGAATCGGAAGCAGTGTGGCCATTCCTCAACGGACACGTCAGCATCGGAGCTGAGTGGGAGCTGGAGCACCTTGCTGAACACGTGAGGGAGCCTCCTGAGCTTCTTGGAATCGGAGGGAGTGAGAGCGAGGAGCAACTCTGCCTCCGAGAGAGGGTTCGTGTTCATGATTTCGTATTGGATGCTGATGCTGCGTTTCCTTGTCATCGTATTCGTCTGATGAAGAAGAAGCTGCTTCTTATTTACCTTTTTTATTTGTTTGTATGTAGATATGGAGAATCTCTGCTTTATTTTGTGTTTTTGCTGCCAAGAATAAGATAAACATTCCCACCATTTTCCATATTGCCCTTCTACTTCTTCTTATTTACTCCCATGCTTTTCTGTTATTTCTAGTTCTCTTCTTTTCTTTCTCCTGTTATATAGATGGGTTCAAATTCACACACACAAAGATGATGCCTTCTTTTTGTTCTAGTTAATTTTTTTTTTCGTGATTTAATTTTAGTTTTTTTGTTTCTGTTTGGGTTCATCTTTTTCCTATTATTAAAAATTTAAAATGTTGGTTTTCATTTTCTTGTCTAGTGTTAAATAATGAGGCCACGTGTCTATAAATACTGAAAAAATAAAAAAAAAGTAATTAAGGAGAAAAGCAAATTCATAGCCAATTAAATTTAAAACAATACAGGCCATGAAATGCACTAGTGGTGAGACATTCTTTTCGATTTATGTTTTTAGAAATTAAAATAGAAAAATACGATTTTGTTGAAGTGATTACTCAGTAGAATAAAACCCAACTTGTCTATATCAACCATTACATATTTATATGGTAGAAGAAATAGATTACACAAACAAGTAAAAAAAATTAATCATGATTTATGAGGACGAACAATGCATGAATGATTATTTAATATTTATGATGAGATTAGTTCATGCATGCGTCGAACCCCCTGCAGGCCTGCACCTTAACTGCATGGCTTTACTAGTTATGTTCAAGTGATGTTTAAAAGTGAAAACGATGGTTTTTGACTTCTTAACCCATGCAAATTCAATAAGACGAAGACAGAGGGGGAAGGTGTCATGATCCTTCCTCCAAAAGATTATTAAGAAGGTAATTTTATCTTTCATTTTCGCTTAGTGTGGTACGCTGATTGTAGGGCATCCCTTCATCAATGGGAAATGGACAGAAGTTACTACCTTCCGTGTCATATCCAGCCTAACTCTGGTGTCCGTGTAACACTCTCTTTACCAACACCAACAATGTCTTTTTACATATAATGATAATGAAACTATATTTTACCAAATTTATTTAAAATTCAATTAAATCTGTTGAGGACATTAAACTTATATCTAGTACAAAGATATTATAACATACTATTATACGAAACAAAAATCTAGTTAAAACTTATCATAGAATTTATCTGTACGAGTATGCCATATAAATTGTTGCTCATATGAGTAAGCAGATTATATTAACATCATAAAAATTCTGAGGATTTATTTTTAACATATAAAAAGTAATAACATTGTGATAATTTGCCAACGAACTATAGCTCAAATAGCATAGTCTCTCCATACTCACTTAGAAGTTGTAAGTTCAAATTTTTCTATCTTTAGTAAAAAAAAAAAAAAACATTCTGATAATTTATTAACACCTACTCCAATAAAGATGTCCAAAACATCTCATAAATATATTTGTTTAACCACACTTTAAAATGTGACTTGCATCAAAATCAAATTCTACAATTCATTATCCAATAGTCTTTTTCATATAAAGAAAATTACACGTGATAACATCCTAGCCAACACGTGAGGGACGTGTTAAATAATTTTCACAATACTGTAATACATTCCAAATGTCAATATTCAACCAAAATATCATCTCTATTTTCATATTAAAAATAATTTCTGTTATGTAATATCATAGAAAACAATAAGTAAATATGCTCAAACTCTGATAATTTGTTATCGAGTCTCCTCAGACAGACACAGCATTGAAGACTTAAATTTTATTTTTATATAAGAAACAGCTATGAAGAGTTAAATTTTATTTTTATATAGAAAACAGTTATGTCCCAAAAGGTGACAAGAACAACCAGCAAAATTAGAGGCTTAGTTCCATGAAAGAGACAATCCATCTTTGTTGTCTTTAGCCCTACGCAATATTCTAGAGGCAAAGGAAAATATCGATCAATCCATCTTTGAAAGGTCTTCATGATTACGCATACGACGCCTACGGCGAGATCTTCTGTGGCTTCGATTATGTGTTCCTGATGGTTTGTCGGGGGAGTTGGGATGGTGAATCTCCTCCTGGGGCGAACCATCATCAAAAAGACTATCAAGAGGGTCTAGCTCTGTCATGGTATCAAGAACAGCTTTTGCCTGCAATATCTGAAAATAATAATTGATCTTAAACCCAAAAGATTCATCCTAATCTGGTTTTGATAATTGCCTAGATGATATGTTGATATAGCAACTATTGTTTACACTAATTTCTGAACTCTATATTTGCAATAGGCACTAATCAAGTTTGAAAGATTACTAAAGCTCAAAGGTTTTTCCATGGACCACATTACTAATGCAAAAAGGAAGTTGGTCTCCATTGGCTTCTTTCTCGAGCTTTTGAAGCAGAGTTAAAGCGAATTCGGCCTCACCAACATATTTATTACTATGCTTGGGGATATGATGCACATTTGATAGTAAAGACCACCATTCCAAAGCTATGGCATCATCTTTATTATTCAACTCTTGTCCTTAATCTTTAGTTGTTAAGTTGTATCTCTAGTATTTAATTAGAGAACAGGGGCAAGGAAGTCTAGTAATACTTACAAAAATACGTCTTGCCTCAAGATTTGGACTTTTGCTGCCATTGACAGTTTTGGAATCTCCTCGTGAATCATTATGTGAACCATTGGGAGAGTCGCCTTCGGTTTTAGCATTAGAATCATTATCGTGTGCCCTGTGACCATGGACTGCATTATCACTATAGAAATTCCGGTATCGCCATCTTAACTTGGCTGTATTGGGGGTTGAATCATCAAAAATCCTCTCTACATAGAAGTGCTTTGACATAATTGGCTTTAGAAGTGGATAAGTATCAGTCGGGTACTTTGTTAGCAATCTGTCATTAAGCAACAAACACAACTTATGAATGGGAAAACGCACAGGATGCCTTTTCTCTACAGAATAGGAATGCAAAACAATAATGTCAACTAAGGAATACCAGAGAATGTAATACAAATAGAAGCTTATAGCAGAAACAAAAATAGTTCATTAAATGAGATGAGAAGACCGACATATTTGCTAACTCCTTCTGTAATATACTGCCATCCATGGAAAGAATCTGATCTATAGAAGAATACCAGGATCTCCAAAACATCCACATCCCTGAGAAAGCTCCTGCTCCTGCAAAGTTTACAAGACATGAAACAAGCAGAAGGTACAAAGGCCTTATTAGATAAAATTACAACGAGATGGTTTCTTGTACCTGCTGAAAGGTAGACTCGAAATGGTTTCCAGAGCTTCCAAGTTGCTGCAATAAAGGAATAGACAAAGTGAGGAAGAATGCATCTTCGAGAAAGAACAAATTCCCATGTGTGACTGACCTGCCCAGGTAGCAGCACCCCCAGCAAATGCAGTAGCGAATTCATTCAGAGCTTTGTATCTATATGATACAAGAAAATTTGCCTCCTCAGCTGTCAATTTTTCCTAGTGGAAACAAGGCATTAATGCAGATATCATCAACAACAAAGAATTCTGAATACCCCCTGCGATCTGCCTAAGAGAAAAAAACCTAATTTAACTAACATTTTTCACAACCAAAGCCAAAACGGGATATAGAGAAAGAGGTACCCTTTTGAGGTGAAGAGCCTGTTCGAGATCTACTAAGGGGTCCGGCATTAGCCACAGATTGGTTGATAACTCTAGGCAAATGGCTAAGTATAGCAGCAGAGCAGCGTCTCAGCAGCAAAGCAGCAGAATAAAAGAGGATCAGCTGGTGCGGAAGTGAACAGAGAACTGTCAATAAGCTGATATTAAAGAAAAATAAAAAATTAGTAACAATTTTGTGATCTAAATTTTTAGAAAAAAATAATTAGTGGTTTGATCAACTTGTTAAGAAAAGTTAAAAAAGAACATTTTGTATTGTCAGAATATTTTAAGCCAGAAAGCCCAATAATATTTGATGTAACATTATTTCCTTTAATTTACGTACAAGGCTCAATCTAAACAAGGACAAAAATAAAAATAAGCAGCTGATGAGTCATTAACCTGCTGGGAAAATAAGTGAATGCAGCAGATGGCTAGGCAGAATAGCAGCGGAGCAGTACCACAGCAGCAGAATGAGAGGTGTGGTGGCAGCAGCGAACAAAGAACTATCAAAATAAGTGAATGCAATTCCGTTTAAACAATTACCGAATTTCCAGAGACACTCACATTAGACACAAAATCAACAACAAAGAAATTTTTTGGGTATCCTTTGACTTAGCATGAATAGCAAACTTTTTGGGTTCAACAAACTTCATCTAGATAGAATAGCAAACTTTGAGTTCAAAAAATCTCCATTAAAACAAAAATAACAATAAAATCTTACATAGCAGGATGATTTGGAGGAACCGCAAGATCACCAAATCTACTAATCTAGTACCAGTCTCGTGTATCTCTTGCCTTTTACTTGTTTCTGAGCTGTAAGTAAACAAAGAACTATCAAAAGATGAAATAAAATAATTGTTAGTTTATATTATGGGTAGAATGATGTATGCTTATCAAAAGCTGAAATGAAAATAAGCTTTACTGTGATCTATGCTTATCAAAAGCATGGCTTGTGTTTTCAATTTCAATCTTATCTGTTTTTAGAATTTTCATGTATTTTATTTTTACTTTTTCTTTCACATAATTTTAAAATTAGAGATCTATGAAAATGAAAACATGGAAAAATTTCACAAACCAAACAAAAACTATAGGTGTTCAATTTCATCCAGTTTTACCAAACAGAAACTATAGGTATTCAACTTCATCCAGCTCTAAACTGCAATATTCCAAAAGAATGTCCAAGGTATGTACAGCACACACTTGGAAATCAAAATTCAGCAATTCAAAAGTAAACTTTAGTACAAGTTACTAACCAACATTGCAATAGAAGCTATTCAAAATTAAAGTTCATGTGCTCAATATAATTACAATTGTAACTTTTAACATTTATCCATCAGTTCATTCAAGAATCAAGATACCAAATATCATCAACATATGTCATAAGTTAATAGCATTTGTAGGGACAAAAAGTATAAGGTAATCAACAACCAGATCATCATAAATTCTAGATGCACAAGCCTTGCAGTGATCATGGCATTAAAATGACATGATTCAACAAAACCATCACACCAAAATTCTAAAAGACATCACTCATTATCCCGCTGACATATTGTAAAAGCAATCTATCAGCAATTTCTAAAAGCAATCCACAATTGTAAACATTTTAATAACTTCACAGCTATTGTATTTGTATCCATGCTCCATTAATGCCAATGACACACAATATACACTCAAGAGCAGGAAACGCAGTTTTCAACAAATAACAAAATTCACAGCATTTAACTTAGAAAAAAAAAAGACGAAACAAAAGAAAAAAACGAAAAAAAAAAAACACAACACAAAAATTCAACCCGAAGCAAAGGACCATCCAGAATCTAATTCAACCGACCCACTAAAATGGACTAATCTCACCAATCCATAACAAGTTAACAACAGACAACTACTATCTACCAACAATTGAACCCTAAAAAACAATGAAATCGTGAAACCACGCATGAATTTGAACAAGAAAACCACAGTTATTATTAATATAAAAAAAATGCTGAAACAATTGAAAAACCGTGAAAAGAGCTTAACCTTTTTTTCCAGGGAGGGAGCTGAACGCGATTGAGGTGAGGGATGCGGCAGAGAGGGTTGAGAGAGGGAGAGGCAGCGATGAGTGAGGGTTTGGGAGAGTGGGGATTGAGAGAGTGCTAGATCACAGAGTGAGGCTTCAATTACGGCGGAGAGGGAGAGAGGCAGAGCCAGCGACGAGTGATGAAGAGTGAGAGGAAGGGGTTGCGTGGGACAGTGAGGGGTCAGAGAAGGAGAGCTAGCGAAGAGTGGTAGTGGGAAGAATGGGTTCGGGTAGTCATCGTAGAGAGGAAGGGGTTACGGCGGGTTACAGTGCTTCTGGGAAAATTTCGTGCAAAGTTTGGCGAGGTTGATTAATTCGTTGTTGAGTATTTTTAAGTGACAATTAAGTATCTAGAAATTTTGATTACAGATTAATTAATTAGTCTTAAAAAATAATTTGATTTTTTAAAATTGCAAACAATATACACCTTATGTATTTTTTGTTACAATATGAATGTCTATTAAGTATCTATTCCACATAATTTTGTCCCTCCAATCAAATGCTTTTTGTACGGTATAAACATTGAATAGAAGACGACGCAAGTTTTTTCAAAATTTAAAAAGTTAATATTACACATGTATAAATAGAGTATAAGTTGAGGCAAGTTTTTGAGTTGCAATATATATATATATATATATATATATATATATATATATATAATAATATTGGTGAACTTTAATATTAAAGTTTTTTATTTATATATTTTTATTTTATATTTAGTGTATTTTTTTATTTATTTTACAACACGTTTTCAGTACGGGACTTTGATCAAATCAGAAAGAATCACGTAACAAATTTTTATTTTGTCGAAACTTTTTTATTTTGAATTTAATGCCCTTGATATATTTGGAAACAACTATTTATCATGGATACTAGATACTCAAATCCATCCTGATTCAATGGATATTGGAGATACCATTAAGACTGAAAATAATGCATCTTAGAAGGATAAAATCAAAGTCATGATCTTCCTTTATCGTCATCTTGACGAAGGATTGAAAAATGAATATTTCACATTAAAAGATCTTGCAGATATATGGAAAGATTTTGAAAAAAGGTATAATCATCAAAAAACGGTGATACTTCTTCAATCCCGATATGAATGGACTCGCGTCTACAGGATTTTAAATCCATAAAATTTAGTAATGTTTCAAATCACCTCACGAATAAAATTATGTGGGGAAAAGATAACTGATAATTACATGTTAGAGAAAACTCTTCGACTTTCCATACCTCGAATGTGCTCTGCAGTATCGAGAAAAATGATTTAAAAAATATTTTGAGTTAATTTCTTGCCTTCTTGTTGCTGACTGAATGCAACAATGAGTTGCTCTTAAAAAATCATGAAGCACGCCCAACTGGCGTCGCCCTATTTCCTGAAACAAATACGGCAAATCATTACCTCAGAATAGGTAAATGACAAAATTTTAGTAACAAGAAAAATTATGGAAGGAAAAAGAATTATGTTCACAAGAAAGTATCTCATCAGAATTGGGATAAAGAAAGAAACACTAGGCAAAATAAATCAACAGAGGATAAATATTTCCATTGTGGTCGTACCCCAAGGCACTTAGTCGATCTTTATCAAGCATCTTTGAAAAATGACGACAAAGGAAATGAGACAAATTTCGTTTCAAATAATACTAAAAATTTTACCACTCATTATGATATATCTAATTTCTTTGAGGATCCGAAAGGAAATATTGATCATTTGATCAATGATGGAGTAGTTTAATATGTGGGATTGTTAAGTATTCATGTAAATAAATAATGTAAGAAACTTATTGTTAAGTTTTATTTTCTATGCATCTGAATTTCAAGTATGATGTATATAAATAATGTTTAACAAAATATTTATGAATTTTAAATTACTAAATATGCCAAGTTCTAAAATAATAATAAAATTTTTAGTATATGATATTATGTACAGTATTTCTGCGCATATACTTCTACTCATTTTATTATTATTATTATTATTATTATTATTATTATTATTATTATTATTATTATTATTATTATTATTATTATTATTATTATTATTATTATTATTATTATTATTATTATTATTATTATTTGTCTTTGAAAAAAATGGCAAAGACATATAAAGAAAATATTTGTCTTGCGGATAGTGCAAGTTCGCATACTATTCTCAAAAGTAATATATATTTTACTCATCTTGTACCAAAAGAAGAATATGTTAATACTATTATTGGCTTAGAGCTATAATTTTGTTTTTTGGAGGAACAAAATTCATAATAAATAATGCATTATTGTCTAGTAAGTCTTTAAGAAACTTATTGAGTTTCAAAGATATTCGTCGAAATGGATATCATATTAAAACAATGAATGAGAAAAATCATGAGTACTTATGTATCACAACTCATGATTTAAATAAAAATGTCATATTAGAGACGTTACCCTCACTCTTATGCGGGTTGTATTATACTAGAATTAGTGCAATTGAATCACATACCATTGTAAACCAGAAGTTTACTAGCCCAAATGAATTCATAACTTGGCATGATCAATCGGGTCATCCGGGAATAACCATGATGCGAAGAATTATTGAAAACTCCCATGGACATTCACTAAAGAATAAGAAGATTCTTAAATTTAGTGAATTTTATTGTGCTGCAAGTTCTCAAGGAAAGCTAATTTTAAGGTCACCACTAGTAAAGATTGGATTTGAGTTCCCTGAATTCCTAGAAAGGATTCAAGGCGATATATGTGGACCTATTTATCCACCATGTGGATCTTTTAGATATATTATAGTCATAATAGACACATCTTCGAGATGGTCACATATGTGCTTATTGTCTTCTCGCAACCTGGAATTTGCGAGATTACTTGCTCAAATTATTTGATTAAAAGCACAGTTTCTAAAAAATCCAATCAAAGCAATTCGTCTTGATAATGCTGATGAATTTACTTCCCAAGCTTTTGATGCTTATTGTATGGCTAACGGAATAAGCGTTGAACATCCAGTAACTCATGTTCACACACAAAATGGGTAAGTAGAATCACTTATTAAACTCCTCCAATTAATTGCTAGACCCTTATTTATAAGAACAAATCTCTCAACCTCGGCTTGGGGGCATGCTATTTTACATGGCGCAACACTTATTCGACCAATAAGTTACCATCAGTTTTCTCCTATGCAATTAGCTTTTGCCTAGCAGTCAAATGTTTCCTATTTAAGAATATTCAGATATGCGATATATATTCCAATTGCACCACCTTCTTGCACCAAAATGGGATCCCAAAGAAGATTGGGGATATATGTTGGATATGATTCTCCCTATATAGTGAGGTATCTTGAAATACAAAATGGAGATGTATTTAAAGTCCGATTTGCAAATTGTCATTTTGATGAATCAAAATTTCTAACATTAGGGGGAGAGAATAAGCTTCCTAAAAAGGAACTTAATTGGAATGCATCATCATTGATGTATTTAGATCCTCGATTAGGCAATGTGAACTAGAAGTTCAAAAGATTATACATTTGCAAAGAATAGCAAATGAATTGCCTGATGCATTTTCTGATACAAAGAGGATAACCAAATCTTATATACCAACGAAAAATTTCCCAATTCGAATTGATGTCCCAGTAGGACAAGTGCCCACTGAAACAAATTCACGCCAGAAGCGTGGTAAACCGGTTGGTTCTAAAGACAAAAATCCTCAAAAAATGAAAGAGGTAAATACTATTCCTATTAAAAAAGATATAGTAAAGACACATGCAGTTGTCTAAAATCCTAATATAATTTTGACGTCAGAAGACGTTCAAGTACCTGAAAATTGTAAAAATGACGAAATCTTGATAAATTATGCTTTACAGGAGTAAAATGGGACCGAAATAAGACAATTTTTAATGAAATATTTGTATATAACGTGGCATTAAATATCATGCATGAAAGTAAGGATCTTGAGACAAGAACAATAAAAAATGGCCAAAATGGGAAGAAGCTGTAAAGGCTGAGTTAGACTCACTTGCAAAACGTGAAGTCTTTGGACCTGTAGTCCATATACCAGAAGATGTAAAATCTGTTGGGATATTTGTGAGAAAATAAAATGAGAAAAATGAAGTTGTACGCTACAAAGCTTGACTTGTGGCACAAGGTTTTTTACAAAGGTCCGGTATAGATTATGAAGAAACATATTTTCCTGCAGTGGATGTAATAACATTGCATTATTTGGTCAGTTTATCCGCATATCATAAACTATATATGCATCTAATGGATGTGGCAACAGCCTACTTATATAGATCATTAGATCGTGATATCAATATGAAAGTCCATGAAGAATTAAAGATATCTAAATTATCCAATGAATATTAATAGGAGGTTATACTCAGTCAAATTGCAAAGATCTTTATATGGTCTAAAGCAATCTGGATGAATGTGGTATAATCGTCTTACTGAGTATCTAGATAAAAACGGATTTAAGAATGATGATATTTGCCCATGTGTTTTCATAAAGAAATCTGCATCTGAATTTATTATAATTGTTGTGTACGTTGATGATTTAAATATCATTGAAACTCCTGAAGAGATTCCAACAATTATAAAAACTCTAAAAGAAGAGTTTGAGATGAAAGATCTTAGAAAGACTAAATTTTGTCACGGCCTGCAGATCGAGCATACAAAAAATGGGATCTTTATTCATCAAACAACATACACAAAAAAGATCTTGAAGAGATTTTATATGGATAAGTCACATCCATTAAGTACCCCAATGATCGTAAGATCTTTGGATGTGGAAAAAGATCAATTCCGTCCTAAGGAAGAAAATGAAGATATCATTGGTTCTGAAGTACCATATCTTAGTGTCATTGAGCGTTAATGTATCTTGCTAATAATACATGACCTGATATATCATTTGCTGTGAATTTATTAGCAAGGTATAATTTTTCTCCAACCAGAAGATATTGGAATGGAATAAAACAAATCTTTCGATATCTTCATGGAACGGTTGATATGGGATTGTTCTATCCATATGGATCTAAATCATAACTAGCTAATTGGCTATGTAGATGCAGGATATTTGTTTGATCCACACAAAGGGAGATCTCAAACAGGATACCTGTTCACATATGGTGGTACTGCTATATCATGAAAGTCCATGAAACAGACGATAGCATCAACTTCCTTTAATCATGCTGAAATACTAGCGATACATGAAGCAAGTCGCAAGTGTTTTTGGCTCAAGAGTTTAATCTAATATACTCTGTCATCATGTGGACTAATTGACATAAGATAGTTCCAACTGTCCTATTTGAAGATAATACAGCATGCATTGCTCAACTTAAGGGTGGTTACATCAAAAGTGATAGAATAAAGTATATTTCTCCCAAGTTCCTCTTCACTGACCTTCAAAATCAAGGAATAATTGATATCCAACAGATCCGCTCAAGCGATAATCTAGCAGACTTATTTACAAAGTCACTTCCAAAATCCTCATTTGAAAAATTGGTACATCAGATTGGGATGCGCGATTTTGAGATATTAAATGACGTCGACAAGAGGGGGAGACTGTACTCTTTTTTTCTTGGTTAGGTTTTTTTTCATTGGATTTTTCTTGACAAGGTTTTTAATGAAGCAGTCCCCGTCACAAAGAATATTGTACTCTTTTTCCTTCATTTAAGTTTTTTTTTTCCACTAGCTTTTTCTTTAGTAAGGTTTTAATGAGGCATATTCCTAATAGACATCCAAGGGGGAATGTTACAATATGGATGTCTATTAAGTATCTACTCAGCATGACTTTGTCCCTCCAATCAAATGGTTTTTGGGCGGTATAAACATTGAATAGAAGACGGTGCAAGTTTTCCAAAATTTGAAAAGTTAATATTACACATGTATAAATAAGGGTATAAGTTGAGGACACAACAATTCTCTTATTCTAATAACTTCATTTTCTGAATGGTTGGTAAAATACCAATCTCTTAGTGGTTTATTATAATCAGCATTAAAATCTTGTCTTATCCATTCTTTATCAATTTCAAATGATTATTCCTTAATAATTACTGATAAAATTTGTGATTCCATTGGATTAAATTATGAAGGTGATTTGTATACAGCAGTGGCTATATGTGGCCTTCTGTTGTCAATTCCTATAATATTATCCATATTTCCTATTGATGAGTTATCTATAGAATTTCTATGACTAATAGTTTTAACATTATCAGGAATTCTTAATGATTGGGATGTTAATTATTACTCTAAAAATGATAAGAAATTATATCATTTAACAAAATCAACTGTTGTTTGGAAAACAAGCTCAGGATCAGTAATAGAATCTGAATATCCTCCTAAGGAAACTACCAAAATACCAATTGGAAAAGACCTAGAAGTTGAAGCAACACCCTATAAAGATAGCAATGCAGAAGGAAATATAGAAAAAAGAGATATTAAGAAACTACATCAACAATTAAACTTTACTAATACCATGTTAGATATAATGAAAAATCAATTAGGAAGAATGAAAAATATGGAAAAGGTCATTAAGATAGAAAAATCCATAGAAAAACCTATATATAAGTTACAAAGTTTAGATAATGTTAGCTTAAAATCTAAAGTAGAAGCAGAAGTTGAAGAACTAAAAGAAAAACTTAGAAGTATTAGTCTAGGAAAATTAACAATTAATACATTGCAAAAGAAAGAAGAATTAGAACTAAATAAAATATCCCATAAAAGAGATTATCCTAAAACAAGAAATTATTATTCTAGACCATCACCAGTAAATGTAGGCTTAGAAGAGCGAACACAATTAGTACAAAATAGTTTCTCAGGATCAGACTTAGTAGAATGGAATATAGATGGATTAAGTGAACATGCCATTTTAGATCAAATGTGTAATATGACTATAGCTGCAACTGCCTATAAGATGAGAAAAGCTTCTGACAAAGAAGCGGCAATTATGATAACCCAAGGATTTACAGGACAATTAAAAGGTTGGTGGGATAATTTTCTCAGCATCCAAGAAAAAGAATTAATTATTAATAGTATTAAACAAGAAGATTAGTCACCAGACGCTGCATCCACATTAATATATACCATTATTAAAAATTTTGTAGGAGATCCAAGTACCTTTAAGGATAGAATAGGAACTCAATTAATGAATTTAAGATGTCCAACCATGTCTGATTATAGATGGTATAAAGATGTCTTTATGTCAAAAGTTATGATAAGAGATGATGCACATGCCCCTTTCTGGAAATAAAGATTCGTGGCAGCTTTACTAAAATTATTCTCTGAAAAAGTATTACAGAAACTACAAACACAGTTTGGGACCCAGGTTCCCTATAACTCATTAACTTTTGGACAATTACATAATATAATAGTACAAACTGGAATAGAAGTATGCACAGATACCAAGATACAACAGAAAATAAAACAAGAGAGTATCACGGAAAAAAGAGAACTTGGTACGTTCTGCTATCAATATGGAATAACTCCTGAAAAAGCACACAGTGGTCAGCATAAAATTAAAAAGAAAAAATTCTATAAAAAACCTAAATATAATATAGACAAACCCCTTTATTATGAACAGAAACATTATAGAAAAGCCTATAAGAATCCTAAAAGAAAGCCCAAATCTTCTAATAAAAAATAACAAGTAACATGTTAGAAATGTAAAAAACAAGGACATTATGCTAATAAGTGTACAACAGAACAAAAGATAAATAAAATAGAAAATAAAGAAATTAAACACGCTCTAACAGCTATACTAATCAACTCAGAATCAGAAGAAGAATCAATCTATGAGGACTCTTCTGAAATTGAAGATTATTTTATATAACAATTAGACCTTATGTCAGAAGAAGAAAGCTCAGAAGAAAATAGTAAAAAAGATGAAAAGAATAATTGTTTAGGAATAGGATTATGTAACTGTAGAAATTGTGAAAAAACTGTAAATGTTTTGACTAAAGAACAAACTTCTACACTAGTCAAAATAATTGACAAGTTAGAAGATACGCCTTTAAGAGACGAGTTCATAAGACAATTAGCTGAATTAGTTAAAAAAGAAGAAGAAAGAAAGCAAGAAATAAGACTAATAGAAATAAAAGAAATTTATAATCGTTTTAAAAACCCATAAGAAGAAGTTTCCCTTAATTCTCTCAAAGAAGAGATAAAAAAGTTAAAAAGAGAAGTTTCAGAATTAAAGCAACAAAATATCAATATGGACTATAGATTACTAAAAATAGAAGGAGAAAATATAATAAAAATCCAAGAACAAACTTTGAAAAATAATGTTAGAAAAACAGAGGAGATTAGTAACATAACAATTCGCGAGAATTATATTAACTTGGATACAGAAAATTACATAAATATACTAACTTTATTAGTAAGTCAAAAGTGGTTCACTACGATAACCTTAATAGTGGGAGAAGAAAAATTTGATTTTATAGCTATGGTAGATTTAGGAGCTGATGTCAATTGTATACAAGAAGGATTAATACCTACAAGATATTATAAAAAAACTACAGAAAGAGTCATAATGGTAGAAAATGATAAAATAACTATAGACTATAAGTTATCTAAAGTAAAAATTTGTAAAAATAAAGTATGCTTTGCCACTACATTCTTTTTGGCAAGAAATATATCTCATCAAGTTATATTAGGAAATCCTTTTACTTTATTATTATATCCCTTTAATGTAGACATCGATGAAATAACTTGTACATGAATTCCTAATCATCCTGTTTATTTTGAATTTCTCACTAGACCAGAGCAACATGAGCTCAATATGTTACAACACCTATCTACACAAGTTAGTGTTATGGAAACAGAAGTAAAACAAATTAATTGTTTAAGCCAAAGAAAAATTTTACAACACCTACCACTCCAAATTAATATTATAGAAAGAAAGACAAGACAAATTAACTATTTGAACCAGGAAGTTACACATAAAAGAATAGAAGAACAATTACAAACTCTAGAAATACAAGATAAAATAAAAGCAATTGAAGAAAAAATTAAGAAAGAATTATGTAGTCTAAACCTCACAGCTTTTCAGTATCGGAAATTGCATGAAATATCTTTACCATATGAAGATGGGTTTAATGAAAAAAATATACCAACAAAGGCAAAACCAATACATATGAACAAAGAGTATCTAGAATATTGTAAAAAAGAAATACAAGAATATCTGGATAAGAGACTAATAAGGCCTTCAAAATCACCCTGGAGCTGTACAGGCTTCTATGTGATGAAAACATCTGAAATAGAAAGAGGTGCTCTAAGATTAGTTATTAATTATAAACCTCTAAACAAGGTATTAAAATGGATTAGGTATCCCTTACCAAATAAAAGTGATTTAATTAAAACATTAAATAAAGCAAATATCTTTTCAAAATTTGATTTAAAATCAGAATATTATCAAATTACAGTAATAGAGGAAGATAGATATAAAACAGCTTTTATAGTACCTTTTGGACATTATGAATGGAATGTAATGTCTCAAGGATTAAAAAATGCTCCAAACGAATTCCAAGAAATAATGAATAATATATTTTACCCGCATATAGAATTTACTATAGTATATCTTGATGACGTATTAGTATACTCAAAAGGAATAAAGCAGCATATATATCATCTAGAAAAATTTATAGATATTATAAAAAAACAAGGATTAGTTTTATCAGAAAAGAAAATAAAAATTTTTACAACTAAAGTAAGGTTTTTAGGATATGAAATTCATCAAGAAACTATAGTACCTATTAAAAGAGCCATTAAATTTGCAGATAAATTTTCAAATGAAATAACTGACAAAAAATAACTACAAAGATTTTTGGGATGTTTAAATTATGTAGCAGAATTCTTACCTGGAATCAGAGTTACATGCGAACCTCTTTATAAGAGATTAAGAAAAAATCCACCTCCATGGACAAAAGAAATGACTTTTATAATAATAAAGATAAAAAATACAATAAAAGAAATACCTTGTATAAGTATACTAGACCCATCAGCTAAATTAATTGTAGAAACAGATGCATCAGAATTAGGATATGCAGGAATTCTTAAACAAATACCTTCTAATAGCTCAAAAGAACAAATAGTAAAATATCATTCAGGAATTTGGAATCAAGCTCAAAAGAATTATCCAACAGTTAAAGAAGAAATACTTGCCATAGTATTATGTGTTTCAAAATTTCAAGAAGATTTATTTAATAAAACCTTTTTAGTAAGAACTGATTGTAAAGCAGCCCCAAATGTTTTAGAAAATGATGTAAAAAATTTTGTTTCAAAACAAATATTTGCAAGATGGCAAGCTATTCTATCATGTTTCGATTTTACTATTGAACATATAAAAGGAGAACTAAATTCACTTCCTGACTTTCTTACTAGAGAATTTTTACAGGGAAAGAATGGATCAAAAATCAGCCTCCACTGAAGATTATGGTCAACTTTTTGACCAAATAAAAGAAACAAAATTACCTATTACTCCTGTACTAGCAAAACCATTATCATTAAAACCTATGACTATGTCACAGGTTGTAAAAACATCATCATCATCATCACCTTCTAAGAGCTCTTTAATTACTACTAATAATAAATTCACATTATTGCAACCATCAGATCTCTATAACACTCAACCCTTGAAAAAACAGTTTTCTTACTATGAAAAACCCAATCCTATTAAAATATTAACCATTGAAAAAGAGTGGTTCAAAAAAGATAGAAAAATCATATACAAGACTATTTTTCCAAATACTTTTCATTACATTCCTATTAACCCACAAAAAATCCAAAAATTCTATGAATTAATATTAGTAGACACCGGATCTATTGAATTAACACACTATAGAGACTCCAATACCAAACAGCTCGTTTATTCAAAAATAAAAATCATGAAAATATTATCTCTACAAGAGTGGGAATTACCCCCATATCAGTCTAAAAGCTTCTCTTTGAAATTTGAACCTCAAAACTATACCTATTATGATTACCAAGAAGCATGGAACCATATTTTATTCCTATCACCAAGTCCCCATTCTTGGTTCATATGGTTCAGGAAGGGGATATCATTACAATTTCCCAAATGGTTCCAATCATGGTTCCAGAATTTTGGACCAATAAAAACCTTCTTCCCGAAAGAAGCCAGCATGGCATATGAATATTTTAAAAACAAATCATCATTTTTGCAAGAGTATAAATTCATTTCATTTATAGCAGCTATGGAAATAAGCTGGATTATGACTTGGAAATATGATTCAGCAGCATATGAAGAATGTTCAAGCATACAATACTTGGTAAGAATAATAAAAATAAAGGGGTGGAACAATATGACATAAATCTTCTGAGTAAAAGAGCTATTGATCAATGGTTAACAACATCACAAAAGTGTCCAACAATAATAGCCTCAAGCACTACCAATGAACAAATAGCTTATAAAAAAGAGACCCAATTCTTAGCACAGAAACGACAAATTATGGCAGCCCTAGCGGCAACAACCTCAGAGGAAGACATCCAAAGCTCTCTACAAGCAATACAAACAGTACTTCTTGGAGAAGACGAAGAAGTCCAGTCCAGCCCAGCTCATTACTATCAAGACTCTCAAGATCCATTTGAAATGTAGTAAGAACTGTATGTGAAATCAATGTAAAAGCCCAATCATAAAGAAAAATGATCTTTGTAAAAAAAAAGGGGGTAAAAAGTAAATAGTAAATGTCGGCAAACAGTAAATGTCGACAAAACAGTAAATGTCGACAAACAGTAAAAGCAAATAGTACTGTCGGCAAATAGTACCCAAATAATAACTATTTGGGGTCTATAAATACCAAATGCCTCACTCCTTCAAGGGCATCAAATACTTGAAAGTTCAAGAAACCTCTCTACTCTTATATCTTCTTACTTCATATATTCTCCAAATACTTGTAATCATCTTCAAGAATTGTATCAACTTTGCAAGCAATAATAGTACAAGTCCATTTCTATAAACATTATTCATCCTTTAAATCTCTTTATTATTATAATATTTTATTTTCTTTATATATAATGTCAATATTTCATAAAAGGCTTAAATCTTCAAAGTTACTTAGAAGAAATATGAAAATTAGAGTATTAGCATTAGCAAGAAGATACATAGAAATAATAGCTGAATCTTCTGAATTAAATCAAGAAATAGAAAAATCAAATAAAAAAATAATCAAGATTAGAATATTGTCAAAAAATATTAAAGCAGTAAGATCCGTAAAAAGCCTAAAAGAAAACATTAAGAATAAAAGGATTCATCATGTTCGAAGATAGCATTATCTTCATAGACAAAACATGATAACTTTACAACAAATGGGTCAACCTTTACCCATACAAACTCCTATACAAGCTCAGCCTATACAAGTGATACAAAATATTAAAGCAGTAAGATTCGTAAAAAGCCTAAAAGAAAACATTAAGAATAAAAGGATTCATCATGTTCGAAGATTGCATTATCTTCATAGACAAAATATGATAACTTTACAACAAATGAGTCAACCTTTACCCATACAAACTCCTATACAAGTGATACAAGTGGTATATATATATATATTACTTATAGTGAGTCAGTGAGATAATGATATTGGGAAATTTTAATATTAGGGCCTTCTATTTATACATTTTTATTTTATATTTAGTGCATCTTTCTTATTTATTTTACAACATTTTTATCAATTCATCGTATATAATTTAAAGATGATATTTATGTATAGTATTAAATATGATATTTATGTATAACATTAATTATGGTGACGTATCTATTTAATAGTTTTTGAAATGAAATTCTATCTGTTTTGGTTAAGGTTCTAAAAATCGGTTCGAGTTGGTCGGTCGAACCGGTTGAACCGTGAACCGTGAAGAAAGACGGTTCGAACAAACAGCAAAACCACAAATTTAAAAAACCGGAGTTGGGCTGTTGAACCGATCGGTCAAACCGAATTGTGACCCGGCCGATTTTTTGAATGCACGTCCAAACGCTGTCATTTCAATCTCTCTCGGTAACTCCATATGCCCAGAATCCCAGATCTAGCCTCCAGTTTGCCCTAACCCCTAACTCCATCCTCCCAATCTCATGGTCCCTCACCTCCGTCCCTCACCTCCATTCAGCACTTCAGCCACCGTCTTGTGCCGGCGCCGTCGCGACAGAGCTCGCTCCCTTTCCCTCCATCGCGCAGCAGCCATTGCAAGCTTCCTCCCCTTCCATCGCGCAGCCATCCTGGGAAATGTCAAAGCATCCGTCGTGCAGCGACGCCGCCGTTGTCCCTAGCTCAGTTGGTCACTCGGTTCAAAAGTGCTCCACCACTGCTTCTTGTCTTGGTCACTCGGTGTCTCTGTCAATCTGTCTCCCTCTTGCATGCTCTATTGAAGGTGTCTTCGAGCTTTCAGGTAATTTTTTGAAGTGTGAACTGAAGGCGTCTTGGTCACTCTGCTCCTTGTCTCTGTCCCTCGTTACAATGATTGTTTGATTGAATAACTGTTGCTTGTCTCTGTCTCCCTAATGAGTATGATTTAATAATTGTTTGAATCTATGAAGCTCTGTGAGCTGAAGTCACTGAAGTCTGATATACTGATAATCTGATATAGTGATACTGAACTATGAAGTGTGAAGGCTATGAAGCTCTGTAAAGTGTGAAGGCCGAGCTTCCACTGCTGTCTCGCCGAGGTTCTACCGCTTTTCAAGCTCTGTTTCCTCGCGCTCCAGCCCCTGTCTTTCTGTTCGAGCTGCTTAGCCCTCTGTTTCGACCTCTCCTCGCGTGTTAGAGCCACCGTTCAACCACCGTTCTGTTTCTGTTCAACCATCTCCATTGCATTTCAAAGCTCCAGCTCCCTCTCCCTATTCTGTTCGAATTTCAGAACATGCTCCAACCTAAGGTAATTTATTTTCCTTTACTTGTTCTTTCTTGTATTAATTATTCAGTTATTATTTTATTTTATTTTTGTTTTTTAATGATTAGTATTTTGTTCAAGTTCTTGTTTTCTTGTTAGTTTGCTGTATTTTAAAGCTTTAGTTATTCTTGTTATTTTGATTTTCAATTCTAATTGATCTTACTAACTTGTTAATTTGATAAATTAATGTTTTAGTGCTGTTCTTAACTTTTAAATTTTAGATTGTTAAGTTGTTATGTTGCTCTTGACCTTTTGATAATTTGTTAATTTTATAAATTGTTAAGTATATAAATTGTTCATGATGTTGATCTTAATTAATTATTTTTGTTACTTCATTAAATGTTTTTCTGGGTTTCTGATGCAATACCTATGATTAAGAATTGAATGGAAGATGAGCAATATTGACTTTCTTTTCGTTTGTTTGTTTGAATATGAATTCAAGATTCTGTAAAACTGACTTTTACTAGGAATCTTACAGCTTGCTCAATATGTTTCAGTTTCTCCCAGGCTGAACAGCCAATATACTGTGCATGACAGATTCAGGTTGTGATATAAATATGGAATAGAAGGAATGATCTCAAATGGTTGATTGGTGCTCACCTCATTAGTGGCCTCAATACACCATCTCTCTAATTCACCCAATCCTGCCTTTACATACTCTCTATTGCTGAATGAACAACACTAATGACGCAACAGAAGACTAGCAGTAATCAAATTAAATACATCAAAATGTTAGTATTCTCTATACAACAATTTGACATGTAATATGAAGATGGTGAATAATTGAATGGTTTGTGATTGATTATTTATTTTTTTCCTTAATTGACTTTTGTGTTTGTATTTGGATGAGATTATAATATTGTGGTTGATGTAATACTTTTAATTTGGATAATATTTTAAAGATTATTAGTCTATAATTATATTTTTGTGTTTATTTATATTTCATTTATTATTTTTTTATAAAACGGTTTTTTCGGTTCAACCACGATCGAACCGGTTGAACCTATGAACTAGTAGCTAGAGCGGTTCGATAACCGATTCGGTTTTCAGAACCTTGGTTTTGGTAGGATTCCTGATAAATAAAGAACAATTGATAAAAATTATATAAAAATCTGAAAGACAATGAATATTTTACTATATAAAACTATATCATTTCTATGTTTACGTGGCAACAACAGAATATATAAATGTAGATAAATACATGAACAATTTTATTTTGTTTCGCATTATCTATTAATAAAAGGATATATATTTTCGCTATTTACTATCATAAAAAAAGTAATTGATGTTTTTTTCTTTCAAAGATTAATTGTCACTTTATTTTTTTTTAAGTTTTGAGTGTGTTAATAAAAAAATAGTGAGAAACACTGCCTAGCTTTGGTTTGTGTTTATATTTGTTTTTATTTTTAGTATTTTTTATTTTTAAATTAATACAACTTTATATAGTTATTTTTATATAAAGTTACTTGTTGAAAATTATTAAATAATTTGATATTTTTAATTAAATTATTATTTAAAATGGATCTCAACTCTTAACTTTATATGAAGACAAACTACATATGATTTTATTTTTATGAAAAAAATATAGAAACAATAAAAGTCTAATAATAAAAATACTTAAAATAAAAATAAAAAATAAAAATACAAACCAAATTCAAAAGGGCTGATTAATTTGTAAAAATATTTTTATTTTTTTTATTTTTAAGAGTAATTTTTTTAACGTTTTACATCTTAAAAAATGCAATTAATTTGTGAAATAAAATTCATTTTCAAACATTGAAAATAATAAAAATATGTTTGATTAGTCTATTTTTAAAACGTATTAATATATATATTCATATTTTGTATAGGATAATATATAAAAATATATAAAAAAAATTTTAAAATTTTTAAATGAAAATATTGTAATAATTTTTGTTATAAAAATTTTATAAATTAATTAAATTTAAATTTTAACTATTTCAATATTAAAAATAATAAAATCAATGATTAATAATTTTACTTGTTTTCAAAATATAACAATTACTCATTAATAGTAATATATAGTTTGTGATTAAATTGTAATAATACATTAGAATCTTTTATTTTCAAAAGTTTTTCTTTAAATAATATTAGTAGTTAAATTTATAGATATTTTCTGGTGATTTACGAGTAAAATTTTCAAACACTTTTACTCTTATGTTAAAACTGATTTGTACAAGTATAATTTAATAGGAGATAAATTTTATTCTTAAATTACTTTTTTTATTATCATAGAAAAAGAAACTATTATAGAGATTTGCTTTTATTAAAATCTATCTAAATTATTTCATATTTTAGTGTCATATTTTTTCTTGGAATTAAAGTAATATGACTACTGTAACATGTTAAAATTTATCAATATATTTTGTCCATTTTTAATTTTAAGTAACTGTATTTATACCTAAAAATAATTTTTTTTTTTTAGTTTCAACACCTACCAAAACTGTTAAAGATAAAATAAATACATAATTAAATACACAATATATAATCTTAACACTTGTAGAATGATAAAAAGAATTTGTTTAAAGACTTGAATTATCCATAAGCAAAATAATAATTATTGATATAATTCCTTTCCACAAAAAGAAAATCGTTTTATTACAATAGAGACAAAAGTGATATTGATTATTCAATAATTAAAGTCGATTTGCTCATCTAATACAACTATTTCTTTTTCCAAAAAACAAATCTTCGTTATGTGACAATAATAATATTTTATAATTTTTATAAAAATAAAGTGTAAAAATAATGCATCATATGAGAAAAAAAAAAGTATTACCGAATGAAAGAATAATTAGTAAAAAAAATGAGATTTTCTTTTAACATGTATAATTTTTTTACCATGAATAAATTATGAAATACATAAACAAGTAAAATAGAAAATGAATGAATAAAATAGTATTTTTTTTAATAAATTGAAAAAGTATTAACGACTATATAATTAATGGTGGACATATAATTATTAGACAAAAAATTACAAGAAAATATTAATAAAAATATTAGATTTAATATTAAAATAAAAATATAAATAATGAATAAAAATTTAAAATTTAAAATCAAAATATTTAAGATTAAAAAAGAAAATAAGGAAAAACTTTTGATAAACAATGACTCAAACATTAACGTGACAATAAATTAAATCAAATAACATATATTTGAGTTAATGAAAAAAAATATTTTTCTAACAACTTAATAATATCCAAACAAATTTTGAATTTCATAACTAGTTTTTATGAGCTTATAACACGTAAAGCGTGACCAAAATTATTTTAAAATGCCACTAATGCGTTATCTTATTTTTTATAAGAAAATATTGTTAAAATATTTTTTATTCTTTATAAATATGATGCTTTAAATATTGGTCATTTTGAATTATTTATCTTAATTGCTGCCCCTGTTTTTTTCCCTCTAAATTTTGCTAAATTAAGAAACTGATATTTTTAAAACTTTTAATGTAATCATTGTGCCTCCAGCGATATACTTCCGCTCTATTTTGGTGAAGAGAATGTCTTTGTAAAATATTAAGTTTTAAAAATTTTCAACAATAGTAGTATTCCTAACGGAAAAGTTTAGGGCCAGCAGTTTTATTGAATTTTGGCCAGCATGTAACCAGCAGGGAAGGTGAGCCATTGGATAAAATCTCATACCAATCTCACACCATCAAATCATCATTGATGGCTAACAATCACAAAAATTGCTGCCCCTAGCATTGCTCATTCCTAATTCCTAAAGGGCATTTTAAAGAGAACAAATTAAATGCTTTATTAACATGTGCTAACTTGGATTATGCATAAAATTATATTTTGATCATGCCAAAATTTTTAGATGGGAGTATTTGATGGAAGCGGAGGATATAATTCAGCATGACACCTAAAAAGTATTAGCAGAGGCAAACCAAAGTCAAACAAATCTCAATTTTAATCATTCCCCACCTTCAAGGAAACGATCATTAGCCACATTGTTTTAGGATCGAAAGGAAGAGAAATTGGAATCATCATCATTACCCCATAGGCAAGTTGTGCTTGAAGATTGGGAGTTAAGGCATAAGCCTGACTAGTTATGATGATGTCAGAAGTTGACCAAATGTATTCAGTATTACAACTTAGTTGAGAATAGCTCTAAAACCGCACCATAAATCGAATAGTTAACTTTCTTCTAATGCAAAAATGTCATCTTCATTTAGATCTTAATCACGAGTAGAACAAGGGATGCATAATTTCCTGTTTGCATGTGATCCATTTCAAAGAAGATTCCGTTTCTTTGAAGGGTTTCAAAGATATGGTTTCTATAATGCTTGTTGGTGTAGTTATGCCTACTGAATCTAGAGCATTAAAACTCACTCTTCTATCATTATGCAAAACAGGTTTTAGTCCCTTTGGAAGATAATGGCTAATTCTATGCTGCCAACTGCCAAGGAAGGAAAACGAAGAGAGTGGAGAAAAATATGGATACCAAAAGAATAAGACGACATAGACAAGACACTTGTTCATCTAAGACAAAGATAAAATGTGACACAAAAGAAGCTATCTATAAAATTTTATTACAAGCAAAGCAGAGAGAGTGAGTGTGCTATGAGCCCTGTTTCCTCTGTTGTCATGAACCATCCACTTGAGATGTGCTGCTTGACCTTACCACCGGCAATGAAGTAGTTGACCTTCTTCTCAGCATCTGCCTCATGCCATCGGCAACGCAAACTGCCGGATTGGCTTTGATCTTACCACAGAATGACATGTGAGCTTTCACAGCTTCTTCCATGGCTGACGGGGAGGGCTTTTTCCCTCTGCTCACTTCATCTCTTACTGCTTCTGAGCACAATCCACACAGCCATTTTCCATCAAATTTGGCTTTAACTTGGTTGATATAATACTGGGTGCAATCCTCTTTCAGGCCACAGCACTCGCACTTGACTGATTCAATCTCCATATCTTTTGTAGCTTCCCCGGAAAGAAGTGTTATAAGGATGAGAATGCAAAACTTTGAGGTAACAGGACTGAGAGAGAGTGTAAGGCTTTTTTTTTTTTTTGGGTTTGATGATGGTTCATAGAAGAGGTTTGACATATGATTTTGCCTGCTATCTGCTATAAATGTAATGGCCACATGATGCATGGTTCACGAGCATATAATTAGCCATGTAAGACATTAATCATGACTATATATGCGAATGTAAATGTTTCAGTGACATTAATTTATATATGTATGTACGAATGTGTGCTCTTTATTATCTCAATTTTACTACACTGATCTTAGTATTACATATGCCAATCAAGTTTGCAATGCAAGAATCACAAAGAAGATGGATTATTATTACATTATTCACGGATGGGTCATTTTTTGTAATATGAAAACATTATTGGTGTTTTTAATGGAAATTGGTGCATTTGGTGTATTTGTAAATTGATGGACGTGTCAGTAGGACAACTTCAACATGTGTAGGGCGTGCTGCCAACACGGGAGGCATGCTGAGTCAGCACGTGGGGGGCATTATGACACGTGTCATACTCTGATTCGTTAGTGATGTAACACGTGGTCTGTGTGTCGAGTGCTTTCTTTATATAAGGCAAAATTCAGTGTCATTTTATTGCGAAGAGGAGAGTTATTTTTAGTGTGTTTTTGGTGTGACTGAGGGTACCGCAAATTTGGTGGTGTATAACAACTGTGAAATTATACGGAATATTCATGAGAGAGTGAGCTTTAATTTGTGTGTGAGAATCTGGTTTTGTTTGTGGCTCCATGCACCATGACATTCATAGAGCTCGGTCTCTGTCAAAGCATGGAGAATGATATGTTCAAGAGAGTGAGCAATATTTTGTACCGAAATTTCGTTATAGTTTTTGGTAGTCTAATATAGTTTGATATTATGCCAGTCATTGACGAAGCAAGTAAACAGAATATGTTCCATATTCATCGACAGACTCAAGTTTGACAGCCAAAAATTGAGCTGTATGTTGAGTTTAAAAATGTAAAAGAATATGGGATTCAACATGATTCAGATATAGAGGATAATAGAGTTGAAGTGTACGAAGGAATGAACAGTGATAGCGAAGAGGACTTCGAAACTACTTTTGAAGCTGACAATGAAGACGAGGATAGTGGTGTGCGAGGTGAGGCAGCAGTGGAGAATATAGTGGTTTCTCCCGCAGTTAGTCAATCGATGAACGTTCCACTTTTTATGCGTAACTTGAATCTTGATGTCATGCATGTACCGAAATTATCCGAATATGCAAACATAGGTATGTGATGAGTACGCTTTTCTTAATTTATATTTTAGATAGATCAATGAGTACAATTTTTGTTTTGTGTAGGTGTTGCTGATCCCGGAATATAGTTCTAGAAAGTTTGTTATCGCAGCAAATAGAAGTTACACTATCTCTAGAGGAGTCGACTACAATGTTTATAAGTCCGAGCCACAGACGTTCTATGCAAAAGGCAAGATGTATGAAAGTGGGTACGACTGGTTTAGCCGAGCCAGCTTGATACGGAAAAAGGTTGTTGGGAGATATAGAGATACAACGGTAAGCACACGTGCACCATGGGAACGATTTCACAAGATCATTTCAAGTTGGACTTAGACACAGTTGCTGAGGCTATAAGGTAGGCCTGGCAGCATGGACCCTACCTGCGGGTACCCAACCCTACCCGCACTTCCCATATATATGTGTTATGTGCATGTTTAAAAATGTTACGTACGAGAGTTGAACCAAGGACCTTTGACATGTGCAAAAAGTTCTTAGCAACTGAACCAAGTTTACTAATTTGTAATATTAACACTTTTATTTCTATAAAACTCATTTCTTATTTAATGAGATATAAATACAACTTTAACAACTCTACTTGAACTCAATCCATTCATATTGCAAACCCTATTTCACCCCCTCAAGAACCCTAATCATCTTTTCTCAAGTCTAAATCTCTCTGCACTTTGACAGCGTCTACCCCCATTCCCATCGCTGACGCTACTCACCTTACCCGCGTTTGCCTCAACTCGCGTCACCGGCAGCGTTGCAGTCTCCCCTCACTCTCCTCGCCAGCTCTGGTGACCCGCGTTGCCAGCTTGTTCGTGTCTTTTGTTTCTCCAATCAACTTGCCCCTGTCGCGTCGCCGACTCTACTACACCCTACCATGTGCTTCGTTCCTCCATTCAGCGCCTGCTCCTCGTGTTGAAACTCTGAAAGTATGTTTATCTGCCTTTAAAACTGAAACTCGATTATTATTTAGTTTGATTTTAATTAGATATTTGATAATGTAATTTGATTTTTATTTGTGTTCATGGCGGCATGATTTTAGACGATCTTGTGATTGGGAATTTTTATTTGGATGGGTTGGAACAAATGCTGAGAATTTTTTTTAAGTTTATATGAAGATGAATGAAGTGAATGAATCAGGGATGACGCATGAAAATGCTCAATAAACAGAGATAAATGAACATATTAGTGTTAAATTCTGTTAAGTTCATATCCAAATTTTAATTTGATTTTAACTTTAATTTGAGTTCATGGCTTTATGGTGTTTAAGTACATATGCAGATTTTAATTTGATTTTAATTTTAGTTCATGGCTTTATGATGTTTCTGTTATATACATATAAATTATTTGTCATAAATTTTTATTTCTCTAAAAAAATTTATTTAAACATTAAGAAATTAGAGAGAGGAGTTTATTGGTAAGTGTTGTTTCTATTTCTGTTACATTAATATATTTGTATATCTATACAAAGTATATTTGAACATGTTACATTTGTATATATTTGTAGGAAATTCACTTCGAAATGTCAAGTACTAACATGGATGTAATGGCATAAGATATGGTTACAGAAGAACACAACAAGAACCTCCGGTGGAAGCAACCGCTAATTTTATTCCAGATGAATCCACTTCAATTGAAAATAGTAACAAATCGAGCTTGAAGAGTGTTTATTGGTAATACTTTAGTCGATTTCAAGAGAAAAAAGAATGAAAGGCAATATGCAACCATTGCAAATCTGTTCTTGGAACCAATCAAAGAAATGGAACTACAAATTTGTAGAATCATGTGCTCCACTATTGTAAAAGGATCAAATTAGCAAACTCTAGGCAATCAACAATTATTGATTCATTGTCCAAACATGCAAGGAGTGGTGCAGATACTTTTGTATTTGATCCATCTTATACAAAAAGGTGTATTGCCAAGGCCATTTATATGCATGAGTACCCTTTATCTTTTGTAGAACATGTTAGAATTAAAGAAGTATATGCATCAATGCAACCAACCTTTAAGGTGCATAGCCGAAACACAATAAAAGAGGACATTTTTAAAATGTATGAGTTGGAAAAGCTTAACATGACTAAGCTAATGGATGGAATAGTCAAGTAGCAGTTACAACCGACATGTGGACTTCCAGCCAAGAAAAAGAATACATGGTTGCGAGAGATATATTTGCTATCCCTATGTCTACTTTTGTTTCTGAGTCTTTTTTTACCACAAGTGGTCGAGTAATTGCTCCTTATCGTGGTAGTTTTCATGAAGATACTGTGGAAGCTCTTATGTGTAACCAAAACTGGTTGTGAGCAGCATATCGTCAAAGAGGTTATTTATGATTTAACTTTTCTATTTGTTTATGGTAAGGTTAAATTTATATATAGATTGATTAATAAATAAATTTATTATCTTTGATTTTTAGGTGAAAAACCTTATTATCAAACTGCAAATAATGATGATGATGATGATGCTGTATCTGAAGTCATAAACTAGTGACAATATTGTTGCAACAAATGAAATGCTCATAAAGATATGGAATTAAATAATTTTATTTATGTTTGTGTTATTTACTTAAGCAAAGACTTTTATGTGTAATTAAATATTTGATGGTTATGTTGTGTATGAGATAGTTGTGTTATTTGTGGGATAAATTGTGTTGTTTGAATGTTTGAGTTGAATTTTTAATTTGTATGCTTTTTAGATTACATAATAATGATGTTTCTTTTCGCCAACCTGCAGGTAGGGTCAGATACCCGGGGGTTGAGTACGGGTAGGATTAGAGTTGGCTATTTCTCAACCCGCGGGTAAGGTAGGATTAGGGTTGGGTTCAAACCCTATCCTACCCTACCTATTTCATCAAGGAGAAATCTATAATTGCGGAAATTCAATCAAGGTTCAACTACACTATCAGTCACCAAAAGGATTAGTTGGCAAAACAGAAGTTTATAGCCAAAATTTTTGGTAGTTGGAAAGATTCTTACCAACTTTACTATGGTGGTTCTCAGTCATAGTTTAGAAGATGCATGACTCAATTGGCTAAATAGAAACACGACCCTGTACAACGGGAGTAAGGAGGCAGACAGTATTAGGATACTTTACCGTGTATTTTGGAATTTCAATCCATGCATTAGGACGTTTAAGCATTGCAAGCCTTTAGTTCAGGTTGACGGGATACACTTTTACGGAAAATATAAAGGTACACTTTTGGTTGCTGTTGCACAAGATGGGAACCAGAATGTTATGCCTATTGCTTTTGCCCTCGTGGAGGGGGAGACGACTGATGCGTGACACTTTTTTCTCAGTAATTTACGAAGATATGTTATTTAAAAAAATAGTGTAGGCATAATCTCAGACCGACATGAGTTAATCCGAGTAGCAGTAAATCATTCTAGAGATAATTGGCAACCTCCAAGAGCATGGTGGATATTTTGTATCAGGCACATCGACAGTAACTTCTTAAGCATATTCAAAGTCCCACACTTGAAAAAAACTTGTTGTCAACATAGGTATTCAAGGACAGTAGAGGAGTACAACATCAACTATAAGAGGTTGCAAGAGCTAAGCGAGGCATATACTCGGTGGAGCAATGCCATTGGACTTAGAAACTAAGTATTGCCATTTTACGATGGACATCGATGGGCCACGTGACGGTTGAGTACATTAATTCAGTGTTGAAGGGTGCCCGAAACCTCCCTGTGTTGGCGCTTGTCCCAGCAACATATTATAGGTTGTGCCATTCTCCTATCCATCCCACATGTAAAACTCTTCAGTAATGAAATTGCACTTCGTAAATAGTGATGCAATGCTCTTCCAGTAGAATGACTCTTGCTAGATTTGGGGCGGGTTGTGCATACTCGAACTGATACATCACTCAGTTCGCAGGGTGCCATTCGGCACAATCGAATGCCAATAACTTAGCAATGCTGTCATACACCTCAATGTGTTCATATAACTCGCCGGGTATGATCAATCTTTTGTACGGCCGCTAGACAAACTGCAACATATTATTAGAAAATTAGAACCCTAATATTAATGTGGGATATTAACATACATAAAGCAAAAATATTTACCTCGTCCATGTAGTCTATTTTTTGCCTAAATGTTGATGTGATCTTCGATAACCACATTGTGGATTGTGTAGAATGACTCCAGGTGAAACACGTAACATTGAAAAAAAGTTAAAAAAATATGTCGTCAATCAAATATGCATCGTCAATAGAATACACAGTTAAAATAGGAATTGTTACCTCCGAGCAACTGGTACGTCAACCGTTCGAAGGTACGGTATCGGTATGGGCGCAATACACGGCATTTGCTTCAATGCCCAAACAAACAAAATATTAAGATGGTCATCCATCTCCTTAGTATCATACCGTGATGCACGACACAGAGTCCTGTAAAGATGCGTGAGACATGCTGACCCCCAAGTGTAAGTATGGATCCGCTTAAAATCGTAGAGCAACGGGTAGATTTTTCGTGTGGGCATATGTCGTCGACTTATCCGTGAATAGAGTCGAATCCAGCAAACAGAAAATCTGGCATCTGACGTATCTCTGAAACGACTCCAAAGTGTTTAGTGGCTATGCATCTTTGATACGGCGAACCCATGCCAACTTTATATAAGATTTGGAGGAACTACTCACAATGGATTTGCGGCCGAAAATCGCGATGCTCTGGCTCTACAAGAATTCGCCACTGCTATCTGTCTAGCCGTTCACAACCTCTCCATTAATGGGTAGGCCAAATATATGAGTGACATCTTCTAGTATTACAGTAGATTCCCCCACCGGTGATACAAAGTTGTGAGTCTCTGACCTCCACCTTTCCACCAGAGCAGATAGTAAAAGGTAAAATTCGTTGATCACCCTAATTCTAGAAACTTAGTAGAATTCCGTTGCGCGTAAGGCGTCTTTTACCATCGAATTCCATGTCTCCAGCAGATCCAGTTTACGAACCAAAAAATTCCTGTTAGATTGGTAAAACAAAAATATATTTATTCATTAAATATATTTAATAGTTTAAATGAATAAAGATTATAACAAATAATTATTTATTATAGTAATTTACATTAATATAAATATTTTTATTACTAATCATAAATAAAAAAGCATTTATTTATTTAAATATTAAAATAAATAAATAAAAATATTTATTAAATTACAGCAAAAAATATTTATTAATAATATTTATTATTAAAGTATCTACTTTCAAAAAATAATAATGTTTATTTATTTATTAATATTTAAATTATTTATTAAATGAACAAAAAAATCATATTATAACAAAAAAATTTAAAAAAATTATATATTCACATTTATATAAAATAAAATAATATTATACTAGACAAATAAAAGTATTATCCGAAAATAGTTTAATATTTATATTATTTATTAAACTTAATAAATAATACTAAATACAAATAAAAATAATAATATTAAAATACCAATGCTATATCATTATATGATACTATCAATAACAAAAATAATATTAATTAAAATTAAAAAATTTAAATAAATAAATTTTTTTATCAACTTACATAAACTGGATGATCCAAATATTTGTTAATATATTCTTCAAGTACTGTATAATTGCGAACCATTTTTAATTGATATAAACTTACAATATTTTTTTATGTACGAAATTACTCTCTTTTTTTTAACACTAGTTCTCTTCCTCTTCCTCTTCTTCTTCTTCTTCTTCCTCCCCAAAATCCCTTTCTTCTTCTAAGTTGCCTTCGCTGAATGAATACCGGGGGAGGGTTGATCTCAATTTAAAGAATTTCAACCCTGCGTTGCTTGTTCTCGAAGGAAGGAGGTGTCCCTTGCATGCAGACACTGCTCCAACATGCCCTTCCCACATTGGATAAGGCTCTGCAACTCCTTGAAAACGTGCGAAAATCTCTACGAAAGCTGCATAAAATCTCTGAGTAGCACGCCCACCCCGTGTTGACATGGAGCCTCCATGTCTACGACGTAGTCTGCGAAAGCTGGTTGGCACCTTTGCTTAGCACGCCCCCCTCCCCCCCGTGTTGCCCAGGAACCTCCACGTTGGCGATGAACTCTGACTTGCTCTGATGGCGCTCTACTAACACCTCTCCTGCGTATTGATCTGACTCACGAATCAGCAAAACACCCCAATTGTCAATATTAGACCAAAACACCATTACGCTTTCCATAAGAAAAATAATTTCCATTCACGAATCACAATTGTATTAATTAAAGCCCCATCATGCCACACTAAGAATATGTTAAGATCATTGAAAAAAAGCCATCAATTATTAGAGCATTGTACAGTTACAATCTCCCCCTACCCCTATCCTTTTCATCATTTCCCAAATGTTGCTAGCACCGAAGATGTATCTAATAATTTCAGGAGGTAATAGATATGTGTGCGTGGCCTTTGACTGTCCACCAAGAAACTCAAAAAGACAGAGCAATCAAAGAAAACATAAACATCTTTAGCTTATTTCAAAACAATGCATACAAAAATATGTTTATCTAGTTTTTACCACGAGTATGTCTTTAGTGGAAAAAGAATAATCTGGTCCTTTGTAGAAATATTCCTTATGAATGGTGGAGATGACTGGCGTACTGAATATGTTAGTAATGTTATATTTGACCTAATATTGAATCTAATTGCAAATCGGTACAACATGGTCTGGTTGGACCAACTCTTTGATGATCGGTTTTTTTTTTTTTGGATTTTGACTTGGCCACATGGCCTACCCACAACCTACCCAAACATAACTCTGATACAAACTCATACCCCCGAAAGACCATCCTCAATTATTACCCACTATCTAATGACATTACCTATACCCTCTATAATTTCATCTTCTACCTTTCCATATGTATAAATTCTGGGAAAACTTGAAAGACATAAAAAAAATTAATAATAAAGGAGATTGATTTCACGAATGATATTATTTCGGAATTTGTTGTATGCAAAATATTACTGGGTCTTTGTTAAATTATTGTAAATAATTACAAAAGACAAGTAATAAGTTTTTCTTTTTTTTTGGGTGAAAGATAATAAAGTTAATTTTTTATAAGTTTAGTAGTTCTTCGTACATATTAGTGTATTTTTTAAAACTGCAGTTACCGAATGACTTGAATTTTCAATTTGAATTTACCTCTAAGTTAATAATATTTTAAGTAAAGGTCTCATGTTACAGAATATTATTAATGAAAAATTTTATTCAACTAAACAAATATTAATTAGTGTAATCGAAGAAGAAGGTTGAAGATAGACTCGAGTATGAGTAGAAAAGTTGTATGTACTTTAGCTTTTAGTAGCAGCCATGAAAATTAGCAAACAAAGCACCTGCATAGGTGAAATAATAGAAATATTGTACCAAAATACAAAATATATTAGAATGAGTAGGTTAAACAATAGGATAAACTACATCCATATTGCAATTCTTATAAAGTTAAATACCAACATAATCTACATAAAGCACATCTGATTAATAACAAAAGGATAGATGTTTGTGAGCTTGCAGCTTCCTAGTGGCATCAGATCTGAAGGATTGTGATCGGTTCAACTGAGAGGACCTCGAAAACCCCAACACTTCTGAGTATGAAGTTGCACAAGCTAGAAATTTTTGTCCACCCTTCAGAAATGACTCCGAAGCTACTAATTCTTTTGCCACTATATCTGGTGTAGATTGCTTCAACCTCAATGTGGCCGTGTGCAAGAAAGAGTGGGTGCCTCTGGCCAGTGAAATGGCTCAGATGAGGGACACTTAGCTGATTGTAGTATAGGAAAAGATCATTAAGAGATCGATAGAATTGATGAAGTCACAAAGAACCGGCGTGACAAGTTCTCGGGGATTGGCACTCCTTGGCCAATCTTGTTTTCATGTCGAAGTAGTCCTCAAAAAATTGACAGGACAAATTCACCAATTTCCTATAGTCATCCAACACTGCCGCATGTATGCTCATGTATGCTGCGCCTGGAATCTCCCCAACACATATTCTACTGCTGGTAGGACCCAGCTACTTAGCCCTCTTTGTCCACCGATCATACCTCTGGAGATCATAGTTATGTTCAAATATACCAACACCCCAACCATGTGTACACATATTCTGCAAACCCATTCACTTGACCCAGTTACATATCACACTAACTGATACTTGGCATTATCAATCAAAATACCAATACACAGGTATATCACATAAAAAAATCTCAAACATATGCCACATCCAACCAATTCTTAAATAACAACACACACCAATATCAAAGCAAATTTTAATGACTTCCAATTCCAATTCGTCTATGTACCTCTCTAAACAGCAACGTCCAACATGAGAAATTTAAAACTGTTGTCAATAGATGCAGAAAATATATACACATCGTACCGTGTGGAACAGGATTAGAAATGGGTCAAAATCTACTCTTTTCTTATTTCATCACTTTATTCATATCAGATAAAGGTTTTAAAGTTGAACACATATTATTAACGAGGACTAAATTTTTTGTAAGATTAATTCTTTTCCACTTTAATTTTAATTTCCACAACTTAATAACAACAATTAACCACATTAAATGCATAACCGAAAAAAAACTAATTCTGTGTATTCGTACCCACATCGCACACCATAAACATTGCAACATCAAATTTGACGTCTATTCAGAGCCACGGTCAAGCACTACAAGAAAAAGCATTTTTTTTACGACGCTAAAAATCGACGATTATTTTTGCCATCGATATTTTTTGACAGCTTGTTGTCGATATTGTTAAAAAAAGATAATTAAAAATAAAATATTAAAATTGATAGCCGTTATCTTTTTTATGATGCATTAACCTTTTTCCTATTATCGTTAGATTGTCAATGAACCAGGGGTGGAAAATACTTTGATTTTAAAATCGACAAACATGGCGTCTATTTTATTATTTAAAATATCGACAATGATTTACCGTCGATAAATTTAAACGGTCTATATCGCTTTCTAAAATCAAATAAATGGTGTAGATTTAATGTATAAAATAGACGCTTAGGGTATTGCTTTTTTTAAATTAAAATCGACAAATATGCCGTCAATTTTTATCACTAAAAACGCATATCCGCGTTCACTTCCCGCTCCAAAGTTCAGAAACACAATTCTCCCAAATTTTCCATTTCATCACCAACCCTCGTTTTACCCCAAATTCATACCATTTTCAATCGTCATTCTTCATTGTTGTTGTCACTCCGTCATGGTTGCTCCGCCGTCGCTCCTCTTGCTCGCACTACCGTCGAGCTCTATTGTTGCTCTGCCGCTATCGCTCCTCATGTTCGCGCCACTATTGCTCCTCTTGCTCGCGCCGCCATCATTCCGCTGCTGCCGTACCGTCATCACTCCTTCTCTCTGTTGTCGCCATCGCTCCTCCTACTTTGGTCCTTGTCCGCTCTCTCTTACGCGTCTTCTCTCTCTCACTCTCTCTCTCAATTGAGCTCACAAAAACCAGATATCTTTTTCTGTTACTGTTACTAAACTCTTTTCAAAGCCAGCTTCAACTATCATTAGTATTTCAGTTTCATTTGAAAATTCCCTATTTCAAGTATTATTATTGTTATGTTGTTGAGTTTGAGTGTAAAGTATCATTCCCTAAATCTAGAAATC